>NC_137607.1:5545080-5967580 GCF_963280865.1 Gymnoscopelus braueri
TTCAAATAGTAGTGGAGCTAAAAGTACAATATTTGTCTCTAAGATGTAGTGGAGTAGAAGTAAAAGTACTGAAAATTGGAAATACTCCAGTGAAATAAAATACCTTCAAAATTGTACTTATGCATATAGTACTTGAGTAAAAGTACTTAGTAGTTACTTTCCACCTCTGCTTATGGGCGGTATAGCTGAATGGTGAGAGCCTGCCTGGGGAACCGCAGTCCCTCAGATGTACCAGGTACGATTCCAGGCCTGGCCAGCAATGTGTCGAACATGACTGTGTCCTTGCTCGAGTGTCCTTGAGCAAGACACCTAACCCCTAACTACTATGCGCCCCTAACTGCTCAGCTGGGTTCAGCTGAAAACCAGTAAGTAGGTCAATATTATAAAACATTATACTTTTTTTAAGGAAAATTGTCATCATAATGTCCATTTCTAAAATTCTAATTCTAATTCTGAAAATAGCCGCGTTGAGAGCTTGTAGATCGGCTATTTTCCTGCTAAGGTTTTTCCCCCAATACGGATGCCGGGGTTTAAGTGGTTTAACCCCATTCAAATCGTGTACGTATCTGTGTCATTTTAGATTTTAGCTATAGCCATTATTTTATACTTTGGCTATTCAAAAATAGCAGATATACAAGCTCATAGCGCGGCAGAAAAATCATGAACATTTTTGCAAATCTTTGAAAATATATCTTTTAAAGCAATTTTTTTACTCATATCTTTGCTTCTGGGGGGTCCCTGGAACAAAATATTTTTGAGATGGGGGTCCGCGGCCAAATACATATCATTTTGGGGGGGGTCCTTGACATGAAAAAGTTTGAGAACCACTGATATTATAGCAACATAAGTTTTTTCAAAAAAAGTTTAAAATGTTCGCTTTTACAAATATATATTCAAAGATTTGCACTAATTTTCATGATTTAGAAAAAAATTGCATATCTATCATGAGCTTGTAGATCTGCTATTTCTGAATAACCCAAAAGTATAAGATAATGGTTAGAGTGGTTAAAATCAAAAAATGGCAGATGCTTTCCCAGTCTTAATTGGGTTAAGTCATACACCCCCCCCCCCCCCCCACCCCAAAAACAAAAGTTCCAAAAAATGAAATGTGTGCCAGAGAACAATTGTGGGTGTCAGGAGGAGTGGTTCCATGGTGATTCCTATATGAGATGCAGAGCGTTGCGTTGGAGGGGAGATAATTGTTGCCTCTCTGCCTCTTGCGTGCGACGCCCACCCAGGGATTATCCCCAACCTATAATAGACTGCTCTGCCTCTATTATCACAGTCACTAGCATGGCGGTCACACCTCCACGCACTTACACTATCTATGAGGGTGTCTCTCTCCCTAAAGCCCCAGTTAGACTTAGTTATGCACCAGTGTCACGCAAGAGAGAGAGAGAGAGAGAGTCGCAGAGCCACGCTTTGTGTGAGCTTGCAGATCATCGGCTATTTTTGGGGGTGCCTGCCATGCAGCGAGAGCAATTAAGTATTAACCCATTGATACCTGGAACGCATCTGTGTCACTTTTAGATTTCTTTAGGCTATTCAAAAATAGCAGATATACAAGCTCATAGCGCGGCACCGAGTGCCGCGCTACGAGCTTGTAGATCTGCTATTTTTGAAAAATCGTGAAAATTATTTTTTTAAATTGTTTCCCGAAAAACTGTTAGGATTTAGAAAATGTTTAGAAGCGGCCTCAGGTCTTAATGGGTTAAAACAGGCATAAAGGCCCTGCAAAGCTTGCCTTGGTTCCTTGTGATGCCCCCCCCTTCATCCCGTCCCTTTGAATGTTCAGATCAATTAAATGCCTTTGTTTATCTACTGCTACTGTACTACATGTAACATCACAATCAGAATCAACCCTTTTTTTGGGTCACGTCACAGGGTTACAGGTGTAAAGAAGTGAGTGAAATTCGTTTTTTGTGCAAGCTCCATATAGTTTTAGGTTTTTTTCAGGAAGAGAAAAAAGAAAGGAAGAGGGGAGGATGGAGGGGGGGGGGGTGGGGGTAGGGAGTTTGGGTAGGGAGTTTGAGCCGACTCAGCGCCGTCCAAGTTATGTCACGATAGGCACAGAATCCTAAATCATATATTCCCCGAATCCCCGTAAGTCATATTCTGACCTATTTGCCCCCCCTTCACGTCACATAAAAATTGTCCCAACAAGTCATAATATGACTTTTTTTTGTGAGACAGCATTGCCCACAACATCCCTGCTTAATTGGCCAGAGGAGATGTTGGGCTTATGCGCTTCAGGGAGTACTACTTGTCAGCCAGTAGGTTGTCCTGCCAGACGCCAGGATCTAAATGTCTCAATGGACGAGTTGGGAGACCACCTCCAACCTACTGCACATGTACTACTTATATTGTATTAACATACTCTACCATACATATTGGTCACGTTACTGTATGTTGTATTTATTAAAATAAGTTCTGAATAGCATGTTTGATTTAACTCTGTGATGAACCAAATACAAATGGATACGTTCACACTGAAGATGTTACTGTGTATAATACAGAAAGTGAACCAAATCGCAAGTTCAAATCCACTGGGAGACGTCGATTCATCACCACCAGGTATTTGTGGGGTTGGACTATGTGACAACATGCTAGTTCATGCACGTGCGTGCCGTTTTTCTCCCTCATCTGCCAGGGAGCAGAGGATGGGGTCACGATATCTTTGAAATGCCAAAAGGTTCTGGTGGAATGTCACACCGAGCAAGAGGGGACATCTATCAATACGGATAAACTGTCACTGGACACTATAACACCCCCAATGCCTCATCCATCATACATACACACATGTGCACACAAGACACACACACACACACACACGCACACCCACCCACCCACACACGCGCATTTACACGTTAACACAATGAACACCATCACGCATGCACACACACACACACACGCGCGCTCGCGCCCGCATTTACACTCAAACACAATGAACACCATCATGCATGTACACACATACACGCACGCACGCACACACGCACACACACATGTGCGCTTATGCACTCACACACCCAAACACAAAAAAAACACAAGCACGTGCACACGTGCAAACACAAAGGAATGCAAGCTCACACGCATGCACTCACATACACGTGCAAACACAAAGAAACCCACGCACGCACGCACGCACGCACGCACGCACGCACGCACGCACGCACGCACGCACGCACGCACGCACGCACGCACGCACGCACACGCATGCACACACGCACGTAGATAGATTTACAAGTTCCAGGTGGTATCAGTCATGTGTGATATGGCTTTATAGATGGTACGGCGTTTACCGTTCAAGCTCTGCTGAGCAGCAGCAGCAGCAGCAGTGATCACAAGGCTCTCTCTATATCAGGATGGGGTGTAAATTCACTCCATAATGGCAGCTCGCTGACCTTAGAGTTAGACTGAAATGCTAGAGCTGGCCTCGGCCCAGCTGAATTACAGCCTGTCAAACACACTGTAGCTACAGCCCCAGACCCCTTCACAAGTACATTCAGAGACCCCTGCATAAAAGACCCTGGGATTGAAACACTCTCTAACAGGCCGTAATCCTCAAACAGATGCTGGTTAAAGAGAGGGATGTTCCAGTAATGTCACAATACTGTATACACGCCCGTATGCCTGCTTAAATGTTGAGAGCTCGCTTCGTTTAACCTAGTGTTTCTCAACGGGGGCGGTACAGACCTCCAGGGGGAGAACAGAGATGTTCAGGGGGCGCTGGAAGTAATGTTTTTTTTAAAGGGGCACGCTGAGGTGCTCTTGGGTGTGTGTGTGTGTGGGGGTATCATGGTAACATGATACTGACATGATACTGACCATGATACTGACATGATACTGACATGATACTGACCATGATACTGACCATGATACTGACCATGATACTGACCATGATACTGACATGATACTGACCATGATACTGACATGATACTGACCATGATACTGTCATGATACTGACATGATACTGACATGATACTGACCATGATACTGACATGATACTGTCATGATACTGACATGATACTGACATGATACTGACATGATACTGACCATAATACTGACCATGATACTGACATGATACTGACATGATACTGAAATGATACTGACCATAATACTGACCATGATACTGACATGATACTGACATGATACTGACCATAATACTGACCATGATACTGACATGATACTGACCATGATACTGACATGATACTGACCATAATACTGACCATGATACTGACATGATACTGACCATGATACTGACATGATACTGACATGATACTGACCATGATACTGACCATGATACTGACATGATACTGACATGATACTGACATGATACTGACCATGATACTGACCATGATACTGACCACGATACTGACACGATACTGACCATGATACTGACCATGATACTGACATGATACTGACATGATACTGACATGATACAGACCACGATACTGAACACGATACTGAACACGATACTGGCCATGATAATAACGCATTGTGAGCTGGTAGATCTGCTATTTTTGCAAAGACTTTTACATTTGAGAAATGATTGGAAATCATCAAAGATTTACATATTTTTGAATTATTTTGAAAAGAAAGTGAGATTTATAAATTTTTTAGTTATCCTTTTTGCCTAAAATATGGATGCCAGGTTTAATGTGGCTAATTAACATTCAAGTAAACCTCAAAATAGATCCTGAGAAGCCGACCGGCTATGCCGGCTGTCCCTGTTATCCTTAAAAGCCTAATTGATGCTTTGGCGATAGAAAAAGGCGTTTTCAGTTGAAAACACACCATTCATGTTGAGTGACACGTCGCACCATCTTTGTGCCGAAGCATAAATTTGCCTTGAATGTGTTATTCACCAACTTTGGGTTTTCTTCCCATAGCATGAAAATCATACGTCTACAACACATCAATTACAGTATATTAACTTTTCAATGTTCTGTATTTACACTATTTAAGAATTATCACTGAAGAGAGAGCGGACCAGGACTCAAGCAAATACTCCTAGGGCACTGGTTCTCAACATGGGCCCCGGGGACCTCCAGGGGTCCTTAAGGAGGTTCAAGGGGGTCCCCAGCTAAAAGACTGATAGATATGAACAAAATGGACCCCAACTCTGACTGTGTACAAATGGTTCACTCATTTGTACATTCATGGGAGTTAAATTATGATATTACAGTGTAGACTGGGGTCCCAGGGATGGCTAGAAATACAGCATTGTGGCTGAATGCCTCTGCATACGTTTATAAAGCGCCTTTATCCAAAGTGCTTAACAATGTGCATTGTAAACAGTGGTGAAAAAGTACTGATTTTTTTTTACTTAAGTAAAAGTATCGATACAAGTAATCGATATCTGTATATGTTACAAGTAAAACTCCAGAATTCAAAATTAAAATTGAGTAAAAGTACAAAAGTATTGGTGTACAAAATGTACTTAAAGTACCAATAGTAAAAGTACTCATTAGGCAGAATGTCCCATTTCAAGTTTTCAAATGTATACAAATATTTTGAAAATAGCTCACATGCGACGCATTGTGAGCTTGTAGATCGGCTATTTTCAAATGGCCAAGATGTATATAGGGCTGAAGTGGTATGTTTTGTAATAATAATCTAAATATACAAAGTAACTAGTAACTAAAGTTTTCAAATAAATGTAGTGGAGTAAAAGTGCAAAATTTGGGTCCGAGATGTAGTGGAAGTAAAAGTATTGGAAATTGAAAATACTCAAGTAAAGTAAAAAATAACAAAAAATTGTACTTCAGTACAGTACTTAAGTAAATGTACTTAGTTACTTTACACCACTGATTGTAAAGCACTTTGCAGGCACCAACCCATGCTCATCAGGAGCAGTTAGAGGATTCGGTGTCTCGCTCAAGGACACTTTGACACTAACTCCAGGGGGAGGAGCCTGGGATCGAACCGCGGAACCTTCCAATTCCCCGAGCGGGCCACCGCTCCACCTCCTGAGTCATTGCCGGTTACATGGTCGTTAACAGTGATGTAACCAGGTATAGGCATTAGGCAATACAATGTTAGCAATTCAGCAAAAAAAAAAACACAGCGCCAGACCTCCACCTCAACCCCTCCTGAATCAATCCATTTTAACTCATTAAGACCGGGAACACATCCGTGTAATTTTTAGATTTCTTTGGGCTATTAAAAAATACCAGATATACAAGCTCATAGCACGGCACCATATCTGCTCTTTTTTTTTTTCGTGATTTTTTTTTGCAAATCTTTGGGTCCCTGGAACAACATATTTTGAGATGAGGGTCGGCGGCCAAAAACATATAATTTTGGGGGTCCTTGACATGGAAAAGTTTTGTTCCAGGGACCCCCAGAAGCAAAGGTTTGAGTAAAAAATGTTGTTTAAAAAAGAAATATATATATATATTCAAAGATTTGCATTACATTTTCATTTTTTTTTAGCAGTTCTACAAGCTCATAGTGCGGCACTCGGTGCCGTGACTATGAGCTTGTAGATCTGCTATTTTTGAATAGCCTAAAGTATGATATAATGGTTATATAGCAAAAAAAATACAAATTCAATGACACAGACGCATTCCCGGAGACCTGAGGCCATTCTTAAAAATGTTTTCTAAATCCTAACAGTTTTTGGAAAAAAATATAAAAAAAATATTTTCTCGATTTTTCAAAAATAGCAGATATACAAGCTCATAGCGCGGCACCGAGTGCCGCGCTATGAGTATGAATAGCCAAAGAAATCTAAAGTGACACAGATGCGTTCCAGGTATTAATGTGTTAAAGCTCGTGCTGAAAGGAGCCTGTTTTCTGTCCAAACATCGGTGCGTTGGTTCTGATCCAACAAACAGGCCCGATCTGAGCCTCTCCCCTAACAGCTTCCTCTCATTCTTTTCCCGTTCGGCCCCTCTGGCATCAGGGGCCGCCCGGGGGTATCGGAACCACACGTCAGCCAGCGCTCTAGAGACAGCCAGCCAGCCAGCGGGGCCCTATAGCTGTTTTTACAGGTCAGCTCTCCTGCCCCGTTCTCCTCCCGCCCCGCCAAGGCACACACAACCACTTCCTCTGCATGATGCAGTCAGAGAGCCGTGTTATTAGAGCCATGAGAAACCCTACACCCCCCCCCCCCCCCCCACACACCCGACGCGGAATCATAAGAGTTCGCCGTGTTATTCCTGTGATTTGGAACAATTTAACCACTTAACCCTTTAAGACCTGAGGCGATTCTAAAAAAAAAATCTAAATCCTAACTGTTTTTGGAAAAAAAATGTTTTCAAGATTTTTCAAAAAATAGCAGATCTACAAGCTCATAGCGCGGCACTCGGTGCCGCGCTATGAGCTTGTAGATCTGCTATTTTTGAAAAGCCAAAGAAATCTAAAGTGACACAGATGCGTTCCAGGTCTTAACCACTTAACCACGGAGAAATTGTAAATGATCAAAGTTTATAAAGAAAGAAAGAAAGATAGAAAGAAAGACCATAACCCCCAGGCATTTAATACTTTGGCTATTCAAAGTACATACAGTACATTTTTTAAAGCAACAATTTTTTTTACTCAAATCTTTGCTTCTGGGGGTCCCTGAAACAAGATATTTTGAAATCGGGGTCCGTGGCCAAATACATAAATACACATTTTTGGGGGTGTTTGAGAACCACTGATATAGCGACATACGTTTTTCAGAAAACAGTTAGGATTTGGAAGGAACGTTTTTAGAATCAGCCTCAGGTCTTAATGGGTTAAGAACAAAAGAAAGAAAGGTAGAAAGAATGAAAGAAATAAAGACAAAAAAGGGGGAAACAAGGAAAGACATGCCCAAAAACTGAGATGATATAATGACACGCCCAAAAACTGAGACGTCAGTGTTGAAGCCATCAATGGAGACTCTCGTGTACACGAGGGAGACCCTCTGAGCCGCCAGAACAAACAGCGTTCTACACATTCTCCTTTCTCTGCCATTCCATCCACAGACGTTTAGCTGCGGCTCACACTGCGATAAGGCCGAGGAACGGGACTTCTGGGGATATTCGTCTTCTGGCAAAATAGTTTAACACTTACAGTAGGAAAACAGATTATGAGGCACATTTTGGGTGTGAAGGCACACATAAACGTTCATTATCACCCAATTCAGTGTTTGATGGAACGGCGCCAGAAACAGCTCACTCAGTGACACAGCACGGGTCGGAGTCTTTGGCTTTCCAGCAGAATGAGACACAGGAGCCCAGTGTTTCCCAAACGTCGGGTCGGGAAACATTCTCGGGCCCGGTTTCCTCACAATGACTTATTTAACCATTAAGACCTGAGGCGATTCTTAAAAATGTTTTCTAAATCCCAACAGTTTTTTGAAAAAAAATCTAAAACTTTTTTTTTCAAGATTTTTCAAAAATAGCAGATCTACAAGCTCATAGCTCGGTGCCGCGCTATGAGCTTGTATATCTGCTATTTTTGAATAGCCAAAGAAATCTAAAGTGACACACAGATGCGTTCCAGGTTAATGGGTTAATGATATTTTCAAAAGATTTAATTAATACTAATACTGATAATAATTAATACATAAATAAATACATTTTCAAAAGAATTGCAGGGGAAAAAAGACCCATAAATCCTCAAAAATATTGAAAATTGCCGATCTACATGCTCACAACGCGTCGCCATGTGTTTTTGTACGTTTGGTTCATAGGCAGACACCAAATGTATCTTTTGGATCTTGGGTGGAACCCCTGCTGTAACCCCCACAGACCCACTGCTACCCCCCCCCCCCCACAAATAAATACCTCCTTCCACTGGACATTGATCATCGTTCCCTGTAAAGTAACTTAGTAAGTAACTTAGTACATTTACTCACCTACTGTATACTTAAGTACAATTTTGAGGTGCTTTAGAATTCTTGATACTAATGATACTTGATATGGGAAAATATTGTGCTTTCTACTCAACTACGATTATCTCACGGCTTTAGTTAGTAGTTACTTGGACATTTTCGGTAAATACAAAACATAAGCAACATTAACTGATACATGATGATGTATTAATAGATAAAGCTACCCAGCATCACATACTGTGTACAGTAATTAAAATCACCTTTACCAGCTCTATGAACACATGAATGCATCACTAATTACAATCCAATAATATGATGGTGAAACGGGCCCATTCTGCATAATGACAACTTTTACGTTGGGTATTTTGATGCCAATACTTTTTATACTTTTACTCTTTAAATGCAGGACTTTTGCTTGTAACAGAGTATTCCTACATCATGGTATTGCTTGCTTTCACTCAAGTAAAACAGATCCGAGTACTTCCTCCATCGCCGGTCGCGTGCTATCGCTTCATTGTGCGTTGGAAGAACACGACAGGCCAAGGTGGTCGCATCATAGTTTCCACTGGCTTCGCTTAATGAATTTAGAGCAATTTAACAAACTGCTCGATTAAACAAACAAACAAACAAAACAAATTCAATTAAAGTTGGAGGAAGCCTTAAATTCAACCTCCAGTCAACACAAACAAACAGACTGTTAAAAGTAGAATAAACGAGACCACCTATCTATCCACGGAGGGAGGCCGACTGTGCAAACATCACCATGTCGTTTAAATGTAAATACTAGGTCTGTAAAAACTAAATAGGATGTGCTCCACTCCTCAATATGAGGTCCAGGGAGCCCCTGGGGTAATTGAGGGGCTTCCATGGGGTGCCAAATGGATGAGAGTGTACAAATGGAACCAAATGGACCCGTAAGGGTCCATTTGGTTCCATTTGTACACTCTCAGAGTTAAATAAACACTGAGGATTTTACAGTGTACTGTAGATTGGGGTCCCAGAGATAAGAAATCATTATCAAATGGGTGTCCGGCCTGGACCTAGGCTCTAACGCAGCCTGACAGCGCATCACGGGTTCGAGTCTCTCCCCATCTCTCTCTCCCCGTTTCCTGTCCATCTCCATTATAAACTATAAATAGAAATATAAAAAGGCAGAAAAGCCCCCAAAAAAATATTAAAAAAAAAAAAAAAAAATAGGGGTCCGCGTCCTAATGCAAATAGGCCGCCGACCAAAAGGTTGAGGATCACCGCTTTACTCAACACGGTGTCTTAACTTATCACAGTGTCTTTTCATACAGTATAATAGTCATGGTGACAAAGATAAAACACCAAAAAGCGAACGAGTGTTCTCCCTTATAACGGTGTTATTTAAAAACAGGATATGGGCCAGACGACCAATAGGAAGTTATGACTGCGATAAGATCAGGGGGGGGTCGTATAGGTCACGGTGACTCTACAGCCAGAGGGCTGTGTGTTATCAGCGCGTGTCCCCTCCTGAGGGGTCACCTGGGGGAAACAAAAGGAGTCTGACCCCTTTAAACATGACCCCTTTAGTCAAACAGCTGTTTTCACTGTGCAATTACAGAAGTGAATTGACTGGGGAGAACCCGGGGCGTGCGAGGGCTAGCGTGTGTGTGTGTGTGTGTGTGTGTGTGACGTGCGCTATCCGCACGCCTCACGGCGGGGGGCGCTGATAGTTTCTGGCAGTGCGTATGTACGCAAGTGTCATTACTGTGTAACGACTCGGAAGGGAAACCGCTTTTATTGAGATCCTGCTGCTTAAAGAGAAAACCACCCGGGGAGGTTGTGGGTTCGAATCCCACCGCGGTGCATCCGGCTTTGTTTGAGCGTCTACGCTTACACGAACACAATAGGCTCTGTGCACAGCAGCCATTTTGGAGAGAAATTGGGCCTCTTCTTACTTCCTTCACAGGTGTTGCCAATGATACTAATTAAGGCTCTGTTCCATTCTGAGTCAAACAGAGTCAGGGTGCTGATGTTGTGCATGTTGGCTCACTGGAAACACTCTGCTACACCAGTGGGTCTCAAAGTGTGGTCCAGGGACCCTCATGGTTCCTTGAAGGGGGTTCCAAATGGACCCTTAAAAGGTGTGTAACTCTGAGAGTGTACAAATGGAACCAAATGGACCCGTAAGGGTCCATTTGGTTCCATTTGTACACTCTCAGAGTTATGGGGGTCCTTGAAATTAAAAGGTTTGAGAACCACTGTGCTACATGAGATGGAACAGAGCCTTCTTTAGTATTGTTGGTAAAAACCTGTGAAGGAAGTAAGGAAGAGGCCCAATTTCTTTCCAATATGGCTGATGTGCATAGAGCCTATTGGCCCGGTGTTCGGGGGAGGGGAGCCGGGTGGGGAGGGTGATAATCGCCACTGCATGTATTCCTACGGGCTGGGGGGGCGGCACCTGTTCCCTGCAGGAAGTGTTTGATGGGAGGAGTAGAACGAAGGCTCTACTACGTCCTCCCAGTAGTGGGGGCTCCTCAGTCCTCACTGGTATAGTGAGGACATAGTCTGGGAGGCTTCGGCTCAAAGCCTGAACAACAGGGGCGCGGCCACTGTGTTCTGATTCAAATCAACAGCCAATGAAGAAAAGGGGGCGGGATCCACATGCAGTGGGCGTTGCATGTAAATAGGAGCGACGGGAAGCAATTTCCCCTTGAGAAATTGCGGCCGCCATTGTTGTGTACTGCTGTTTGCCTCTCGTCGGACTTTTTAGACGAGTTGCACAGCTCTCAGACCGGTAAGAGGCGTGTCCGCTCAGATTCTGAGCGTAAGTTACATCCCGCCCACAAACACCAGGGCTCTGGCCCAGAAGTTCCTCGCCGCTCCCGTTTGTATGCGAGGCGAAAAACTTCTGGGAACTCAGATTAGTGAGGACATAACTGCAGTGACAATACAGAGATGTGTGTGGGGAGGAATTCATTGGTATAACGACTAAGTTCTGCATTTTTGAATTAGCTGAACTACAAACAATATGCCAACATGTCAGACTTTTAACACATTACCTGACAAAAACGGACATGTCCGTCTTTTAAAATACACCCGTTTACCGCCAAAGACGGACATCGTCTTTTCAAAATAAAAGTAAAAAAAATAAATAATAATCCACACAGAACCAGAGATATCGCTATCCAAAGATCTACTGCTCCATTCACTCCCTGGTTAACTTATTACTTAAAAATCCTGTATCTCGGCTCCTGTGTACTTTTTTTTTTTTTTTACCATGTATTTTTTGGTGAAACATGCTTTTTTTCAACTGGCTGCAATTATGGAACGGATTACCACGATCGGATTTTTTTTTTCTCCACGATTCTACGAGACTCCTGTGTGTGTAATGAGGGGATCACCGTGAGGATGGTGATCACAGAAAATATTTTGTGACTACTTAAAAAAATTGTTAAAAAAGGTTAAAAAATATCTTATCAAATGCTGGCACTGGGTGGGAATAAAAAAATAAACCTCTGGCAGGGAATGTGTTAATGTACAATGTAGCGCGTAAGCTAGTGAACGCCCATTCACACGTCACACCCTCACGTCTGAATGCGTAGCCGCACGCGGGTGTCGCGCACAGAAAACGTCCGGTCTACAAGCTTGCGACGCATTGTTGTGAGCTTGTAGATCGACTATGTGCGCGACACCCGTGCGCGACTATAAGTATACAGTAACTCAGGCTGGAGCCACACGGCCAGTGGTTTACCTGTGCGTCTCTGTGTCGTCCCTTGTGCCCTCCGCTCTGGAAGCACAGAATCAACGGTGTCAGTGTTCATTCATGTGGGGGGGGGGGGGGACGTCACATAGCGAGGACTCACAGATCCAACACACATGCAGAGCACTGCCCAACGTATAGTATAGCCACGCTGTAGGCCAGCATCCTCCTTCATGCGTTCATGCTCATTCTCTCACGACAATACGATACCATCTCCCCTCATATGCTGATGGCATCCTGCACATATACCGCCCTATTGAATGAGATAGTCATATAACACTGAGAACTGACTGCTGTCAACGTGGACACGAAGCTTCCCTGAAAATACTTTTTAACACACCAAAAACGCTCCGGACCGTTTTTGAGAATCCATGCGTCATGTGCCATAAACGGTCCGGACCGTTTTTGACCCATTTTTGTTTTTTATACGTGGGGCCCTCGTGGGGCGCTCTAACGAAACTTTGGGATCATCCAAGGAGTCTCTGAGAAGGAGAGGCCGGATGTGGATCCATGTCAAATATCCTTCCGGTCGGCCGCTCCAATGTTAACTCCTTTGACTAAAAGCTTAATATCTCCATTTATTTTTAACGTGGTGGAAGTGAGACGCTTTCGATCGGCGATCACTCTGCAATGGAGGATTGCGTTAGAAATATTATTGTTCCAGGCGTTAGTCGGGACCCTCCGCCGTCTCGCACGCACGCTTTGTTTACATGCACTTCCGCGTCGGGGCTTCTACAGCACGAAACGTATCAACGTAAGTGGATGGAAGAAATGCAGGCACTGAACGTACAGTATTTTAATAAACCTCTGGCACACAATGTGTTAACATTTATGAAAAGGAAATTGAGTGGAAAGAAAGAAAGAAAGAAAGAAAGAAAGAAGAGGGGAATGAATGCATATAATCTATATTGTCCAGAACAAAGCCTACCGTAGGATTCATGAATAAAATGCATGAGCAAGCAAACCCGAATCCAAGCGGAAGAGGCTTGTACACACCACACACACACACACACACACACACACACACACGCACGCACACACAGGCAAACAACACAAAGCCATTCAGTCAGAGACGGAGCAACAACACAGACAATCTGCTGTGCAGCTCATAGCCATGTGATCGTGGAGGGAACACTACAATAGTCCCATTCCTGGGCATGCGGACAGAGGTCAGACATGGACAATTGGACTCATCCAGTGAAAGCCACACAGAGAGATCTGTTTACAGCATGGCCATGGACGGGCAGCAGCTGGCAGACTGGCCCTGGCACACACACGCACGCACACACACACACATGGCACTCTCCACACTGCGGCACAAAGGCAGTGGAATGCTTTTGTTGCGCATAGGGCCAGCCTGGGGTTTCCCCTTTAACTCTTTCATGAAGCTGAACACTGAGACACAACGCTATCAGTTGCACCTGTCTTGTCTTGTCTTGTCTTGTCTTGTCTGTCTGTCTGTCTGTCTGTCTGTCTGTCTGTCTGTCTGTCTGTCTGTCTGTCTGTCTGTCTGTCTGTCTGTCTGTCTGTCTGTCTGTCTGTCTGTCTGTCTGTCTGTCTGTCTGTCTGTCTGTCTGTCTGTCTGTCTGTCTGTCTGTCTGTCTGTCTGTCTGTCTGTCTGTCTGTCTGTCTGTCTGTCTGTCTGTCTGTCTGTCTGTCTGTCTGTCTGTCTGTCTGTCTGTCTGTCTGTCTGTCTGTCTGTCTGTCTGTCTGTCTGTCTGTCTGTCTGTCTGTCTGTCTGTCTGTCTGTCTGTCTGTCTGTCTGTCTGTCTGTCTGTCTGTCTGTCTGTCTGTCTGTCTGTCTGTCTGTCTGTCTGTCTGTCTGTCTGTCTGTCTGTCTGTCTGTCTGTCTGTCTGTCTGTCTGTCTGTCTGTCTGTCTGTCTGTCTGTCTGTCTGTCTGTCTGTCTGTCTGTCTGTCTGTCTGTCTGTCTGTCTGTCTGTCTGTCTGTCTGTCTGTCTGTCTGTCTGTCTGTCTGTCTGTCTGTCTGTCTGTCTGTCTGTCTGTCTGTCTGTCTGTCTGTCTGTCTGTCTGTCTGTCTGTCTGTCTGTCTGTCTGTCTGTCTGTCTGTCTGTCTGTCTGTCTGTCTGTCTGTCTGTCTGTCTGTCTGTCTGTCTGTCTGTCTGTCTGTCTGTCTGTCTGTCTGTCTGTCTGTCTGTCTGTCTGTCTGTCTGTCTGTCTGTCTGTCTGTCTGTCTGTCTGTCTGTCTGTCTGTCTGTCTGTCTGTCTGTCTGTCTGTCTGTCTGTCTGTCTGTCTGTCTGTCTGTCTGTCTGTCTGTCTGTCTGTCTGTCTGTCTGTCTGTCTGTCTGTCTGTCTGTCTGTCTGTCTGTCTGTCTGTCTGTCTGTCTGTCTGTCTGTCTGTCTGTCTGTCTGTCTGTCTGTCTGTCTGTCTGTCTGTCTGTCTGTCTGTCTGTCTGTCTGTCTGTCTGTCTGTCTGTCTGTCTGTCTGTCTGTCTGTCTGTCTGTCTGTCTGTCTGTCTGTCTGTCTGTCTGTCTGTCTGTCTGTCTGTCTGTCTGTCTGTCTGTCTGTCTGTCTGTCTGTCTGTCTGTCTGTCTGTCTGTCTGTCTGTCTGTCTGTCTGTCTGTCTGTCTGTCTGTCTGTCTGTCTGTCTGTCTGTCTGTCTGTCTGTCTGTCTGTCTGTCTGTCTGTCTGTCTGTCTGTCTGTCTGTCTGTCTGTCTGTCTGTCTGTCTGTCTGTCTGTCTGTCTGTCTGTCTGTCTGTCTGTCTGTCTGTCTGTCTGTCTGTCTGTCTGTCTGTCTGTCTGTCTGTCTGTCTGTCTGTCTGTCTGTCTGTCTGTCTGTCTGTCTGTCTGTCTGTCTGTCTGTCTGTCTGTCTGTCTGTCTGTCTGTCTGTCTGTCTGTCTGTCTGTCTGTCTGTCTGTCTGTCTGTCTGTCTGTCTGTCTGTCTGTCTGTCTGTCTGTCTGTCTGTCTGTCTGTCTGTCTGTCTGTCTGTCTGTCTGTCTGTCTGTCTGTCTGTCTGTCTGTCTGTCTGTCTGTCTGTCTGTCTGTCTGTCTGTCTGTCTGTCTGTCTGTCTGTGGGTCTGTCTGTCTGTCTGTCTGTCTGTGGGTCTGTCTGTCTGTCTGTCTGTGGGTCTGTCTGTCTGTCTGTCTGTCTGTGGGTCTGTCTGTCTGTCTGTCTGTGGGTCTGTCTGTCTGTCTGTGGGTCTGTCTGTCTGTCTGTGGGTCTGTCTGTCTGTCTGTCTGTGGGTCTGTCTGTCTGTCCGTGGGTCTGTCTGTCTGTCTGTCTGTGGGTCTGTCTGTCTCCTACTGGTGGCTGATCTGACAACAGTCCCCTGGGGGGGCGGGGCTGGGGGGCGGGGAAAGTATACTCACAGCTTTGGCTTGGGCTTGGTGGGCAGCGGAAGACCCTCCTTCACAGGGGACGGCGACAGCTGGGCTGGGGGCGGGGCAGGTGCAGGTACCGCGGCGGGGAGTTCCGCCCGAGGTAGAGGTGGCGCCGGTGGTGGTGGTGGTGGAGGAGGAGGAGGAGGAGGCGGCGGGCTGGGGGGCTGGCCGTTCTGCAAGGGGCCGCTGGCCTTGACTTTGGCCTCGGGGCTTATCGGGGCCGTCTGTACGGGGGGAGGGGCAGCAAAGGTGCTGGGCCAGATCTCGTACTCGTTGACGTGGAAGCCCTCGGCGGCGCCGCCGCCCGGGGCCTTGGGCGGCAGCTCCAGCAGGCTGATCTCCGTGGGCGGGGGAGGAGGGGGGAAGGGCGTGGCGTCCTCGTAGCCCGAGCTGTCCCCGGACACGCCGTTACTGGACGAGTCCTCTACGGCTGAGGGAGACAACGGGCGGAGCGCGTTAAAACTACTGCTCCTACACACGTCCTGGCTTTATTTAAGGGGAGACTTTGTCGATTTAGAACCTAAATACCGCTGACATGAGGAGATCATATATGTAGTGTGAGGGGGGAAATTACTTGTGTATGTGAAAATGTCTGCGTGATGATTTCAAACTTAATTTGTGTCATCACAAAACCATTCCTATACATGATAATTGAAAATCAGAACAACGGGATTTAGGTTCAAAATCATCAAAGTGTACCTTTAAATCTGAAGGTGTAAAATGAACACTTTTTATTGATTATTATTGGTTTTATCGTGTACCTTTGCTGATTGTTCCGAATACATCTGTTCTAGTGACGCTCGCAAACCTCACTGCTTTCTATATAAAAGATGCTATACAAATGTTGATAATATCAGTACCTATTATTCTTAGAATTATTAAGAACACACTTGACTTCAACTTAGCTTAAGCACTAGCCACCTCTTACACAGCAGACCGCACACACACAAATATATACCCATACACACACACACACACACACACACACACACACACACACACACACACACACACACACACACACACACACACACACACACACACACACACACACACACACACACACACACGGCCGATATCTATAAGCTTTTGTGATGCTGTCAGCAACAGATATTAAGCAACAGCAGGGCCCAGTCAGGATGATGCACTTCCTGTTTATTTGGAACCTTCCTTTCCCGAATGTGCGGTGACTATACCATCCTCTCACTACATGACACATGTACACATCTATCTCACAAAGAACACACAAGTGTCACTTCGTCATCTGGCCTGAATGCACACCATACAGACTTTATCATTGTGCCAAAACCACAAGACCTCCATGAAAAACATTGTGTCATGTGGAAGGGTCATTTTTCTAGGAGGACAACTCATCTGTGCTACAGTCATGTGGCATTAGCTATAGAGGGACATTTGATCGATAGATTCTGTACTATTGGGACTGTACTGAACCTTTCAGGACCAGAACCATACACAGAGTGTAGTATGTACATTCATGTGGCATTCGTTTTCCAGTTCTTTTTGGGGGGAAAATGGTCATCTGTCTTGTCTCAACCGGTTTCATGTACTGACCGCATTGGTTGATTCCCAACTGTGAGAATTACTGTATGTTGCATGTCATCCCATATTTCTCTGTCACTTGTCTCTGTCCTATAGCCTAACAAAGGCAACACGCCTTAAAGCTGCAATCCATAACGTTTTTAGACCAATCTGTATGATAGATCAGTGGTTCACAAACTTTTTAGCTTGAGACCCAAAAGACAAATTTGATGTCTCCCTGCGTGGACCCAAACTTGTGAAAATAGCTGATCTACAAGCTCACAACATCGCAACGCGTTGTGAGCTTGTAGATCTGCTTTTTTCACTACACTTTTTTCTTCTAATTTATGGAATTTCTTTGACGCTTTTATTTATTAAATTATTTTGAAAAGCAAAATCGTTTGAAATAATGATAATAATTAAAAACCAAATGTAGATCCTGCGGTTGGGTATAGGAATACTACCGCTTGACAAGAGGTATTGCATGAAGGTTCAAACAGCGTATAGTATTAGTATACTGTACCTGCGGAGACGGAGAGTTGTGCCGTGCTGCTGACAGAGCCGTACGTGTTGGAGGCGGTGCAGCAGAACTGCCCTCCGTCCTCTGGGAAGGCCTCTGCGATCACCAGGGTGCAGATCTCCTCTAGGAAACAAACAAGCATATGGGCGACACACCGTCAACCACCATTACAGTCACTAATGAACTACATTTATCGTTTCACACATTCCATGTGAGGCGGGTTACTACTACACAGTCCATTCTGGAGTGTTAACCCAGTGGTTCTCAAACTTTTTCATGTCAAGGACCCCCCAAAATGATATGTATTTGGCCGCGGACCCCCATCTCAAAATATTTTGTTCCAGGGACCCCCAGAAGCAAAGATTTGAGTTACAAATGTTCGCTTTAAAATACATTTAAATTCAAAAGGTTTTTCAAAAATAGCAGATCTACAAGCTCATAGCGCGGCACTCGGTGCCACCCTATGAGCTTGTATATCTGCTATTTTTGAATAGCCAAAGTATAAAAGGTTAAAGTGGTTAAAATTATTGTGATGCTATATTAACATATTTTGCTGGGGACCCCCTGGAACCCCCCCCAAGGACCCCTGGGGGTCCCGGGACCCCACTTTGAGGACCAATGTATTAACCAATTGATCCCTATTTTTATAGGACCGTCGTATGACAGCGTTGTGAGAAAACAACACGAATAGCTCATTAGCTTACAGATCTGTCTATTGACGTCCATTGCTTTGTCACTGCTGCAGTGTGAATGCAGCAGCAGGGTGTAAACACGCTCATAAAGGGTTGTAAAAAGGGGGCGTAAGCAAACGTAGAGCGACCCTCTAGGAATCGGAAGGTTCCCGGGTTTGAACCCCGGGCTCCTCCTTGCTGCGTGTCAAAGTGTCCTTGAGCAAGACACTTAAAGGAGTAGTTCACCCAAAAAAACACTTTTTCTATCGATTAGTCACCCCATGGAGACTTGAATTCATGGATATTTTTTGTCACATTCCTAAGCCAATAATTTGATGGCCAGCGGACCGGTAGGCAGCGGTTCCGGTAGGAGACACAAAGGAGACTCTTTGTGTCTCCTACCGGAACCTCTGCCGGTCATCAAATTATTGGCTTAGGAATGAGACAAAAACAAAAAAAAATATATCCATGAATTCCATCTCCATGGGGGGACTAATCGATAGGAAAAAAAGTCATTTTGTGGGTGAACTATCCCTTTAACTGCTTCCGATGAGCAGGTTGGTGTCCTTGCATGGTTTCCTCCACCGTTGATGTGTGAATGTTTGTGTGAAAGGGTTAATGGAATGCACATTGTAAAGCACTTTATAAACGCACAATCTATTCATTTATTTAACCACTTAAATCCTACATACTTAGTTGACAGGAGTCCAACAGGGGTCTATATTAGGTGCCCTACTTTTTTCCCCTCTACACCAAATCTCTTCAACGATAACAGCCAATTTACGAGCTTGTAGATCTGCATTTTTTTTGCAGACTGTTTGCCCCCAAAATGGAGATGCTAGGGCTCATCATGCTCAAGGTGCCGGCGATGACATATAAAAAACACGGGGAAGCAGAATTCTGCTTCTACGGGCCGACGGCGTGGAATAAACTCCCATCACACCTAAGACAGGCAGCCTCTGTGAATAGCTTTAAAGCACAGCTCAAGACCTATTTCTTCACTTCTATTTGTTGATTTTTAAATCTCTGTGTTGTTATTCATATCCTCACTTTTTTTTTGCCTGATTCACTGCCTTTTTTTTAATTTAATTTTAATGTTGTTTTATGCTTTTGCTTTTCTTCTTTGCTTTATTGTTAAATTTGTTGTACTTTTTTTCTGTATGTCATGAAAGGTGCTATAGAAATAAAGTGTATTATTATTATTAAAGGTATAGTAGGCAACATTAAGCCTATATTTGAAAAATACCTCTATATATATATTTTGCATTTTTTCCCCTCTATCAGCCACTATATAATGATGCTGGGGTGTTTTCCTGCATTGAAAAACACTCCTCTTTCTGAAATCCGTATTTTCCCTACTATTTAGGTTACACATCCGGGTATCCGGTGCGTAAATTCACGCACGCATGTGCGCATCCGTGCGCGTCCGTGTCCGTGTGAACTTTTTACTTTCGGTTTTAAAATGCTCTCAAACTTCGTTTTTTAGGCACATAATTTACTTTTCAAAAAGCGTTTGGATAGAATTTAGTTGTTTAACTTCATATATGTGGTCAATTTGTCATGAAAGAGCCTATTTAAAAATAAAAATTCGGAGAACCGGCAGGGGCGGGCAGTTCCGCGAATTGTATCCCAATAAAGTAACCTATATTCGGCATGGCCCGTTTAGAAGTCTGCTTACTCTATGGAAGTCCTCCGTGCGTCACCCCCTGGTGGTCGGGGAAACGAACTGCTGGATTTTTTTCCTTTGTTTATCTCTGAATCGCCTACAATCCCTTTAATATTATGAGGCTAGTTAAACGGGACAGAGATGGCTGGACACTGCGGGCAAATGGGAGTGACACTGATTTCTGCTTGACAGACAGGTGGATAAGATGCCTTGCACAGGGCCTGAAAGAGAGTGACATGTTGACTCTCTGGCTTGTTTGTAATGAGAGGCTAAAGAGGGCCAATGATGGACAGGTAGACAAATGTTATGTTGTTCAGGGTTAGACTGATGATTGACACAGCTACGGCAGACGGGTGACTCACAGGCCAGAGGCACAGCAATAGACCAGACAGACAGCAGTGGTGTAAAGTAACTAGGTACATTTACTCAAGTACTGTACTTAAGTACAATTTTGAGGTATTTTTTACTTGACTGGAGTATTTCCAATTTGCAGTACTTTTACTTATACTCCACTACATCTCAGAGGCAAATATTGTACTTTTACTCCACTACAATTATATGAAAACTTTAGTTACTAGTTACTTTGTAGATTTTGATTATTATTACAAAACATACATTAACCACTTCATCCCTATATACATTTCGGCCATTTGAAAATAGCCGATCTACAAGCTCACAATGCGTCGCGATGCGACGCATTGTGAGCTTGTAGATCTGCTATTTTCTAAAGATTTGTATTTGAAAACTTGTGAAATGGGACATTCTGCATAATGAGTACTTTCTACTTTTGGTACTTTAAGTACATTTTGATACCAATACTTTTGTACTTTTACTCAAGTACATTTTGAATAGTATTTCTACATTGCAGTATTGATACTTTTACTTAAATAAAATATATGAGTACTTTTTCCACCACTGACAGACAGTAAGACAGACAGGATTGGGAACGGGACACAGGCACACGCAACGTTGTGCATGTATGTGACAATTCCAGTAAGGACACAGAAAGACAAACTGACAAAGGGGGAAAAAGAACAGACACTGTAAAAAAAAAAAGGAGGGGGCCCCAAGTACAGACCCCTGGGGGCACCCGCAGGTCAGCGAAATTGCATAGGGTTTAAAGTGGTTAAAACACTTGCACGTGCACGCACGCACACACACACTTGAGACAGATGTTCAGGGAGGTGTGCGTGACTCAGTGCGTTTCTGTCAGAGCGTGTCAATACCTGTTTAGCGACACGGCCGGGAAAGAGTTGTGCGTTAAGTGTCGTGTATGTGTCAGTGTTTGTCTGGGATGCTGTTGTGCGTGTGTTTACGTGTTTGGGTGAGTGGGGGGGAGGGGGGGTTGTTTCAAACTTTCCCAGGGACTCCCTTCTGTGCGCCGAAAGAGTGACGGCGATGACGAAGATCAAGACTTTCACGACAGCCTGTCATTGACAGCACAGAGGAGTGAGTGTCCCCAGACATTCCTAACAGAAACGCTGCCATGGAAACCATGGTGTAGTGTAAACGATGACATGTTGTTTAATGATGACATGTTGTTGTTCGACAAACGCCACCTGTGACTACACTGGATTAGACGCTTACGATCAGACTGACAGCTTTACAAAACAAAGTGGGAGTGTTCATTATAAAAATGGAACCTTGCAGGTCCAATAGCTATTATTCTTATAATGATGTAATAAAGAATACACCTTACTCCAACTTAGTCCAGGTTAAAGATACCAAGTGTATCCAATCAGGAGAGAAAACTCATGGATTCAGGATAAACAAGTGAAATTGTAAGTTACGAGACCTCTGTTACTGAACAAACACTCTATAGCAATTAACACTCCAAATGTTACCGCGTACAGAAATGAGCTTGTAAATGAAAAACATGGCAACAGGAGGCACCTACCTGATTCTGCAGCAGATCGTGGCTCTGGTGGAAGAAAAGAGAGGAAACATTGGTTCATTATGTTCATATAAGCAGGTTGTTGTTCCCATAATCCTGATTAGGGCTGCGACTATCCATTATGTTCTGAGTGATTATTCTATTGATCACTTTTTCCATTAACCCATTGATACCTGGAACGCTTCTGTGTCACTTTAGATGCCTTTGGCTATTCAAAAATAGCAGATATACAAGCTCATAGCGCGGCACCGAGTGCCGCGCTATGAGCTTGTAGATCTGCTATTTTTGAAAAATCGTGAAAAGATATTTTTTTTTCCAAAAATTGTTAGGATTTAGATTTCTTTTTAAGAATCGCCTCAGGTCTTAATGGGTTAATAGATTGATCCAGAAGTGTTTCTTTTCATAATACATCAAATAATCTATTATTTAGGCGTTATTATTATGCTTTGTCACACATCTGACAGACAGGCTCACTTTTCTGGAGGACGCGGAAGTCCGGCGAGTCCTTGATCTCCTCTCCCTGCCGGGACCAACGGACCTGCAGCGGGGGGCTTCCCCGCACCCTGCACTCCAGGACCACCACCTGGCCCTCGGACGCTTGGGCGTCCTGTAAGAGCTACACACACACACACACACACACACACACACACACACACACACACACACACACACACAAACACACACAGTAAAAACTGTTAATTTACCATTTTATAACTCAGAGTTATTTGTACAGCTGTGATCCGTAACTTTCATTTCAAACGCGGCTAAGACTGAAAGCCCGTTTGGCTATGGGAGTATTACACTTTGAGCTTCATGCAATACCCCTCGTCAACCAGCAGTGGTCTTACCCTACACCATATAGTCTAAATGACTGGTTTGTTCGGTCCAGGGACCACCAGGGGTCCAAGTGTACACTTATGGGTCTGTATTAACTCTGACAGTTAAATGAACACAGAGGATTTCATAGTGTATAGATTGGGGTCCCAGAGATGAACATACGTTGCTGTCCGGCAGAAAACAGCTAACTCCATTTTCACGCTGTTGATTTTTTTTTCTCATAAATCAGTACTATTGAACACTCTTTACGTCTGTGTGTTGATAAAAAAAGATATTGAACCAATAAAAAGTATTAAAAAGCGCTTCTGACAAAACCAGCTAACTCCATTGGATCCTCAAACTTTCTGCTAAACCAGCTAACTCCACCAAAGGGGGGTGGAGTTAGCTGGTTTTGCTGACTCCAGGCTCCACCCCCCTTTGACCTCTAACCTCATTGTGAGCTTGGAGGTCCATTCAGCTGTTCTTATCAATGATGAACAAAACCTCCTAACTCCACTTTTTGTTTTGTTTTTTGTCATTTCCTGAAAAATGAACATTTTGGAGTTAGCTGGTTCCTGCCGGACAGCAGAGATATATATGTATATCTCATCTCATCTCATCAAATGGGGGTCCATGGTCTAATGGGGACCCCCCATTAGACCACTGGGGGTCCTTGAAATTCAAAAGGTTGAGATGGAGACCTCCTCGGACCAACACTGTTGTTTTAGTTATAATTGTATTAACATACTCATACGGATCAGATAAAATGTTTTATTCACTACAAAATGTTATGGATGGCAGCTTTAACACAGTGTGGAGGGTTAATACATTCACAGGACAGTGAAACACTGTGGAACGGTGGTTCTCAAACATTTTCATTGTCAAGGACCCCTACAAATGAAAAAATAAAATGTTCCTCATTTTGCTTGGAATCCCCTCAAGGACCCCCCGCCTGGGGCGTCCCCCGTGAGAACCAGCGTGAAATAGATAAGTGGATGGTGACAGCGGGAGGGCGAGGTGGGGGTTAGCGAGGCATTGACCCTCATCTACAGCGACTAATATGTCCCTATACAGCACCGAGGACAGCTGTCCGGCCAGCTGTGTGACACGCCTCTAGTGTTGGCAGAACGGCGGTAAGCCATCCGTGAAGGAGGGGGGGGGGGGGGTCGAGGCGTGGGCGCACCGTAACTGCATTGTGTGGCCTCCTCTCCAGCCATTCAACACGGAACCGCAGTGGACCTGGGAATGCTTCATGTGTCTGTCGGCACGGGACACTCTTTCACTTGGTCTTAAGCGAATGAGCAGCTCTATGAGTCGCTGGTCTCTCTCTCTCTCTCTCTCTCTCTCTCTGGGTATATTTTTGGAACACAGGGGGGGGGGTTATGTACAGTATGTACATCATTCATTTGTCAGACAGTCTGTGTGTGTGTGTGTGCGCGCGCGCGTGTGTGTGTGTGTATGTGTGTGTGTGTGTGTGGGGGGGGGGGGGGGGTCGTGACTTGTGACTCGTGGATGACATCACAGGACTGACTCCACCAAAGGATCCTCCCGTCCTCTCTCATGAGGATGATTAAAGTTCCTTTACGGCTCCCGGTAGCCTGGCTCCACCCCCTGAATCCTTTGCCTAGCATTCAGGGTCTGGTGACGCTTTCGAAGGCGGGTGTTGCTCGGTTGAAAATCTGACCGACGAATCGGGATCGGGACAATCCAGTATGAACCAATCGCGTTGGCTCATAGTGGAGTCCCACTTTGGCCACGCCCCCATCTCAGAACTCCGCTGCATTGAGAGGGCTTTCAGACTGAATAATGGAGTGAAACGAAATGAAAATTCAGGCTGAGTGTCAGGCTAGGCTCCCGGGTGAAGAAAAAACAATTTTTTTTCGTATTGAGGTGGAAAATGATTTAGGGCCAGTCTAGTCTCGCATAGCCAGACAACTATTCCACAATCTCCAAATGCTATATAGAGTCTGGAACTACACCTACCCAAATCCGAGAGAGGAAGCTGGCACTTCCGTTCACGAAAAAATATTAAAAAATATCTTTACATTTTATTTTTTAATTTACATTTCTGCTTAGGATCAAGTCACCTTCCTAAACTAATAGCTTAAGTAATTTTTTTAAGTTTTTCAAAGCCATGTGACTTGGCCTAAGTCACATTAGGGAGATAGGCCATTATTAAAGGGGAGGGAACAGCATGATCCTTTTCAATTAGGAGATAGGCGATTTTACCAGAGGTGGCCATTGTCATGAGGGGCTGACTTAAGCAAAAAATATAATTTTCCTCAAAAAATGACTTATGCCAATAGTTTAGGAAGGTGACGATATGCTTGGATGATTTTGATTCATATTAGGATAAACTTGCGCGACTGTAAAGACGAAATGGAAGTGGGGAGGAGGCTTCACATCCACTTTATATTGTAATCATGATCAGAGCTTCCCAGTCCCAGACCCAGACTGTATGTAACATTTGAAAATTGTGGGAGGCATCAGTCTGGCCACGCGAGACTAGGGCCGGCCAGCCTGAATAGGGACGCTAGGGTTCATGTGGTCCGGACCCGTCTGAAACCACTGACTGTAATTTACTTTAGATCGTCTTTTAATACATCCTTACAATGTTTTAATTAGCCGTTTGCTTTGATACTGTGTTTTTACTTAATCTTTTACAATTGTATTGCTATTTATGTATTTTATATTTGGCCTTTGTGGACTCGAGATGTTTTTTCTTCTTGACTGGACAGCACTTTGGGTCAAGTTGTTTTTTCTTTTTTTTATGTGCCATACAAATAAAAGTGACTTGACTTGAAGCGCTGCCTCCTTGGCCCGTCACAAGAGAAAGAGTGGAGGAGAAAGAGTCAGGGGGGAGGGAGGGAGGGCGCGTCAGAGAGGAGGAGGAGGAGGAGGAGGAGGATCGCTCCTCTCGCCACACAGCCTATGTTTTATCTGACCCCTGCCTGTGAAAGCCACAATACCGACTACTAGTGTTATTACAGGGAGACGGAGTGTGTGTGTGTGTGTGTGTGTGTGTGTGTGTGTGTGTGTGTGTGTGTGTGTGTGTGTGTGTGTGTGTGTGTGTGTGTGTGTGTGTGTGTGTGTGTGTGTGTGTGTGTGTGTGTGTGTGTGTGTGTGTGTGTCTGTTCTAATTCCATTCCTCTGCTTTGGTGAGGACCAAAGCAAATAGAAGGAAAATGCTGCATTTAGCTGGACCTCATTTTCCACAGGGCTGTCACAGGCGTTTCAGTCAGGGGGTTCAGTTCATGTTTAGGGGTGGAGCTGCAATCCAGATCTTATTTCTAATGACTGAAATGTACCGAGGAAGGTCGTCGCTGACCCCAAACATTGCTTCAATAAACGTTCTCCTGTACCGTGCAGGTTGGGAACGGGCAGTTATCTTTTATTGTTGAGAAATGAAATCAAATAAAGCCATTGAAGAGCTTTCACAATCATTGACCAGGGTCCCACAGTGGTCTGTACCTGTCTCCCTCCGTTTTCTCCTCTACACCAAATCTCTTCGCTGAAAATAGCCGATCTACAAGCGTTGCGATGGGTTTTCGCCGAATGTTCGCCTATTATTTATGACATGCCCAGAACAGGGATGCTGGGGTTGAAGTGGTTAAATGGGTGTGGTGTGAGTAGGCTTACCTTAGTGAACACAGGCGGTGCTGATAGAGGTGTGTCTCCAACATACAGGGAGGAGACTGGACTCTGCCTCTGTGAGACAAAGACAGGAAGATAATATCACTGTCTGTCCATCTGTTTCTACCAGTGGTTCTCAAAGTCGACAATTTTGAAAACATGCAACTGTATAATGTACTTTATTATGTATTATACAACAGGTAGTTCCGACCAAGCAATCTGATTGGCTGAAATAGCTTTCTAGCCGTGCTTCAAACCAGCATCATAGCACGGGCTTAATCACATTAATAAATCACTCCGCACTGCAGTCCGCACCTGATTAGACCATATAGCTCACAGCTGTGCTGTGAAGTCACGCTGTCCCACGGTAGGAAAACAAACAGACAGTAGCCTGCATAGCCTGACCCACCGCCGCCACCGGAGAACAAACAGCTATGCAAAATGGACTATGTTGTTAATTTTGACTTATTTGGTGGACTTACGGTTGATCAATGGTTAGAAGGTTATAAATATCCTCCTGTGTTAAAGTAAAATTACTCCCATTTCGTTAACAGTCCAGTGTATGTTATACTTTATCGTACGAAGGTATCGCACGGCGAAAATAGCCGATCTACAAGTTCACAACACGTCGCCATCGCGACGCGTTGTCAGCGTTGTCAGCTTGTAGATTAGTTATTTTGGCCACGTGACACGGTCGTACGACGGAGCATATAGCCTACTGGAATTCATTCCACTGCGCAAGCATTGATAGCTCGGCTGTGTTGATGAGACTGTGCCTCAGGCTCATAGTGCTGCTACAGGGACTATTTAATGTCTCAGTGAAAAACTCGGATACACGGATAATAGCGAAACATTTTTATTATGAATTGCTCCACAATATGAATACATTTGGATGTGTTTTGTTGGTAACTGTTGTATAATCGCAATATTACACGAGAGGGTGTGCTTTACCTTACATTATTGTCACTTCTGTGATGCGGAAGCGGAACTCGGCTTCGCCTCGTTCCTGACCGCATCACAGGCGTGCCAATAATGACGGTAAAGCACACCCTCTCGTGTAATATTGCTTAATTATGTACTGTATTATGTACTGTATTATGTACTGTATTATGTACTGTAGTACATGCACCATGGCCTTTATTTGCCCTGGCTGATAAAAGGACTGAGAGGGACATAAACATGCACTGATTGGTCAAACCCTGGGCCTACACAGGATTGAGTGTTTTTATACTAGTTACTTAATAACTAATCTAGTTTTGGTACTTTAAGTACATTTTGATACCA
This sequence comes from Gymnoscopelus braueri, assembly GCF_963280865.1. Classification (NCBI taxonomy): domain Eukaryota; kingdom Metazoa; phylum Chordata; class Actinopteri; order Myctophiformes; family Myctophidae; genus Gymnoscopelus; species Gymnoscopelus braueri. The sequence continues at coordinate 5,572,983 of NC_137607.1, forward strand.
ATACTTGGTACTTTTACTCAAGTAAATTTGGAATTCCAGACTTTTACTTACAGTATTTCTACAGTATTGATACTTTTACTTAAGTAAAACATTTTAGTACTTTTCCCACCTCTGGCCCCAGGAGTATTACCACCTTAACTCCCTCCCTACAGGGCAGACATGGAGCAAGGGAATCCCAACAGGATTAACATTTCATCTCCCTCCCTACAGTGCAGACACGGTTTCAACTCCCTCTCCACACAGTGCAGGGGAATCCCAGCAGGATTACCATGTCAACTCCCTCACCACCACACTCAGGGACGTGCTGGCCACTGGGAAATTCGGGAAAATTCCAGAACGGCCGCGCCATTTACGGGCCGCCAGACGGCCGGTGGGACACCCAAAAAATAATAATAATAATAATTGACTTTTTTTTTGCTACCGTTTTAGGGTTATTACGGTAATTTCCAGGTCGCGCGGACCAATTATTAGTTAAGTTACTGTTGGGCTGGGACGTTTTTCAGTAGTGGTGTAATTTACATAGGGTTGCTGGGTTAAAAAGCCCCCCCCCCCCCCCCCCCCCCCCCCGTTGACAAAACGGTGGGCCGGTTCGGAAAATCCTAGAGCTGAATTTTGGTCCCAGCACGCCCCTGACCACACTGCTGACATAGAGACACACGGGGACTACAAATTTCACGCCCACTTTTGAGACAGCGCCGCTACTCGAGGTCCGTTAGAACGGTGAACTGCAGCTGCCAATGCATTCCCTATGAGAGGATATGAAAGTTAGCCTACTTTTAAAATTATCCTGCATCAACTGAAGACGATATTGATTTAAATAAAAATATGTTTCCAAATGTATGGAGTGTCTTTGTCAACATATCTTCTTGTTTTCTTAATAGTTGATGTGTTTCACATTTAATTTGCCACTTTAACGAGTTACCCATAATGCTAACACAGCAGAGGGTAGACAGCAGACAGACAAGTTGTCGCATTTCAGTGACATCACTGTCTTTACGAGCGCCGACCAGTGGCGTACCCACTGTAGAGGCAGGAGAGGCGGTCGCCTGCCCAACTAAGATATCGAAAATTGGACCTTCTGTTCCAGAGATAATGACCAAAACCTATTGAAAACGGCCACTTTCGCCAGTTTTCTGGGTATTGAAAACCTCAAGGGATGCGTCCGTGACGTATATACCATGCGACCACTTAAACTCTGGATCTCCGATGCTAGCGGTTTTGACATACTGATGGAGTATATTATAGTATATTGTGGGTAGTATATCGAGATGAAAGATATGGGACATTAAAAAGGACAAATTAAACAAATGGGACAGATTATTAGAACACAAAAAATATCGCTACAGCCTCAGTAGTTAACCAGTGAAATGACGGTATTTTACAATGCCTCTCATAGAGATTGCATTGAGAGCTGCAGTTCATCGTTCTAACGGACCCCGAGTGTCAAAAGTGGGCGTGGATTTGTAGGCCTTCCGCTTCCGGCCGTGTGTCTCTATGGTGCAAGGGAATCCCAACAGGATTATCATTTTAGAATAAGCACTTGTTCTGAACAACTCCTTCACCACAGTGCAGGGGAATCCCAACAGAATTTCACAAGGACAGTTCCTTGTTGACATAATGTTATTCTAGTTATTCAATTAAACTGCGATTTTCATGTTTTTTTTTTTCCATTTTTTATTTATGGAAATAAATTGATTTTTAATTTCTTATTTATGAAATACTTTTGAAAATGTGTTTTTAATTGATGAAAAGTTGTGTTTAAACTTTTTTTTTATCTTTTGAAATTATAATTTAAAAAAAATAATGAAACGAAAAACTCGCGACCCATAAAAATTGGTCGGCGACCCAAACATGGGTCCCGACCCACTGTTTGGAAAACAGTGGTTCTACAATGTGTCTTACCCGCTGTGAGGACTGAGACATGGCCTGTACCAGAGTACTAACACAGTGGTTCTCAACCCTGATTTTTGGGGGGTCCCCAGATGACAGTAAAGTGACAATTTAATGACTTTTAACTCATTGACTGCCTATGACGAGATTTCTCGAAATTTTTCTCCAAGACTCAGACCACCAATGATGAGATTCTCGTCATGTGGTGTTTTCAGTGGTTTTACGATAGAGGGCGCTCTTACGCAGCCTGTGAATGATTATGATGATAATGATGACGGGTACACCCAGAAATCACGTGATCACAACAAAATGAAGCTGGTTTAGTGTAGTGTTATAGGATTTACAAAAGTCAAATTTTCTCTGCTTTCTGTTGTTTTTGGCAAAAACAAGCCACATACAACTGCCCATAACTATGGAATGGATTATCCCGACGGCACGCTTTTTCCACACGATTCTCCAAGACCCCCTACATCTTCTATGATTTTTCAAAGGTTACTAAAAACGCTCAAAATCGCTGGCGAGGGCAGCTACAGACGATGTTTTAACTCTGGCAGTTAGAGAGCTAAGACCGTTTTAATACCACAAAAAAAGAAGAAAAAAATGAAAAAATACCATTACTGCATCAAAAGTAATCAACAAGCTATACTATAAAAACTTTAAATGGCTGATCTACAAGCTTACAACGCATCGTGCTGTGGAACCGAGTCAAACTAAATGTAATGCCTCAACTCCTACAATTCCAAGTGCTTGTCAGGGTGTGTTCTTATATGATTATCTTGGGGGTTGGGGGGTCTCAGCCTGGAAACGGTTGAGAACAACTAAACGGTGCATGTTCTTACCCGCTGTGAGGGCTGGGACATGGCCTGCACCAGAGTGGTCCTGGGTGAAGACGAGCGGATGGTGAACGACATGGAGGTGGTCTTCTTCTGAACTCTACCATAAACACAGAAAAAGGAAGAATAAATCAAGCGTGTGTTCTCGTAGCGTCACGCATTTCAGTTACAACCCAAAACAAAAGACGTTTCCCAGAAGAAAGTGGAGATAGGAACTTCCTCGGAGGCCAAGAGGATATTAATTACTCGGGGAGACAACGGAAACAGCCTCAGCTGCGATTAAGATGACATCACGTTGGATCGTGAGGGCTGATACTTTCATAATGTAAACATAGGAGGAGGAGAAGGAGGGAGTAGCTAGGATGGAGATAGGGATGTTATACGGCAGATAATGAGTAATGACTGACCTTAATACAGCAGAGAGAGAGATAGAGACAGAAGTTATACAATACAACACCAATAAAAATGTCCCAATAAAAATGCGTCTGGCAAAAGCCACCAGTGAAGACAACACAGTGTGCTTTATGCATGGCCGAGAGAGAGAGAGAGAGAGAGAGAGAGAGAGAGAGAGAGAGAGAGAGAGAGAGAGAGAGAGAGAGAGAGAGAGAGAGAGAGAGAGAGAGAGAGAGGACGTTAGGCAGAGAAAGAGGCAGAAAAGGGAGAAGAAATTGAAAGCCTAAAGGAGAGGAACATTTTTTGTAGAAGGTACAAAGTTTAATGTATGCAGGTGGGTGTAGGGGGAACATTCATTTCTGTAGCATATTAACCCTGTTGGCCGCTCATTAGCTAGATGGTAGCCAGTAGTGCAGGGGTCGGGGTAACAGATTGTAGCCTGTTTGCAGGGGGGTAATGGATTATTGTAGGCAGTTTGCAGGGGCCGGGGTAATAGCTGTTTAAGGGTGTAGTTAAATGGAAGCATGCAGCGGGGCTGATTAGCTGCTGCGGGGTCCAATTAAGCTGCTCTGTGAGGGGGTCAGAGTTCAGAGGGTCATGGGTACGACCGTACGCAACCCGACCCATGTCACATTTTAGGGTCCAATGCAGATTCCAGTTTTGGAGAGTCTTTGACCAAACTTTTGTTAAATCAAATTAAATTAAAATGTTAAATCAATTTGAAAAATAATAACTTTGTAAATAAATATTTGTACATTTTAAATTTGTTTTCATGTTTTCAATGTACTATTAAACTTCACTATATGAAAATAACATTTCACTTTAATTATACTCTGACCAAGCAAACAAGTAATATACACTGAACCTTATTTAACCACTAAAGCACTATTCAGAAATTGTCAATTATTGCTGATATGCAAACTCACAAAGCATTAGCAAGCATTGTGTTGTGACAAATTGTGAGCTTGTACATATGCTTTTTTAAAGGTAAAAAATTGGGACACATCAGCTGCATAATTGCAGATAACAATGTGGCTAACACATTGAGTGCCAGGGTCTTTTTAAAACAGGGTACAGTCGGTGCCTGGATTTTTAACAATTTTTTAACCTTTTTCAAGTAGTCACAAAATATTTTCAGTGATCACCGTCCTCAAGGTGATCCCCTCATTACACACATAGAGGTCTCGTACAATCGGGGGGAAAAAATTAAAAACATTAAGTAATCCGTTCCATAGTTGCAGCCAGTTGAAAATAGTCGAAAATAGTCAAAAATACATATTTTAGAAAAAAAGTACACAGGAGCCGAGATACAGGCTTTTGAAGTCATAAGTTAACCAGGAAGTGGATTGGAGTCTAAATCTTCAAAAAATGATATCTCCTGGTGCTTTTTTTTTTTTAATTCTTTTTAATTTTTTCCCCCAAAAACGGTCATAACCGTTTTTGGCACACAATGCATGGCTTCTCAAAAACGGTCCGGACCGTTTTTGGCACTCAATGTGTTCTTAAAAAAGTTCAAAAATTTGCCAATTATTCGGTTTTGCCCATATTATGGGCATGCACGCACACACAGACACACACGCACACACAAACACACACACGCACACACACGCGCGCACACACACACACACACACACACGCACACACACACACACACGTACTGAGGCATGGCTCCTGATCTGGACTTGGACATGGAACCGTCCCCTTCTGAGTCTGACGATGAGGCTCCTGCAGAGAAACAGAGAAATGTAGAAATGTAGGTTTCCATTGTGGCATTCACCAAAACCCTCACCACACCACAGTGCATGACACATACAGCACACCGCTGTGCTAATACTGATGACGCTATGTGGAAGTACTGTGGTCATTACGTCTAATGCAATAAAGAAAACTTAATTCTAAGCTGCATAATCATCTATTCAAAGCTATGGCATATACAGTATGACCACCAGGAGTGGAAGTAACTAATAACAAAGCCTACTTTAATTACTAGTATTAGTACAAGTACTAGTAATTGAGTAGCTTTTTCATGTACAGTACTTCTTTTTTTTTACATTCAAAAATCAGCAATTCTACTTTTTAATTCTAGATTTTAAGTATTGTGCTACTTCTGCTTTAAGTTTGCTTTGCTTAAACCTATTTTCCTTCATTAGTTGACGTGTGATAAAGCTTTGTGATAAATTGCAGAAGGACTGGCTGGTATTCATAATGAAAATGGTTTCACTGGGACTGGGTTCATCCCTCCCTATACTGTACAGAATGTTTGGAGGGTCCTACAGTATGTGTGAACATGGCATTGTGTTCCCAGTTCTATTGTTCCTTTTGATTTTGCTTTACTGTAGTTCAGTCTTATGTTTGAACTTATCATGCAATAACATTTATTTGATATGTTTTGTCATGGTTGGTCTTAGCATATTCAGTTTTTTATTTTGATGCCTGTCATATGAAATGTGCTACAGTATATAAATAACTTTGACTTGACTTGACTTATGACAAAGGCTCCCATGTTCCCAGGGTCCTATCTTCCCCAGTTTGACATAACACCCCGCCCCCCCCCCCCCCCACTCCCATCGCTGTGATGTTTTACATCACTTGACAACAAGGCAAGCATGCCAACAGCGAGGGTGGATGGAATACGTACTTGAAAATGACATCCGTGTTACGCTAGCTCAGTGGTTCTCAACCTTTTTGGATCGTGGCCCACCCATCTGACGACTGGGTGGGCCGTGTGCATTTTTAGAGCATGCTTATGCTAATGATCAATCAATCGATGGATCAATGGGACCAACGTATAGCTTGAGGAACCATTCAAAAGAGTTCAATGGACAGGTGGCGCCATCTTGAGAGGTTTTACTTTCAATGGGGTGACGTCACATTCTCTTTCTAGATACTTTTTTTTTTAAACATAACTTGCCAGTTATTTGGGGGCCCACTTGGAGTAATATCGCGGCTCACCAGTGAGCCCCGACCCACAGGTTGAGAACCACTGGGCTAGCTAATATTAGTGAGCTAGTACCTAGATCATCAAAGTGGGGTCCAGGGACCCCCAGGGGTCCTAGAGGGAGTTCCAGGGGGTCCCCAGCTAAATGATGGATAGTTGGGAACCAAAGGGACCCTTATGAGTCTGTAACTCTTGAGAGTGTACAAATGGAACCAAATATTTGGTTCCATTTGTACACTCTCAGAGTTAAATAAACATTGATTTTACAATATCAATTGGGGTCCTAGAGATAGAAATGCCATTAAATGGGGGTCCGTAGCCTAATGCATGTCAAACTGGGGGGTCCTTGAAATGAAAATGGTTGAGAGCTAGAGCCGTACAAATCTTCTCTTATGGGGGTCCCTGGCATATCTTTTCAAATGGGGGTCCGCGGGATAATAAGTGTCAAGTTGGGGGTCCTTGACATGAAAAAGTTTGAGAACCACTGACCTAGATAATGTAAACAGACTGCCTGCCAAGAGGGCAACATTAAAACCTATAAATGAACTAAGGTTTTCGTATAGGACCCTGGAAACACAACACCCTGAACGAAGAAAACGAACAATGTCACTAACAGGGTGTTCAGCTGTGTCTCTGTCTCTGTCACTAACAGGGTGATCAGCTGTGTCTCTGTCTCTGTCACTAACAGGGTGATCAGCTGTGTCTCTGTCTCTGTCACTAACAGGGTGATCAACTGTGTCTCTGTCTCTGTCACTAACAGGGTGTTCAGCTGTGTCTCTGTCTCTGTCACTAACAGGGTGTTCAGCTGTGTCTCTGTCTCTGTCACTAACAGGGTGTTCAGCTGTGTCTCTGTCTCTGTCACTAACAGGGTGTTCAGCTGTGTCTCTGTCTCTGTCACTAACAGGGTGTTCAGCTGTGTCTCTGTCTCTGTCACTAACAGGGTGATCAGCTGTGTCTCTGTCTCTGTCACTAACAGGGTGATCAGCTGTGTCTCTGTCTCTGTCACTAACAGGGTGTTCAGCTGTGTAGATCTGTCACGATTACAAATTTCAGTTGCCGATTAATTGTCACTCAAATAATTGCGATTAACAATTTAATTGTGTGTTTGGCGTTGAACATTGGAACATATGAATACAACTTTAATTTCTGTTTCTGTGTGCCGCTGGCTCTGACCTTCGATGTAGACCTCGGCTGAAGTGTTGTCGGCTCCCAGGCTGTTGGACGCCACGCAGGTGTAGCGCCCCGTGTCGTCCTCAAAGGCCTCGGTGATCACCAGCGTGTGCAGGTCACCATCCCTGCAGATCTGGATGTCCGGGGAGTTGTGCAGCTCACGGCCCTCGCAGAACCACCTGCGCGTTAGAGGTGACAATTCACACCGCCGTCAGTCACACATGGACATTATAGGACACATTAACCCAGGGGTTCTCAATATCAACCTTATCAAGGATCCTCTGTTTGATATGCATCGGGCCACAGACCCCCCCAGTTGATATGATTTCTATTTCTTTGACCTCAATATACACTGTAAAAGTTGTGTACAAATGGAACTAAATGGACCATTGGTTCCATTTGTACACACTCAGACCCTTAAGAGTCAATTTGCTAGTAATTTAGCTGAGGATGCGGCCCCTGGAACCACCTTAAGGACCCCAGGTTTGAGAACCACTGCATTAACCACTGAAAGGGACATGAAACCCTCGTCTGATTTGGTAGTTTGTTCTCTGATTCTGGTTGAAAACTGCAACAGGGTAAAAACATGAGACTGACCTTATAGTGCACCATCATCTAAAGCAACACAGCTGCAGCTAATCCAATAAATAAGGGCTTATAGATTTAAGTGCATTGACACACCTGTTGACTACTGTAGCTCTGGACACACCTGAATCTAACACACCCATTATTAATGTGATTAGCTGCAGGTGTGTTGCATACTAGCCTGCCATGTTTTTAAATCTGCTGTAGTTTTTAACATGAACTGGAAAACAAACTACTGTACAGTACATGCCCATTTAAGCGACATTTTATACTTCATCATACAACAGTGTTATTGGGGGGAAATAGCCAATCTACAAGCTCACAACGTGTCGCTAACACCGCATAAATGACATACAGAGTACAGACAATAGTTTCACACTGTACTTCAATGAGCTACTTGAATACCACCTTGACATACCATGCAAGCTGCAGGGGGTAAAGTCATCATTCAATCAGTGAATCAAGTGAAGATAGAGATGGTGAATATTGGTAAGACTATCTCTGCCCCTGAAAATTTCATTCATTAAAGCTACTGTAAATGATATTGCTTTCGTTAAAATAAGTGTTAAATAGCTCTATATTCTCAGACTTATAGTAAGCATTGCCATAGAGTGTCTCCCTGTCTCTCCAGCTCGTTAGGAAACACTAGACACCTAAATACGTTTTCAGGTTGGGATATTCGTTTTATCCTATCAGGAGAGAGAACTCATACAGGACACAGGATAAACGTGTGAAATCGGAAGTGATGAAACACAAAAATGAGCAGAACAAATTGGAACTAGAACACCATAAAATTTAAGCTGATAAATGGGTCTCTTCCCTGACTGGATGAAATTGTGACCCTCCTGTAAATGTATTTTATTTTACTAATGAACTAGAGAGACAAGAAGACACCTGTTACTGAACAAACACTCTGTAGCAATGATTACAATTAGCATATTTTAGAGCATTAACTTTTAAAGGAAAAACAATTACATACCCCTTTGTTTTATACCACAATACACCAGCTTTAAGACGCCGTCAGTGCCTGGTGGTGGCTCAGGCTGTTAGCAAGGATCCTGGTTCAAATCAGACCTGCGTCTTCTCTCTTATATCTATCCTCTCTTTCTACCCTTGGTTGGTTTCCTGTACTCTCTACTTACTCACCTATCTGAAATAAAGCATACATATACAGTAAATAACAACTCGCCCGGGGTTATGCTCGCCGCTGACACAACTCAAACGTTATATTGAAGATAATATCAAAGCATAAATCTGAAAAGGAAAGACACCTTCAATCATACAGGTGGAACTAATTAGTAAAATCATCCGGTGTAATGTTTGCTTTGGAAGGAGAAACTGCACACAAGCTGGCCTCCGTGCCATATGTCTGCGAGCATCATTGTTGTACACTAGCCCATAAATGTCAACCGTTCTACCCTTTGCCAAAAGCTCAGTGGTGGAAAAGGTCCTGTATTCAAAATTGTACTTGAGTAAAAGTACAAAAGTATTGGCATCAAAATATAAATTACTGTACAGTGTACAGTACCAATTAAGTAAAAGATCTAACAGCTCACGTGTTGTGAGCTTGTAGATCAGCTACTGTAATTTCGAATAGAAAAAGTAAAGAAAATAGGGCTTAATGGTTAATGTACAGATGTTTTGTAATAATAATATAAATTTACAAAATAACTTGTAACTAAAGTTCTCAAAAAATTGTAGTGGAGTAGAACAGTGATTCTCAAAGTGGGGTCCTTGAGGGGGTACCGGGGGGTCCCCAGCATAATTAGTTTATATAGCATCACAATCATTTTAACCACTTTAACCATGTTTTATACTTTGGCTACCGTATCCAAAAATCTCTATATATTTTAAATTAAGTGAACATATTTAACACACATCTTTGCTTCTGGGGGGTCCCTGGGACAAAATATTTTGAGATGGGGGTCCGCGGCCAAATACATATCATTTTGGGGGTCCTTGACATGAAAAGGTTTCAAAACCACTGGAGTAGAAAGTACAATATTTGTCACTGAAATGTAGGGGAGTAGAAGTTTACTGAAGTATCTCCATTTTTGAATACTCCAGTAAAGTAAAAAGTACCTCAAAATTGTACTTAAGTATAGTACTTGAGTAGATTTACTTAGTTACTTTCCACCCCTGCATAAGCATGCGTTTGAGGCAGTGATTTACAGTAGGCTGTGTTAACGGTGATTGATGGTTCTCCTCAATAAAACCGTGTTTGACAGACAGCGCCCATTATTCTTCCTGACAAATACTTGAACTTAAACAGGCCTTCGCTAAGAATGTGATGGAGGCCTGCCAATCCAACTCTATGAGAATAAACACACACACACACACACACACACACACACACACACACACAGTGTTTCCGTACCTGCTCAGCCTCAGTGGGCCCGAGGCATTGACATGACCCGGTGTCACGGAAAAGCAGACACACCCTCCAACATAGGCTCCCCCCCCCCCTCACCCCCTCTCCCCCTCACCCCCCTCCTTCCTCTCTGTCAGAGGCCTGTTTGCAGGCAGGAGAAGTCAGGCCCGGTGGGGCTTGCCTGTCGGTTGGTAACACCTATAGTACCGTTTGTTCAGTTCAGTTCAGTTCAGAAAAATACATAAATATATATAAAAAAATATGTATATGTACTGTACGTACAATTAATTCATTTGGTTTCCATATTTACAATAATAATCATAATAATATCAATGTCAGTCTGTAGCCTGTAATTTATACTTTGATGCGACACGTTGTGAGCTTGTAGTTTGACTTGTAGCTTTCAGTGTGCGACACACCGCTGTACAACTGAGAGTGTAAGTGATGTTTTTGGGGTTAAAACATTGTATTCATTTACTTTGGTAAAGCTCTATAATATATTGTTCTGATAGTAATCATTGCTATAGTGTGTAACAAGGTCTCTCCAGCTCTTTAATAAACAGAGAATACATTTTTCCAGGTGGGTTGCCAATTTCATCCCATCAGGAGAGAGTACCCATTTATTTGTATAGTGTTCCAGTTGTTTGTGCCATCACTTCCAATTTCACTTCTTTATCCTGTTTATAGGAGTGAGAACTCACTCCTGATTGGATGAAATGTATATCCGACCTGAAAATGCGCTTAACAATCCGCACCGTTAACAAAGGGTCTAAATGGACCCTTGTGGGTCTGTAACTCCTAGTGTACAAATGGCACCAAATGGACCCGTAAGGGTTGAGTAAAGTTAAATAAACACTGAGGATTTGACAGTGTACTGTATACTGGGGTCACACAGTCACAAACGGTCTGCTGCTGGGGTGGTGTTTGTCCCTCATAATCCTCTTAGCCCTGCTCAAGCACCTGTCTGTCTGTCTGTCTGTCTGTCTGTCTGTCTGTCTGTCTGTCGGTCGCATCTCAACTTCACAGAGTCCTGATCAAACCAGATCCCTTTCCTGACAGGCTACTACATCAAATACACGCGAGCGCGCATGCGCGCACGCACACACACACACACGTTTTTTTCACCTTCTCACCCTTTACATTGGCAGAAGGGGGAGGAGTACATGTCGGCAGCACAGCTGTTCCGCTAGACGTGGGTCCAGCCTATAAGGACATTCCAGATATCTTGGAGCGCTACAGTATGTAAAAAGACATTCCCCTCATTCCTTCTACGTGGCCGTTACACCCCATTTCAGCCGCTCCGGTGTCACACGGCGGGCACGAGGAAGCCATTCATCAGCCTCGGAATACCCAGACATACCCTTCATTCCGCCGGGATTTACACCTGGCGGGTGTGTGTGCGGGGCGGGGCGGGGCGGGGCGTGGGAGATAAGGCGAGGAGACGCTAGACAAGAGAAAGTGAATGAATGGGCCTTGTGCAAGCGAGCGGCATGCGGTGCACATGATCGCCGGGGAAATGAGAAAGTGAGTGAGTCAGGTCGAGCTCAGACAGGACGCGTTTATAATGGGCCCTGTCATTAACCAGCCGGATCATGTAGAGAAATTCATCAGTAGCAGTGACAGGTGGAGAGATCAGAGGAGATTTAGTCACTCACTCACTCACTCTCGCTCTCTCTCTCTCTCTCTCGCTCTCTGGCCTCCAAACAGTGGTGGAAAGTAACGAAGTACATTTACTTAAGTACTGTACTTAAGTACGATTTTGAGGTATTTGTACTTTACTTATAGTATTTCCAATTTCCAATACTTTTACTTCTACTCCACTACATCTCAGAGGCAAATATTGTACTTTTACTCCACTACATTTATTTGAAAACTTTAGTTACTAGTTACTTTTCAGATATAAACTATGATATAATGAAACCTACATTAACCACTTTAGCCCTATTTTATACCTAGGCTATTTGAAAATAGCAGATCTACAAGCTCACAACGCGTCGCACCGCGACGCGTTGTGAGCTTGTAGATCGGCTATTTTCAAATATTTTGTACTTTTACTTTTGGTACTTTAAGTACATTTTGATGCCAATACTTTTGTACTTTTACTCAAGTACATTTTTTATTTTGGGATTTTTACTTGTAACAGAGTATTTTTATATTGCAGTATTGGTACTTTTACTTAAGTAAAGAATTTGAGTACTTTTTCCACCACTGCCTCCAAAGCACTGCCGTCACCACCTCTGTAACCTCCCAGTACAATGGACCCAGGCAGGCAGGACCATTCCTGCGGCTTATCGCCTGACCCAGTGAAACAACGGAAACTTGGCCGGCTCTCGCTGTGCGTCCAGACACCGGTGTGTTAAATGATAGGAAACAGATCAGGCCTCGGGGAGGAATTGGGGGGGGGGGGGGGCTTATCCACCGTGTGGCACGCCACCAGCCCCCCCAGAGGCAGCTGGGGGGGACAGAGAGTCATCCGGCACACTCCGAGCGTGCCTGCGCCTATCTGTTCAGCACACAGATAACAGTCACACACACACACACACACACACACACACACACACACACACACACACACACACACACACACACACACACACACACACACACACACACACACACACACACACACACACACACACACACACACACACACACACACACACACACACACACACAGATAGAACATTGGGACAGAACTGGCGATCCTCTCCTCTGTTACGCCTGAGCATATAATAACCATTGGAAACCAAACATCTACCGCTCATGCAAAGGGGAACCCCCCCCCCCCCCTCCCTCTGGCCATGGGAGATATATTAGACTTCTGGGCCTCAGGCAACACTACTCTGCTCTATACACAACGCTATAGGCCAAGTCCTTGGTTAGAGAACCGATAGTGTCAAATGAAAGCTTTATATATTTTGTTGCGCGTGGCGTTTCCGTGGCGGAATCTACAAAGCTTGCAGATCCGCTAGTCTCACTGTGTGCGACACCGGCGGCTATAAATCACCCTCCAGAGGCTGGTTGTTTGAGCAAAAGCAATAATAGTGTCTGTGTGTGGTTTGCAAATCCATCTTTCAGATTACAGGCAGACAGGAGAAGGGAAAACAAGCTGGTGGGGTTATTGCTGTGTCTGCTGGGAATCAGAAATCAAGGGTTTCACCATGGCTTTCCTTTGAGTCACTCCCTGTATCAATCACTGTAGCCTACGGGTACCATATGCTGCCAGTTTGAAGCACCATGCCACATGATGGACCACAATACATAAACCTCCCTCTCTCTCTCCGCTGGAGTCAAATCATTTAGACATGTTTCGGGGAGTGTTTTAAATCTATCACACGCACGCACACGCGCACACGCACACGCACACACACACACACACACCCACACATCACACAGATACACAGTGTGGGGAAAAATGCCCCCTCTCTTCACGCTAGACTCACACACACACGCACGAGTCACGACCAGAAACCTGTGTAGACAGACAGACAGACAGACAGACGCACGGTGCACTTGCCTCAATCAGGCCTCCCTGACTCACATAACAGCATCAGAGCAACCACAGCCAGGCTATGCATACTGTACATTAGTGTAATGATGTCATCTTTTACACTAAGCCTCGTGTGTGTGTGTGTGTGTGTGTGTGTGTGTGTGTGTGTGTGTGTGTGTGTGTGTGTGTGTGTGTGTGTGTGTGTGTGTGTGTGTGTGTGTGTGTGTGTAACTCAGTAACTCAGTGGTTCTCAAAACCTCTTAATTTGAAGGCCACGAGCCCTCATAACACTGATGGTGTACAAATGGAACCAAATCAGGTTCCATGTGTACTGCACACTGCCAGAGTTACAGACCTTAAAAGCAGTGGTTCTCAACCTTTTTCATGTCAAGGACCCCCAACTTGACACTTATTAGCCCGCAGACCCCCATTTGAAAAGATATGCCAGGGACCCCGTCCCCCTTTAGAGAAGATTTTCATGGCTCTATTAGTGATTCTCAACCATTTTCATTTCAAGGACCCCCAGTTTGACATGCACTAGGCTACGGACCCCCATATGGACCTGTTACTCAGAGTTAAAGACCCATAAGGGTCCCTTTGGTTCCTAACTATCCATCATTTAGCTATGATCCAGGGGACCCCCTGGAAAGGACTCCCTCAAGGACCCCTGGGGGTCCCCGGACCCCACTTTGAGAACCAATGCATGCCTTAAAGGGTCCATTTGGTTCCCAACTATCAATAGTGGTATTTTTTCTGTATTATCTGTATTTTCATGTTGACTTTTCAACTGTTTGGTTGCTACTATATATGTCTATGAAATTAATTCAAGGACCCCAACGGAAACAAGTCCGCAAGGACTTTTTTGGCCGGACCTTTTAGACAAAAGCATTATAAATGTAACTGTGTTGTTTTACATTCTTTTTCCTAATAAAAATTTCAATCAATCAATCAATACATTAGCTGAGGTACCCGCTGGAGCCCCCATCAAGGACCCCCAGGGGGTCCCCGACCTCACAAAAGTAACCGTCTTGGAGGCCCTCTATATAAGCAGACGAAATCGTCAACATATCCGCGCCAGCTCCACATGGGTCCTAAAACACAAGAGCAACAATGCCCGCTTAATTCAACATTTCAGCACGGGACTGTTTGACTTTATTTATTTATTTTACAGCAGGGTTTTTCCAAGTAAAGTTTCCATTCTGGTTATGGCAACACACACAGGTCTGGTTATGGCAACACACAACGTCCCAACCAACCAACTGGCAGCTCTTTTTACTCCAGTCCAAAACTGAAGCCCGCTCTAAAAGGCTCAGCATGGAATTTAAAGCCCATGGAAATGTAAATTTGTTTGGGCACAGTTTGATGAAACCCAGAGCCGGGAGGAGGGAGGGACGAGGGACTTCAACCAGCCTGCCGTTCCACCGACAACGGGGGGAAGAGAAGCATAAACTATACGGCCGGGCGTGAGCCAGCCACCTCCCCCCCCCCACAATGCGCACAACAATAAAACCCCATATTAATCAACCTTAATGATCGTCCATTATGCATAATTAGCGAGTCAACGCATTTAAAAAAACAGACATATGTCTGGTAATGTTTATTTAATCCCCTCTCTATTTCAGCGGAATGTGCTGAACATGATGAGGGCTCTAAACAACCATTAACAGCATCTAAACAGCGTGCATTTTTCTGCTTGAGCAGAACAGCCAGCGCGGGGGAGGGGAGGGGAGGGGGTGTAGGGACCAGAGGGCTGAGTCACTTGTGGTCTAGCAGCGAGACATGGGCGGGGGGCAGGGTTGCTCATTATAATTTCTCCGCAAGATTTTATTTGAAAATAGCCGATCTACAAGCTCACAACGCGTCGCATCGCGACGCGTTGTGAGCTTGTAAATCTGCTATTTTCAAATAGCTGATGAACATGTTTAACAACACATTGACTGCCAGAGTTTTTTCAAAAAGTCTGTAGCCTCTGCCAGGGTTTTGACCGATTTTGGTACCTTTTCGCATAGCCACAGAATATTTTTCTCCAGTATGATTGATCCCAGATAATTTCTAATCACAGATGAGATTCAGGTGTGGTTTCACAAATGTCAACGAGGTCAATTTGACCTTGTTGTCATGTGTTGTTTTGAAGTTTTTTTTTTTTTTTTTTTCAAAGTTGTTTTTAAACGTCTTTGGCAGGCAATAGCTGAAGGCCCAAAGACGTTTATAAACGTCTTTGGCAGTTAAGCAGTTAAGTACTCATGTGGCCCATAGTCGCTTCTTTAGGGCTGGTTTTCCTAGACCTGGTTGCTTGTTTCTCTCACAGAATCTGGCAACACCGGCGGGGGGGGTATGGGTGGGGGTGGGGGTCGTGACTCGTGGGCAGGGGGGGGGGGGCGGGGGGGGTGTTGAAGGAACTCGACCATCAATGCCCTGCGACGGGAGAGGAAGCGGCAGAATGACGCTCGCTCCGTACTCTCAGAAAATAAAGGAAATAAAATAAGGAAAAAAAATCATCTTTAAATGGGATTCTTGGCCGGTGGAATTTCTTTCCTCCACTTAACTGGGTGAATTCTGCAGCCTCCCTTTTCCTCTCGTACACGCTGCATACCGGAGCACAATGCCGGTACAAAATCACATCAAAATCCCATCAGCTCACACATGGACACAATAGGTGTAAAGTGTTCGTAACCAGGAGCAACTCCGGTGTTTGGTCGCCTAAACCTGAACATAATCTCCTGGCCTCCTAAGGCTTCATTTATGTCGTACGATGGTGTTGCGTGTCGCGTTGTGAGCTTGTAGATCTGCTATTTCCCGGTGCACGAAACCATCATATGACAAAGTATGAATCAACCTTTATTCTTCTCCCACAACAAGGCCAGCAGGCCGGTGAGGTGATCAAAAACCTCTCCTACTAGCGTGCCACCCTCCTCCTCTTCAACTGGTTACCATCCTTGGGAATAAACATGGCATGGTACTTGGGGATGTGATGATATCGAGTGGATTTGGGTTTGGAATGATGTTGGGTAAATGTTCCTTGATGATCCACTGAATATCTCAAAGTGCCACAACTCTAACTCACAGTTCAATTTAAACCCAGAGTTCCTATAGGACCATTCGGGGGTCTGTAACATGAAGAAGTTTGCAAAGCCCTGCCCCGGGGCATTCAGGTGGCACGGGGGTACAGTTAGACTACCTTCACCACCAAGGAGACTGGGGTTCACATCCTATGCTGTGCGTCCAGCTTGGACAGACAGGCATTCTACCGAACACAGCTGTTGCCATGTGTGTGTGTGGGTGGGAACTGGGAAGCTGGGTGGGAAGGGCATCCATTCCTCTGTCACTGCAACTCCTACAAGTTGGTCCCACAATAGCGTGTTCGTCTGCATGCGTTACTTCCTCCTGGTGAAACACCTCACTGTCAGGTGAAAGTAGTGTTGTGTAGCCATGCAGACAATCTGCCTGCCAATACATCTGGAGATCTAAATTCAGTTCTGTCAGGACAACTCATGAATGGATAAGGACAACTCATGAATGGATAAGATATTTGTATTGAATATAAAAAGAGCAATATATCTATGGTTTGGTGATGAATTGGATCTGCTTTTATAGGTACTCTGATAAAGCGCATCTCCCTTGGACTCCAAATCCCCCCGTCCATAAACAGCAGATCCAAAACGACAGGTGGCAGCTGGGGTGGTGGAGGGTGAGCAGCAATTTTAGCAAGACAGCAGTGACAGCAGTGGCAGCAGTGACAGCAGTGGCAGCAGTGACAGCAGTGACAGCAGTGACAGCAGTGACAGCAGAGACAGCAGTGACAGCAGAGACAGCAGTGACAGCAGTGACAGCAGAGACGGCAGAGACGGCAGAGACGGCAGAGACGGCAGTGACGGCAGTGACGGCAGTGACGGCAGTGACGGCAGTGACAGCAGTGACAGCAGAGACAGCAGAGACAGCAGAGACAGCAGTGACAGCAGAGACAGCAGAGACAGCAGTGACAGCAGTGACAGCAGTGACAGCAGTGACAGCAGAGACAGCAGTGACAGCAGTGACAGCAGAGACAGCAGTGACAGCAGAGACAGCAGTGACAGCAGTGACAGCAGTGACAGCAGAGACAGCAGTGACAGCAGAGACAGCAGAGACAGCAGTGACAGCAGAGACAGCAGAGACAGCAGTGACAGCAGAGACAGCAGTGACAGCAGAGACAGCAGAGACAGCAGTGACAGCAGTGACAGCAGTGACAGCAGAGACAGCAGAGACAGCAGTGACAGCAGTGACAGCAGTGACAGCAGTGACAGCAGAGACAGCAGTGACAGCAGTGACAGCAGTGACAGCAGTGACAGCAGAGACAGCAGAGACAGCAGAGACAGCAGTGACAGCAGAGACAGCAGTGACAGCAGTGACAGCAGTGACAGCAGTGACAGCAGAGACAGCAGTGACAGCAGTGACAGCAGAGACAGCAGTGACAGCAGTGACAGCAGAGACAGCAGTGACAGCAGAGACAGCAGAGACAGCAGTGACAGCAGTGACAGCAGTGACAGCAGTGACAGCAGTGACAGCAGAGACAGCAGTGACAGCAGTGACAGCAGAGACAGCAGAGACAGCAGTGACAGCAGTGACAGCAGAGACAGCAGTGACAGCAGTGACAGCAGTGACAGCAGTGACAGCAGAGACAGCAGTGACAGCAGAGACAGCAGAGACAGCAGTGACAGCAGTGACAGCAGTGACAGCAGAGACAGCAGAGACAGCAGTGACAGCAGTGACAGCAGTGACAGCAGTGACAGCAGTGACAGCAGTGACAGCAGTGACAGCAGAGACAGCAGAGACAGCAGAGACAGCAGAGACAGCAGAGACAGCAGTGACAGCAGAGACAGCAGTGACAGCAGAGACAGCAGAGACAGCAGTGACAGCAGTGACAGCAGTGACAGCAGAGACAGCAGAGACAGCAGTGACAGCAGTGACAGCAGTGACAGCAGTGACAGCAGTGACAGCAGAGACAGCAGTGACAGCAGTGACAGCAGTGACAGCAGTGACAGCAGAGACAGCAGTGACAGCAGTGACAGCAGTGACAGCAGAGACAGCAGTGACAGCAGTGACAGCAGCAGCATGAGCAGCAGCAAAAGCAAGCAGGATGAGAAGTGCAAACTTCCAGCTTAAATAGAGCGGTCTGAGAATGAAATGAGTGTGATTGGATGAGTGGATAACATGGAGCTGAGGCCGTCCAATGGTCGGCCGCCAACAACTGCACTGAGTTCCCTGGCAGGACTTGCTCAGCGCATGGCTGTGCCAGGAGCGACGCTCAATTCAACTGAATTTAACTGTAAAAAACTGAGTGGAAACCAATTTGGAGATATTAAAATAAATAACTGCATTGTAGAACCAATACAAAGACCTCAGGGCAGTTCTTAATATTGGGACCGTATCAGGATTAATTTCTTAGGTTTGTTAGCGGAGGTTTTCTCTGATGTTTCAGTTTCAGAATTTTGATTTTGCCCAGACGGATCAGTACGGGGGATCTCTCCCATCGTCTGGCTATGAGAGACTACAGGTGGAGAGAAGTGGATGACAACGTCACGTGTATCGGAGGAGACATGTGGTTGTATACACCACTGTTTCTCTACGTCGGGTCCAGGGACCACCAGGGGTCCAGATGGACCTTTTTGTCTGTAAAATTGACCCTGAGGATTTTACAGTGTAGAGGGTCCCAGAGATTTAAAAAAAACATATCAAATGCCGGTCCGTGGCCTTAATGCATATCAAACTGGATGTCCTTGAAACTCAAAAGGTTGAGAGTGGCTGGTCTAACCTGCCTGGTCTACTCTACAGCTTTCCCAAGACCAACCAGTAGGGGTCTGCAGTGACAGGGTCTACATGAGAGAATTGGCACAATGACTACATTGGTAGAAAAGATGAAGGGGGGGGTAAGTAATAATAATTGAAAAACAAATAGAAAAACCCCTGCACCACATAGAAACAGACGAAGCGAGAAGAGTTCCGTGCAGGCGAGACCAAAGCAGAGCATTCTGCCCTGGCCTCTGGCATGCGTGCCGAGGGCCACAGTCTCCTCGCATGACCCTGTTGTTATTTGCTGCTGTTGATGGAAAGTTTTTATGAAACGAGGCTCGGTTTCCACCACAAACCCCAAAAAAAGAGCGGAGGCCAGAGCAAGCAGACAAGAAGAGGAAGACGGAGGGGTTTAATCATGAACACGACCTTGACGATACAAAAAAAAGCGTGACAGCGGCAGAGGATAGCCTGAACAAGCCGCCAGTGGGCGCATCATTAGGAGACGTGTGGAATGCATGGCGGAGGCCCGCACGCCGTGAGACATGCGTGTGTGTCTCTCCGTCGTGTCTTTTTCATCTGGCCGCGCTGCCAGCCAGCGTGTTCTCTCTGGGGCTACAGCGCCGACCGCAGAAGTCAACCAAAGTGCACACTGGACCAAAAAGAGCGGCATCTGAGTCTCTCTTTTATTCCTAATTACAAACTACAATGGAGCTTCGAGTCAAATTGTCCGGACTCTCGGGCCAGTCATGTTGGTTTTATTATCCACCGCAGAGTCAAGTCTCCCAATTCATGCAAACGCAAAATAGACAGGGGTTCAATTTTCTTCTCCTTGCACACAAGTGCTTGATATGAATACAGTTCTGAGGGCTGGAAGCGCACAGACTGTAACATAGTATTATGGTACATATAAGCCTTTTTAAATTAAAAAAATATTTTTTTTATTGTTCAGTCTCTGCATAAAATATGTAAGCTCCTCATTGCAGCCATTTATTAAAATACTACTTAATGCAGCCCCTGTCCAAGGATGCATTTATACTATAATAATAATAATACAGGTGGGAAATAAAACATTCACAGCCTGAAAACAAATTTGTCAGAATAGTGTTTTCCTACATAGATGAAATATATTTGTTTATTTATCTAAATGCATTAATTTACTGTAGAAGAAAAATGTACAAAGTCTCAAATAGGTTTGTCTATTGACCACAAGCTAACAGTCTTTCCATATTGATCAATAAATCATTATGTACTGTTGCTGGTAAACTGTGTCAGGCAATCTTAGTGCCAATATTATAGATATTTTCAATATCATAATATATATATAATATTCAAAAGAAATACCAGAGCATTCATGTTTTTCATCTGCCTGATGCAAACAAACCATGACCAGGAACCTGTGGTGGAAAGTAACTAAGTACATTTACTTAAGTACTGTACTTTTTTTTACAATTTAGTATTTGTACTTTACTTGAGTATTTCCAATTTCCAATACTTTTACTTTTACTCCACTACATCTCAGAGGCAAATATTGTACTTTTACTCCACTACAATTATTTGAAAACTTTAGTTACTAGTTACTTTTCAGATATAAATGATGATACACACATTAACCACTTTAACCCTATTTTATACATAGGCTATTTGAAAATAGCCGATCTACAAGCTCACAACGCGTCGCGATGCGACGCGTTGTGAGCTTGTAGATCTGCTATTTTCAAATATTTAGTACTTTTACTTTTGGTACTTTAAGTACATTTTGATGCCAATACTTTTATACTTTTACTCAAGTAAATTTTTAATTCTGGACTTTTACTTGTAACAGAGTATTTTTATATTGCAGTATTGGTACTTTTACTTAAGTAGAGTATTTGAGTACTTTTTCCACCACTGCCAGGAACTCTACTGCCAAACGTTTGTGTGATAGGACGTTTTTTCCCCCAGCATGGACCAATCAGGAGTGTCACATTACAAGGCTTAGGCTTGACCAATGATGTGTATTATTGTGATTGTGAAAAGACAGACTCTTGGTAAAAGATGACAAATGCAACCATCCATCTCACTGCAGAGGAGAGGATGAGGCCATTTGATGGTCGAGTGGCCATTCATATCGGGGCTCAGGATCACAGGTCAAAGGTCACAGCGATATTGCAGACAGAGGACAGCTGGAAGCAGTAGACATTTAGACAAACCTCCGGAAGTCCGGAAGTCAAAACCCCACCCCGCTCTCCGTGGACCTCTCAGGCTGCCTTGGCAAGCTCTGTTTGATGATGTAATGCAGTGGTTCTCAAAGTGGGGTCCAAGGACCCCCTGGGGTCCCTTCCCCAGCTAAATTATTGATAGTAAGGAACCAAATGGACCTTTACAGGGTTTGTGACTGAGAGAGTGTAGGAATAGAACCAAATGGACCCTTAAGGGAAGTACTCAATTTCTTTACTTAAGTAAAAGTATCAATACTGTAGAAATATTCTGTTACAAGTAAAAGTCCGGAATTAAAAATGTACTTGAGTAAAAGTACAAAAGTATTGGTATCAAAATATATTTAAAGTACAAAAGTAAATGTATACTCATTATGCCATTTCACAAGTTTTGTATGTGTAAAATGTATAGAAATCTGTTGAAAATAGCAGATCTACAAGCTGAAAATGCGTCACATCGCGACGCATTGTGAGCTTGTAGATCGACTATTTTCAAATGGCCGAAATGTATATAGGGCTGAAGTGGGTAATGTATGTTTTGTAATAGTAATCAAAATCTACAAAGTAACTATAACTAAAGTTTTCAAATAATTGTAGTGGAGTAAAAGTATAATATTTGCCTCTGAGATGTAGTGGAGTAGAAGTAAAAGTACTGAAAATTGGAAATACTCCAGTAAAGTAAAAGTACCTCAGAATTGCACTTAAGTACAGTTTGAGTAAATGTACTTAGTTACTTTAAACCACTGCTTAAGGGTATATGTACTCTTGGAGTTATGGTGTTCTGTGGCCCTAATGCATAGGCAAACTGGGGGTCCTTGAAATGAAAAAGGTTTGACAATCACTGCAGTAATGAGTGTCCCATCCAGTAGGCCTACAGTAGGCCATGCTCATGGACATGCAGAGACTGGAAGAGTAAAAAAGCTCCGCTAGCTTGGGGGAGTATTATT
This sequence comes from Gymnoscopelus braueri, assembly GCF_963280865.1. Taxonomy (NCBI): domain Eukaryota; kingdom Metazoa; phylum Chordata; class Actinopteri; order Myctophiformes; family Myctophidae; genus Gymnoscopelus; species Gymnoscopelus braueri. The sequence continues at coordinate 5,595,564 of NC_137607.1, forward strand.
TCCTGGTCCCTGGGGAGGGGACATGCATTGCTTTTACTGCTTCACCCAACAGATGGCTGCTCAGACGGCTCAATATCGGCTGCCGTGTTAAGTGGTCAGATGGGTGGGCTGAGCCTGCCAACACTTTCAAGATGTTCAAGTACATAGGCCCTGAATCACTGACATAGAGGTAAGGCTGCTTCCTTTACAACAAACCAGGCCAAAGTGGCTTGAACTGGTTCGACATTTCCATCTTCAGAGCTCTCCTAAGCACTGGTAAACAAGTAGACGTTTTGGCCTAATGGTGGCGCTAGAGGAAAGGACATGAGGGAGCATGAAGGTGCCAAAGCAATCCAGCCAGTAGTTTGAGATATCTCGTTTGGACCAATGTCTTTGCACCTTTAGCGAGGCGAATAATATGTACAGTAATATTGCTAGAAACACATGATTCATTCTTAATATTTTTTTCCCACAACTTTAGAGAGAGAAACACTGCAAAAACAGAGCTTGTATGTGTGTGTGTGTGTGTGTGTGTGTGTGTGTGTGTGTGTGTGTGTGTGTGTGTGTGTGTGTGTGTGTGTGTGTGTGTGTGTGTGTGTGTGTGTGAGAGAGATAGAAGGAGACTCCACAGTGATAGTGACGGACACATGTACAGCAGCTGAGCTATAAAAGCAGGCCCACGGATGAATGCACACACGCACACGCACACACACACACACACACACGCACACACACACACACACACACAGTACAAGCGAGTTTTCTCTAAGTTGTCAACAATGTGACAGCTACAATAATGTAACAGCTACAACAATGTGACAGCTACAGTAAGAACATAAACGTGTCAACATTTTGTTCCAGTAATAAACCATCGTAGGCCTACTGCAGTAGGCAGTTCACGCACACTAGCGGAATCTCACTGAATGAAATCACACACACACCAAAGTTCTTCTCACGGACCCATAATCCCCAACCGGACTCGACAAATGAAATCTCAACCACATGACCAACTATGCAGACCAACTATCTCCTTTTACAAAAAATAAATCGAGGTTGGTTCTATGTGGCTCCTATCTGACCATTTCTCTCACACACAGTACAACAAAATAACTTAAGCCCCATTTAAAAAATGCCACAAGCTCACAACGCATCAAAACACAACAATGTGTTTCTCCATTTTTGACATTTTATTCTGAGCAGTTTTTCAAGCAATTTTGAAAGTTTTTGAAAACGTTTGCCTATCACAGCATGACATGGCCATATTGAAAGTGGTTATTAGCAGTTGTTCTCAAAGTGGGTCCTTGAGGGGATTCTAAGTGGACCCTTACAGGTCCGTGAGAGAGTGCAAATGGAACCAAATGGACCCGCAAGGGTCCATTTGGTTCCATTTGTACGCTTTCAGAGTAATGTGGGTACTCAAAATGAAAAAGTTTGAGAACCTCTGGGTTAACAACAGCATTAAACGGCATCTTACCTGCTGCTTGCTGTGCTGCAGTGGTTGATGCTGTCACTAAGGATTTCCTTGATATTTGCAAGTGTGTGTGTGTGTGTGTGTGTGTGTGTGTGTGTGTGTGTGTGTGTGATACGCTGCTACGCACAGCCTTCCAGTCCCTCTGACAGAACTACACTCACTAAGCCACGGCCAGAGACACCGACCCCCTCACACACCATGGCCCAGCCACTGTGAGTCACAAACACACACACACCCACACACACACACACAGTCACACACACACACACACACACACACACACACACACAGCACACACACACACACACAGAGAGCACAGAGGGAGGGAACAGCTGAGAGAGCTGCCAAATTCCTCACAAGCAGTGAGAAGGAGCGACAGATAGAGACTGAGAGAGAGACAGAGAAAGACAGACAGACTTAATAGACAAAACAAACTTGTCTACAGACTGGACTCTGGACTCTGGACACGACACCAGTCTGTGTTTTTGACTGCTTGCCACTTGTAGCAATACAGCATGTGGTTCACAACCTTTACAGGCCGTGACCCCCCAAAATAATAATGATTTGAACTGGGGACCCCCCATTTTGTTTGACTCCGTTCCACAGATAAATATTGTGAAAAAATAGCAGATCTATATTATATTGTGAAAAAATAGCAGATCTACGCCTCGCGTTGCGAGGCGTTGTGAGCTTTTAGATCTGCTATTTTCACAATTTTTGCCTCTTTCTTATATTATTTGACAATTTGGCCAATGTTTTATAGTATAGTTTGTTCATTACTTTTGATGCAGTCTTTTTCTTAGTTTTTTTTTTTTTAGGTATTAAAAAGGTCTTAAAAGTCCTTAAATTGTCACTTCACTATCATCTGGGGAGCCCCCCCCCCAAAAGAAAATCGTGTGGGGACCCCCCTGGGGGTCCCGACCCACAGGTTGAGAACCACTGCACCACACGGTCCAATGACCCTGAAGCCTCTAGACTACGGCAGCAGGACACAGCAGGTAAAACAATGACAGGACATCAGCTGGCCTGCTCCCTCTGACCGCGTGCCAATGCGTGGGCGCGCTCAAACATTTTAACTAGCTGACCGGGGCGGCGGCGGGCCGGGCGACATGTTATTCTAGCATTGCTCTGTGGAGTCTAGAGTCTTCCACACGAAAAAAAACAAGGCATGTGTTTTTGGCTGCTAAAATACAATAACTACCAGCTACGGCGCTACTATATAAGTCATAGTCTGCTGGCCATCAAAGGCTGAGGAGCACTAGGGCAGTGTTTAGGGACACAGAAATGACAAAGAACCATTCTAAATGTACTCGTTTGCTTGGTAAAAACCCGTCGGAGCTCTGCCAGATGAGTGGGGGCAGGGCTATGATATAACAAATAAAACAAAATGGCATTAGTATGGGACGATAGCAAAAGACAAAGGCGCTAATACGTAGCGGCCCTCTTTCAATAATAGGCCCGCATGTCAACAGTGAATACTGTAGGCCACTTAGGACTGAGCAGAAAATAGGTCTGGATCAAAATAGACCACTTGGAGTGGGCAAGCACTGGACAAGGATGGAACAGATGGGTATACGTTGTCCAGTGGTGGAAAGTAACTAAGTACATTCACTTAAGTACAATTTTGAAGTATTTGTACTTTACTTGAGTATTTCGAATTTCCAATACTTTTACTTCTACTCCACTACATCTCGCAAATATTGTACTTTTACTCCACTACATTTATTATGAAAACGTACTAGTTACTTTGTAGATTTTGATTATTACCACAAAACATACATTAACCACTTGCGTCGCGACACATTGTGAGCTTGTAGATTTGCTATTTTCAAAAGATTTGTATACATTTGAAAACTTGAAATAAGACATTCTGCCTGATGAGTACTTTTATTTTTGGTACTGTAAGTACATTTTGATGCCAATACCTTTGCACTTTTACTCAAATACATTTTGAATTCCGGACTTTTACTTGTAACAGAGTATTTCTATATTGCAGTATTGATACTCTTACTGAAGTAAAACATTTGAGTACTTTTTTTCCACCACTGAGCACTGACGTTGTCCCATCATGCTCTGTGCGCACGCACACACACACACACACACACACACACGCACACACACACACACACGCACACACACACACATGGGGAGATAATCTAATAATCACATACACTCACAACTTTCAAATATGAGTGCTGTGATTGAGGTATAGGGTTCAGTGGGTACAAGGTTGATGTCCAGCACGACAGGACGCCCTGTGGTGTCAGTCAGGGGGGGGGGGGGGGGAGTGGGGGGGGGGGGGGGGGGTTGGGGTTCAACCCTTGCCCCCCGGGGGTCCTAAACGCAGGGCTATTTTCATCTCTGTGTGTCAGCAAAGACTGTGTGAGGGCCTGTACCACCGCTGGGACAAGGCAGGTGGGATTATTTGTGGTTCTTGTTGCTGGGAAGGTCTCACACCAGGGGAGCTCTGTGTGTGTGTGTGTGTGTGTGTGTTTGCGTGCGCGTGTGCGTGTGCGTGTGTGTGTGTGTGTGTGTGTGTGTGTGTGTGTGTGTGTGTGTGTGTGTGCGTGTGTGTGTGCGACTTAAAAGATGCACTGAGGTAAACACGCATCCATCACGTGGATTAAACAACGTCCTGACAGTGAGATCACCCGCGTCTTTTGTTTAAGTTCCCCAGAGCTTGTGAAAGCGGCGCGGTCAGGTTTTCATAGTCATTCCCATTTGGAGTCGAACTATCGTGATTACGACATGAAAGCTCCTCCACTCCCCCCCCCCCCCCCCCCCCGCTCCTCCCAGGTGGCAGTAAAACACAGGTTTAATGAGAGGAAGGCTTTTTACAATCTCCTCATGTTCCTATTCATTACAACGCTGACGGACAGCAGCCCTCTCTCAGACCCAACTTATGCACTTATGGGTCGCACACACACACACGTTTATATTACTATACTTGTGAGGACATCAACATTTTAGGACGTGACTTTATGTTAGCCTGGCATGTCCAGACTAATATCACTGGAATATCTGTGTGGAACCTACATTTCCAAGGGGTGGATAAAAAAAATTCTCTGGTGATAAACCCGCCCCATATTTTCATACTGGGCCCTGATTGGTGCCCCACAACTTCGGGGGTGCAGGGAAATCCAATCACAACCGAGCGAGGCCAGACCAAATGTATTTTTTTTGCACTGGCAGATTCGTCTGGTTTCCAGGCTGATTTTATGTACTGTATGGCATTTTTACCATTTCTGACTATTTTAGCTGAACCGTATACCAAAATTTAGCCAAACTACAAGCTCACATTATTGAATCGCCCTGCGATACGATGTGAGCTTGTACATCGACTATTTTCTGTAAATAAGTATTGTAAATATAAGAAAAAAAATTTACCATAAAAAAACATTTGTCTCGTGAGGAGGACTAGGAAAAATGGACTCACAATGTCTATTGTGGACACACACACACACACACACACACACACACACACACACACACACACACACACACCACAAATAAATCCTTCACATCACAAACATCCTCGCATGGCGGAGCGCAGCGCGGCCCACCACATGCGCACAGCATCTCCTTGTTTAAAGAGGGTCACTTCGGGGTCTCTCGACATCAAAAACGTTGTCATGACGACGTCTTATTTTTCGGCAATCTCCAAGGGAACCGAAAGGACAGTAACACAAATAAAGAGCATGTCCGCGGATGGCGTCATGCGGGGAGGAACATCCTTCTCTGCTACTGTCAAATAAAACACAGCAACAGCAACAAAGGAGACGTTTACACATATCCTCACTGTCGGGTGGAAACCTCTTATCTCCATATTCTAAATTATGGTGTTTTTTCGTAAATGAACGTCCTACTTGATCATAACTACCGCGTCACACAAAAGCATCAAAAGTAGCAGATCTACAAGCTCGAAATGCGGCGCGAAGCGAGCTTGTAGATCTGATACTTTTTTAATTTGAACAGTTTTGTACATAATGGCCAGAGGAAAAAATAACCTGTATGGATCCAATGGATCTAATGTAGTTATTATTTAGTCACAAACTTCTGTTAATAGTTTTCGTTGTTACATATTTAGAAGACCCACAGACAGACTTAAACCACTTTCACTTACATTTTTTTTTTATTTGCAAAAAATGTAAGATCAACAAGCTGACACCCTGTCACGTCACAATGCGTCGTGAGCTCATAGCTCGCCTATTTTTGCTACTTTTGTGCGACACCGTAGTATGGCGAAGTAGGGCATTCGTTTACGGAAAAAAAACCTAAGGTCACAAGATACGAGATTTCTGCCCCGACAGACAGCAACGCTATGGAGTCAACAACATACGTTATGTTTAGAGGAGAACGGGATGATGACACCAGTGGAAAAAAGAAAACAAAACAAAAACAGCCTGGGGGGGGGCTGTAAGAAGGGGATCATCAATGATCAAACACCCCTTTGTCTTGTCATCCTCAGAGGGTAAACAGATGGAGACAGCTGATGCCATATGTAGAGATTATGTATGATGATGATCATAACTTTATAGCCGGAGATGACTTGCTTTTTGGAGTTGACACGAGGTAGCCGGAGCACATCAGAGCTAATCCATCAGTGGTAACGGCTGTCACTGTCACATGCAAGGGCTATGGCTCCATAATGCTTCTAATCTTAGACCTCTCTGCCCCCCCAAGCCCCCCACGCCATTAACTGTGTTATTACTGTGTTATGTCTAAAGCCACTCGCTCAGCTTCCAGCTCAAATAGACTTTGTCTTTGCCTCGTTAAGCCATTCAATCCGGGAACTTATCTGTGTGATTTTAGATTTTAGCTATAACCATTATTTTTATACTTTAGGCTATTCAAAAATAGCAGATATACAAGCTCATAGTGCGGCACCGAGTGCCGCACTATGAGCTTGTAGATCTGCTATTTTAGAAAAGTCTTGTGCAAATATACACATATTACATCTTTTTTTTAAACAACATTTTTAACTCAAATATTTGCTTCTGGGGGGGGGTCCCTGGGGGGGTCCCTGGGGGGGTCCCTGGAACAACATATTTTGATGGGGATCGGCGGTCAAAAACATGAATTTTGACAAGAAAAAAAGTTTGAGCAGCACTGATATAGCAACAATAGTTTTTCACTTAAAGCTTTTCGCTTAAAAAAAGATATATATATATATAAAAGATTTGCACACATTTTTTAAAAATAGCAGATCTAGAAGCTCATAGGCGGCACTCGGTGCCGCCTATGAGCTTGTAGATCTGCTATTTTTGAATAGCCAAAGTAATCTAAAATGACAGAGATGCGTTCCGTATTGAATGGCTTAACCATGAGCAGCAGGAGGAGGTCATAGACACGTTGGCCCATCTGTAGCACAGTGACAAGATAAACCTCCACAAAACATAGCATTGCTGTCGGGTGGAAACCTTGTATGTCCAAAAAAAACGTTCCTACTTTACGTTCCATTACTACATATATTTTTTGAATGGGTCCTGGCTGGGTCATGGGTGTCCTGGTGTCCTGGTTTGTAGACCTATAAAATTGTGAAAAGAGTCGATGTACAAGCTCACAACGCGCCGCACCGCTACTTTGGTGTGACACTTGTATGATGAAGTAGGAAGTTAATTGACAATAATATATTAAAAGTTGAAATATGGACATATGAGGTTTCTGCCCGACAGCGACGATTAGCCTACATAGCCGCCCCCACACACACACACACACACACACACACACACACACACACACACACACGCGAAGACCTCTGTTGTGTGTGTGTGTGTGTGTGTGTGTGTGTGTGTGTGTGTGTGTGTGTGTGTGTGTGTGTGTGTGTGTGTGTGTGTGTGTATATGTTTGATAGCTCCCCACAGTAACAGTAACATGGACACATAGGGCAGAGTTCTTGAGGTGAGCTTATACAGAACGGTAAATCTAACGGGGAAAATGTGGGCTTTGAAGTCCAAGCTCGGTCAGGCTTGCAGAGGGGGTTTGGCAGCCAGCGGATATGGCTTTGTTAAACAGAACAGACACCACCCCAACTCTGAACGCAACCGTAGCCTCTGGTTCACTTACACAATACACACACACTTTAACCAGTGGTGAAAAGTAGTACATTTACTCAAGTGCTGTACAATTATGAGGTACATTTGCTTTACTTGAGTGTTAACATTTTTGTTATACTGCAGTACATCTGCAGATGCAAATATTTAACTTTTTACTCCACTACAAATATTAGTCAGCTTTAGTTACGAGTTACTTTGCAGATTTAGAAAATAGCTGAAAAGCTGCAGAGGAATTTTCAAAAAAAGTTTAAGAACTTTTTATTTGGTATTGTACGTATATTTGATGCCAATACTTTTGTACTTTTACTCAAGTCAAAATGTGAATACAGTCCTTGTACTTGTGACAGTATTTTTATATTGTATTTTTGCTACTTCTTTAAAAAGAATTGTACTTCTTCCACTACTGACTTGAACACCATGGGAAAGTAAGATTGTTGTCAGAAAACAGGCGCCATATGATTTTTAAAACAAGCACGTCTCACGTTCCTGTTATATACTGCCAATAGCCAAATGACCAAACGTCAGTCCAGTCTTGGTGCACAGCATTAGACAGCTCTGCTAAGTGAAAAGGACAGGAATGTTGAATGAACCACATTTACATTGTGCCAGAATGATTTGGACTTAAAGCATGTGGAAGAATAACAACACATTTCATCCACCCAGCGCATGGACAGTATAAATACCCATAATGCAATATAGCTTGTGGTTATCTCGTCTCGGCACGGAATAACACATTTAAAACTAACAGCTGAGGCCTGGACGGCTGGCAATATAGCCTGACAGCGCGTCGCGGGTTCGAGTCCCGAGCCTGGCGGCCTTTGCTGCTTGTCACTCCCCATCTCTCTCCACATTTCCTGTCAGCCTATCAATAAAGACATAAAAGCCCCAAAACAAGTCTTTTAAAAACAAACAGCTGAACTCTAGGGCTTTCTAGCTTTCTTATAGATTTTATAGGTTATTTTAGGTTTATAATCAACTAAATTGATTAGTCTGATTAAGCGCTTACGGCCTATTTTATACACCATCATACAACGGTGTGTGTGTGTGTGTGTGTGTGTGTGTGTGTGTGTGTGTGTGTGTGTGTGTGTGTGTGTGTCAGGCCCATACTGTAGGTGCACAACAAAGCGTGTTTGTACTGGGCTAAATGTCCCCATAAAAAAAAGGGAATGTCCATTTCCATTGTTTAATCTCTAAATTCTTTATTATGGATTAGTTTAATAAACGGCTGCAGCCCTTCTGAAGTACCTGGACATACAGTACAGTACAGTATGGACTCTGTGACCTCCATAATGCAGGGCTTAAGTTCTGCTGCAGGGCTTATGTTCTGCTTTGACAAACGTCAGACAGACATGGAGTGTCACTCTTCCTCGTCCTCCTCCTCCCAAATCATGCAACGTCCCCCCCTCCCCCCCCCCCCACACGGACCCCCCACTGGCTCTCCACATGACATCACAGCAGCGCTCAGCGGAAGGGGACGGGTCACATGCAAAGCTCGCCCCCCCCCCCCCCCCCCTGAGAACGAGCGTTGAAGAGGAGAAAACAACCAGAGACAGAAAAGAGAAGAGGACATATAGCATGACGGAGTGCATGACGGAGAAAGACAAATGCATGTGTGCAGCTTGCGTTTGAGACAGCTTAATGAAGCCAGCTGTTATGCTGCCACATGTACATGGTGAAGGAAGACTCGGGTGCGTGTTTTTTTAACGAGCCTCATTTGACCTCTTGTCGACTCATAAAACATGCACCGCGACACGCACGCACGTACGCACGCACGCACGCACACACACACTTGCATATTCGCGGAAAAAACACGCACGGCAGGGGAACAAAAATAATGCACATGACAAGCACACAAATTGAGCATCATATCATAGAGGAATTTTGTCGCACACACCTCTTGTCGACTCATAAAACATGCACCGCAACACACACACACACACACACACACACACACACACACACACACACACACACACACACACACACACACACACACACACACACACACACACACACACACACACACACACACACACACACACACACACGCAAAGGGGGTGCACACACTTCTGCCTGTTCTCACGGCAGAGCAAAAAACACTTGAAGTGAGTGAGTGTTTTTTGCAAGAGTGTAATAGTGTCAAAGGTACGGCGCACATGAAATCTGGCTCCACATCAAACACGCCAAAGCGTTGGCGGCCGTACAGGAATCTGACTCCAGACCCAAAAAAAAATGAAGAAACGAAAAAAAAACACCCTAAAAATATCTCATCAAAAGGCAGATTACTGTAAGCTGAATGTAATGAGCGGACCTTATCGAGCATGATGAATGGCAGGGAGACGTTTAGCAGGTGAGCGCGGGGAGGAATGCTGCTCACGGGGGCCAGCTGTACAAGCAGGGGGCCTCCAGGGACCCCTATGACTCAGAGCCACAAGGGCCCGACGGAGCCCAGAGAACAGAGACAGACACATCTCAACACTTCCGGGGGACTATAGGGGGGGGGGGGGGGTGTCTGGATGCATGAGTGGTGGGTCATTCCTCCGTAGCGTGGCGGTGTCTCTACCGTTCACTTTGTCAGCTTGTAGATCGGTTCTTTTTGGGGCGAGCGACCCCCACACCTCTTGCACGATGGCTTATGAATTAAGCTCAAGCGGAGCTTGGAATTCACTCATTCGCTCCGACTCGCATACTTGAAATGCTGGTGTTTGTGGGTGCGTGTTTTCGGGGTGTATAACTTTCAGGCCGTCTGCGGTCGTAGAGATGAGGCCTGTGGTAAAACTCATCATCCAATCCGTCTTCCTCCAGAATGCGTGTGTGTGTGTGTGTGTGTGTGTGTGTGTGTGTGTGTGTGTGTGTGTGTGTGTGTGTGTGTGTGTGTGTGTGTGTGTGTGTGTGCGTTAATGACCCTCGCGACGATGGGCGCTGTAAACGACGAGGGGCAAAGCCTCATTTGATGCTCCGTCGCGTGACGGAAATAACAGGTTTTGAGAGGAGAAAGACGCGGTGTCACTCGCTCTAAAAATGGAAGTTATTTTCGGCGGGTTGTAAGTATGAATTAAGTGTGTGAGAGCTCGCCGTCTGGGGGTGCGGTGGGGGTTGGGGGGGTGCGGTGGGGGTTGGGGGGGTTGGGGGGGTTGAACGGGGCGCCCTGACACTGAGAGAGCGGAGAAGAGACTGCCGAGAAGAGAGGAGGAAGATTTATGGCCTGTCCTCTCCTCCTCCTCCTCCTCCTCCTCAGCCAGGCTTACATTACCATTCTCCTCCTCCCACCTCGCATGACTGCAGGCTTTGTCTGCCACAAGACACGCTTTGCATCAGATCTGTTTTTTTCCAGACTGTCGCTAATGCACTTCAGCGTTGCCAGATTTTTGCGAGAGAAATAAGCAACAAGGTCTATGAAAAACTTGCCCAAAAGAAGCGACTATGGGCCACATGAGCACTGTAACCCCTATATACATCCCCCTACAAGCCCCTACAAGCTCGCAACTGGTCGTGATGCGACCAGATGTGAGCTTGTGGATCTGCTATTTTTAACAACGAAAAAAGTGAAATAATTGTATGGGGGTCCCACCCTGGCACAAAATATTTTGAGATGGGGGTCCGTGGACAAATACATATTAATTTGGCGGGTCTTTGACATGAAAATCTTTGAGAACCACTGGTTTAAACAACATTTAGGATGGAAGCCCAAATAAACAACTACACTTTAGAAACCAAAAAACTCAACACGCACCTACCAACAATTACAAGCAACTTTACAGAAAAACAAGGCTTATAATAAGTGGACTTGGCAACACTGATGCACTGACTTCCCTACTGCCCCCCCCCCCCCCCACCTTTACAGTTTACACACAGCTCTATCCTGTTTAACCCCTCCCTCGCCCCACTGGTGGAAAGTAGCCAAGTACATTTACTCAAGTACTTATCCACTTAAACTCTAATATACTTAGTTGACCAGGGGTCTCCCAGAGGGCTCTATATACTCTGTCCATTCCTCCCCCCCCCCCCTCTACACTGACAATCTCTTCCCCCGAAAATAGTTGATCTGCAAGCTCACAAAGTGTCACTGCACGGTGCGTTGCGAGCTTGTAGATCTGCCATTTTCACCGAACCTCACACAGCACGTCCAAAACTGTTACTTTTCAGGATTCAAATTCAAAAGCATCAAAAGTAGCAGATCCACAAGCTCGAAATGCGCCGCTTCGCGCCGCGTTTCGAGCTTGTAGATCTGCTACTTTTGATGCTTTTATGTGACGCTGCAGTATGATCAAGTAGGACAGAAAGCTAGAATATGGAGATAAGAGGTTTTCTGCCCGACACCAACGATAGGCTAGGTGTCATGTGGTTAAGTGCATTTTGAGTAAAATGTTGAATGCTGGACGTTGTACATTGTGTTATGACCCTAACCCTACTTTTACTGAAGTAAAAAACATTATAGAACCAGTGTAGATTTCGTCGACTAAAACTATGACGAAAAATGTTCGTCAACGACCTTTTTTCACTGACGAAAACTAAATAAAAACTAAGCTATGATGACTAAAACTAAGACTAAATATATGGACAATTTTGTCAACAAATAAAAACTAGACTAAAATGTTAGAGAGAGAGACTAATGGAGAAGAGATCCAGTAGAACTAAAAGACAAGTCATTTTATGTTTGGTTGCGCTAGGGTGTGCATGCTGAAAATAGCAGATCTACAAGCTTGTAGATCGGCTATTTTCAGCATGCAACCGAGTGTAAAATCAGCCATTAGGACGCCATCAAGGCACCGCCAACATACATTTTAGTCGACTAAATCAACTGTATGACTTTTAGTCATAAACTAAAAGTAAACAGAATTTTATTCAAAAGACTTTGACTAAAACTAAATCAAAATTTGCTGTCAAAATCAACACTGTCATGTGGTTACGTGTATTTTGATGCCAATACGTTTGTGCTTTTACTCAAGTCAAATTTTGAATGCAGGATCTTGTACATTGTGTTATTATATATCTGAGAACTTCTTCCACCACTGCCCTGGCCTTATGGTGATGATGATGATGTAGTGTCGTTATGGTTGTGGTGGTAATCCTGTGTACCGCCCCTGGTTCTCACCATAACACCACAGGCATCAAGATTACTGTTAATATCACCAGAAACCAAACCAGGCCTTGTTTTTTTCTTTTTTTATGTCTCAACAATAGCACACGGTCCCTAGTCTGTAATTACAGTTATTAAGGCAAATCCCTCAAAGGACAAACAAGAAAGAAAAGTCCCATAATAACAAAATGCTAAATGTTTCTCAGACTCGCTGTAGCCGATACCACTCGGTTCTGCGTGCGTGTATTGTGAGCAGGGTTGGATTTGCTGGTACATTTACTCAAGTACTGTATTAAGTACAATTTTGAGGTATTTTTTACTTTACTGGAACATTTCCAATTTTCAGTACTCTTACATCTACTCCACTACATCTCAGAGGCAAATATTGTACATTTACTTCACAACAATTGTTTGAAAGCTTTAGTTACTAGTTACATTACCCACTTCAGCCCTATAGATATTTCGGCCATTTGAAAATAGCCGATCTACATGCTGTGAGCTTGTAGATCGGCTATTTTCAAAGATTTTTATACATTTGAAAACATAATTATGTGCCTTTACTCAAGTACATTTTTTATTCCGGACTTTTACTTGTATTTCTACATTGCAGTATTGAGTACTTGTTTCCACCACTGCTGTTTTGTTTACAAATCAAACCCTGAGCCTCATATGACTCATATGGTTCTGAGAGCATGTGTGTGTGAGGACCCGCGGTGAGTGGCTAAGCGGATTAACACGGTAAAGGGCAAGAGGGAGGACGGTGGTGGTGTGTGTGATGAATGACCCCATGCAGTACAGGGGCCTCCCGGACCTGGACGTCCCAGACAGACTCCCAGGCTGGTTATAGGAGAGAAGGAGAGCTTGGAAAACTCTCACCTGCTGAGGACAGACGGACGGACGGGGGCCAGACTTCACACCCTGCCTCCAGGCCAACAGGCCAACATGGCTGTGACGGGACAACACCATTCATCACACCACTACCACTGCCTGGGGAACAGTGTCCATCTGGGCCTTTTTGCAGGTTTCAATGTTGTGTTTCTTCATTTTTACAGACAATAAACCCTTACCCAGTGTTGGGCATTTGTCCCCTGTATGGAATCCCAACAGGCGTACACACAGTTTCCTATCTTATCTCTAATTTGATGGTAGAATGGTGGTGGATGGTAGATTGCCTTCATTTTGGTTATAGGGGACTTTTGCATTTTGATTACATTCACATCTGTGAAAGTGTCTGTTTTTTTTAATTGCAAATTCAAATACACTGCAAAATACAGAGTTTTAATTTAACTTTAAAAGTGTAGAAAATGGAACCAAATGTGCACCCTAACTTACGGGTCCAACAATGTTTTCATAACATGATTATGGTGTGCAATCACTTTTATGAACCCTAGCATCCCTATTCTGGACAGGAAATATATAGACCCCTATAGGGGACCTCAGTCAAGTATACGGTTTAAGTGATTAAACGATTTGTTGTTTAAAACCTTAGAGGTAAAATGTACCTCAAAGGTGTTAAATGAACACTTACGATGCAGTGTATACCTCATTACACAAATAACCCAATTAATCAACAACACTGGCTACTACGGTACATCAAACTGACTTACGCCAACGTGTAAAACTTAAGATCCTGTTAAGCTCTCAAACCTGTTTCTGCAACCAAATAAAAGGATAACGGTGCTCTATTATATTCAGTGTATGACAGCCGTAGGCCGGGTTTAAACCTGCGTCCTCTAAGCTCTTTCATTATTGAGGATTAAAGAACGTTATGACATCATTGGAGCTACAAACCGGCAGAAACCTCGTATATCTCCCTATTTCAACTTTTTATGTTTTTTTCCCCGTAAATTAATGCAATACTTCGTCATACTACAGTGTCACACAAAAGTAGCACAAATAGCCGATCTACAGGACATCGCAATGTGTCGTGAGCTTGTAAATCAGCAATTTTATTTGCTATTTTTGCACTTTTTTCAGTGAAATGAAAGTGGTTAAGTGTGTGTGTGTGTGTTAATACATATTAAAACAATGAAAAGTATTAACAAGACTTTGTGACTAAATAATAAGACTAAAACTACACTGGACCCACTGGAAAACATATTATTTTCTTTCCATTTCCCGACAAGTAACGGTTTTGTATATACAAGGTTTCCACCCGACAGTGACGAAAAACACAGGTATGAGTGTGTACTTAATAATCCCCCCCCCACACCATCACACCCCCCCCCTCCGGAGATCAAACAAGGCCACAGGGGGGGAGAAGTTCAAATGACTCTCTCTCTGCAGGCCAAACAAACAGTCAGCGTCACACAGCCTGAGCCAACACTACGTCATGACTCATCATGTGGTCAGCTGCTGTATGACCTCATCATCAGGACAGTGATGGTGTGGAGGAGAAAGAGCTACAGCAACGGTTCGATCCCCGGGCTCCCCCTGTGTTACTGTGTCCTTGAGCAAGACACTGAACCCCCTGACTGCTCCTGATAAGCAGTGGTGGAAAGTAACTAAGTACATTTACTCAAGTACTGTACTTAAGTACAATTTTGAGGTATTTGTACTTTACTTGAGTATTTCCAATTTCCAATACTTTTACTTCTACTCCACTACATCTCAGAGGCAAATATTGTACTTTTACTCCACTACATTTATTTGAAAACTTTAGTTACTAGTTACTTTTCAGATATAAACTATGATATAATGAAACATACATTAACCACTTTAGCCCTATTTTATACATAGGCTATTTGAAAATAGCAGATCTACAAGCTCACAACGCGTCGCATCGCGACGCGTTGTGAGCTTGTAGATCGGCTATTTTCAAATATTTAGTACTTTTACTTTTGGTACTTTAAGTACATTTTGATGCCAATACTTTTGTACTTTTACTCAAGTAAATTTTGAATTTTGGATTTTTACTTGTAACAGAGTATTTTTATATTGCAGTATTGGTACTTTTACTTAAGTACAGAATTTGAGTACTTTTTCCACCACTGCTGATAAGCAGGTTGGTGCCTTACATGGTTTCCTCTGCCATCGACGTGTGAATGTGATGCACATTGTGAAGCACTTTGGATACAGGCGCTACGTGAATGCACCATTTACCACAATATACCATTACAATACAATGCTACATGTAAAAGGCCTGTATTCAAAATGTAGCTTGACGACAAAAGTATTGGCATCGAAATATACTTATCGTACCAAAGAAAAAGTACTCACATCTTTCAAAATGGGTCAAACTTTTTCGAAAATAGCTGATCAATACAAGTCATTTGAAATGGCACAAGGAACCAAGGTCACGAGGAACCAAGGAAACGAGGA
The DNA here is from genome assembly GCF_963280865.1 of Gymnoscopelus braueri. Lineage (NCBI taxonomy): Eukaryota > Metazoa > Chordata > Actinopteri > Myctophiformes > Myctophidae > Gymnoscopelus > Gymnoscopelus braueri. The sequence continues at coordinate 5,611,471 of NC_137607.1, forward strand.
GACCAAACACATGGAAGCAGTGGTCTAAAGGGGCAGACTGGATGACAAACGTCTGTCTGTCTGTCTGTCTGTGTGTGTGTGTGTGTGTGCACGCACGTGGGCATGTACGCGTGCGTGTGTGCGTTTCATGTATGCGTGTCCTTTGAATTAAGATGCTCGGACCAGGGGCCAAGGCTAATATTTACCAAACGAGGATCATATATTTAATGACAAATTCCACCGTCTTCTATTCCTGACTCCCGCCTTGTTTGGGTTTCACAGCAAAAGAGAGAGAGAGAGAGCGAGAGAAAAAACAGATTAGAATTCCTCGGCGGCCTCTCATCTTTCCTCAGCGTTCCCCTGTGGTCCTGTGTGTTCTGCTGGAAAACCGACGCATCCACCATCTCCCTTCGCTCAGCGGCAGCGATGAGAGCTTAAATGCCTTGTTTGCACGGCAGGCCCGGCAGTTACTGGTAATGACATGGAAAAGGCATCTGACAAAATACCTAAAATAGCACACTGTGTAACTGTATGCCACGTTTGTGTCTGCTCCTGCATAGCTGAGTAATTATTGTCGGTAATAGACGGCGATGCCTAATTTACGCTCCGAAAATAGCATATCTATATAAGCTCAGAGCGTGTCGCATCCGCGCCGCGTTGGTAGCTTATGCTGCAGATCGTTTATTACGGCACGAGACGTGACACAGTCGTGCGACGAAGTATACCTCAGGCTGAAGTCGGTGATGAGGCACTCACAACAAGTTTGGTGTTACTATATAAAACTGTGTTTAGAAACTGTCTTTGTCAGTGGTGTAAAGTAACTAAGTACATTTACTCAAGTACTGTACTTAAGTACAATTTTGGGGCATTTTTACAGTGATTCCAATTTTCAATACTTTTACTTCTACTCCACTACATCTCAGAGGCAAATATTGTACTTTTACTCCACTACAATTATTTGAAAACTTTAGTTACTAGTTACTTTGCAGATATAATTATTATTATTATATTATAAAAAATACATTAACCACTTTAGCCCCATTTTATACATAGGCTATTTGAAAATAGCCGATCTACAAGCTGAGCTTGTAGATCTGCTATTTTCAAACATTATAATAATAAACTTTATTTGTATAGCACCTTTCATGACATGAAATGCAGCTCAAAGTGCTTTAAAGAGCAAGAATACAATTACAGTTACAACCAATCTAACAATAAAGCAAGAAAAATAAAATAAAATAAAATAAAAGCAAAAGCATAAAACAACATTAAAATAGGCAATACAGTGAGGAATTAAAAATCAACCAAAGAATCAGCTAAAAGCAAGAGTGAAGAAATAGGTCTTGAGCTGTGCTTTAAAGCTATCGACAGAGGCTGCCTGTCTTAAGTGTAATGGGAGTTTATTCCACACTGTCGGTCCGTAAAAGCAGAATGCTGCTTCACCGTATTTTTTATATGTCATTGTAGGCACCTTGAGCAGGTCAGCACTTCTTGAAGATAGTACTTTTGGTACTTTAAGTATATTTTGGTGCCAATACTTTTGTACTTTTACTCCAGTAACATTTTGAACACAGGTCTTTTAATTGTAACATAGTATTTTTATAATGTGGTATTGCTACTTTTATTTAAGTAAAAAATGTGAGTACCTTTTCCACCACTGGTCTTTGTAACACGGATGTTCACACTGGACAAGTGCACACACACACACACACACACACACACACACACACACACACACACACACACACACACACACACACACACACACACACACACACACACACACACACACACACACACACACACACACACACACACACACACACACACACACACACACACACACACACCAAAGGAGCTTCAGTGTAAACAGGCTGTATCATAAAGTGGTGTGTGGGAGAGTTGTAGGGTATACAGATACACAAAAGGAGAGAGCGGGCCTTCACCACCGTATGACTCTCTCTCTAAACAAGACCAACATGCAGCACGTCTGCAGCGCTGGTTCCCAAGCGCTGTGCCAAGGCACGCTGGTGTGCTTCAGACGGGTCTATTTGTGCCCTGAGATTTTGTGACAAAAATAGTGGTTATGAATGATTGTCTTATTTACTATATCAGTGCTTTGTGCTTTGACTCATTTCCCAACACAGAGGCACACCCTATAACCGGCGTTGCCAGATTCTGTGAGAGAAACAAGCAACCGGGTCTAGGAAAACAAGCATATGCATCAGCTATTTGAAAATAGCCGATCTACAAGCTTGTAGATCTGCTATTTTCAAATACAATCTTGGGGGGAAATTATAATAATCAGATCTGGCAACACCTGCCTATAACCTAAAGAAGTAGATTTTAACCACTGTCAACCTGGCATCCATATTTTAGGCATGTCATTATAATTGTTTTTTTTTTTTTTTTTACACATCTTTTATATAAAAATTGGCTTAAATGTTAGAATCCACCGTGGTGCACCTGTCAGCGGGGAGTGTTGGGCGGGAGGAGTAGGACGAAGGCCCTACGTCCTCCCGGTGGGGGCTCCTCACTGACAGGTGAGTCATTAGGATACGACAGCAGTGACAACACAGAAATGTGTGTGGGGAGGAATTAACTCATTCCCTGCCTAGAACGACTAAAACTACTTCTGTCCCATAAGCCATGCCTGCCAAGAACGACTAAAACGACGTTTAATTTTTAATTTTTTCAATTTTTTATTTCACCCAAAGACCAAGGAGATATGATTTTTCGAAGATCTAGACTCCCATCCACTTCCTTGTTAACTTAAAACTTACAAATTTTGTATCTCGGCTCCTGAGTACTTTTTTTTTTTTCAATGAAAAATCTCTGGCAGTGGGCAAACGCAAAAAAAAAAAAAAAGGTGGGGCAATGAATGAGTTAATTGGCATAACGACTAAATTGGGGAGAAAAAGAGGGAGAAAATTTGCTAAATTTGGCTGAAAATTGTCTGGCCGGTCGGCTCATGTCACTAAGACACAGCCATAACCATTCCCAATGAGTTCCAAATGCAGCTACACCCACATATGGACACTAGATGTGATATGCATAACGGCCCGAACCTCTAGTTTTCAAAAATAGCAAAATAGCAGATCTTTGCATGGTTACATTTGTACACCGTCGGAGTTACAGACCCATAAGGGTCCATTTTCATTCCTAACGATCAATCATTTAGCTGGGGACCCCCTGGAACCCCCCTCAAGGTGCCCCTTGCGGGTCCCCGGAACCCACTTTGGAAGACCTCTCTCCCGGGCATCAGCTCAGCAACATCTCATTAGTCAAAGCGAAAAGGTGGAGTTGTGGGGGGGGTAGGCTATCACCTGCCAAAATCTGGCAACCCCATCAAAGGCCCTGCTCAGGGGAAATGAGCACTAAAATGAGGGAGAAAGCATCTGAAATAGCAAGCTGTGTGAAATTATGAGCGTGCCCACAAACGTACCATCAACTCACACGCATACAGTTACTGTACGCACGCTGTCCAAATTCCCTGCATAATTGCGATCGCCGAAGAATGCTCTGTTGTTGTTCACAACAGGAATGAGGGGTAATGAGATATAAAAGGGTTCGGGGGAAGCAACAAGTAATATGCTAACCTTCCTGTGTATATCAGAAACATATGCCTCCAGTGAACACATAAAAACTGATCTATTCTAGTTTGTTGGGGGGGGGGGGGGTTTGGCCAATTTCCCTCGCCTATTCTCCCAGTTTAAGGTCCTCATTCATTCGCCGGGAAATATATTTTTTCAAACTGGGATTTGTGTTAACATTGGAACTTCCTCATTGAGAGACAGAGCATTTCTGCATTCCATTCTTACAATGGGAGGCTATTCTAGTGTCGTCACTCTCATACTAGATCACGCTGGGTTATATCAATTAGTTTGATTAACTGTTGCACCCTATTCCTCACAGTTCAACACCCCATGCTGACAGGCAGGCACCCTTGACCAAAGTGTAGAAGCCTGGTGCAGCAACAAATAATCACCCTCCCAACCCACCGGCTCCCCTCTGGCCAACACGGCCAACTGTGTGACCGTTTGGACGTCTGGCCAAGATGGAGCCGAGGCTGGAGGATTCAAACTCAAGTCTTCGCGGTGCAGGGCAAGAGAAAACGGGCCTATTCCAGCGATTCCCAACCTGTGGGCCGGAGTCCGCTGGTGGGCCATGAGGATATTGCAGTGGGCCCACAAATAATTGTCAATACATTACAATTTGAATGATAATATAACATGAATATTCAAAAAAACATCTAAAACGAAATCTCATGGCATTTTTTCTTTGAAACCCTAAAAAAATGTTCTCATTGTGATACCGGTACGGAACACAAACAAGCATTAATCAATTGTCACAATTGAAAATGCACGCGGTCCACCTATCTGACCACTTAACATGGTCAGATGTGTGTGTCCTGTACGCTCGCTTTCCAGATTTGCAAGTGGGCTCTGATCCAGAAAAGCTTTGGAGCCACTGGCCCATTGGCTCCAATGAAAACTGAATTCAGGAACAAACCAGGAGGATTTCCCTCCTGTCCATCACATAGTGTTGTACAGTATCAACTTGTAGACAAAATACAGCCATCTGGCATTTCCACTGCTATCGCCACAGATAAGATTAGCTATAGATATAGATGTCAGGCTTTATATGGCAAGTGATAAACTAGATTGGAGGGTCTTCCCACAAGTATTTATGGCTGGTGTCTCATGTGGAATGCAGATATGGGACTTCAACCATTGGGCATGATTAGACCTCTGTACAGAGTTAGGATTTAACACTTACACAGGGATGTGTTAGTTATTGTGAGATAATTTATCATCAGTGAATCAACTTGTCTCTGATTACAGGGTATTTCCAGGATAAAAAACGGTAACATAAGGACACTAGCGCGCGTGCACACACACACACACACACACACACACACACACACACACACACACACACACACACACACACACACACACACACACACACACACACACACACACACACACACACACACACACACACACACACACACACACACACACACACACACACACACACACACACACACCACTTTCAAGGCCTGGGGCCAATTTAGCTGGTAGATCATTTGTCCTGTGGACAGAGAGATATTTACGTACCTTCACAAATTTAAAGAAGATAAGATAAGGCGTATTACTTTTTATCACGTTTCGGCGCCAAGTGTGATAGTCTCCATATGTTCTGGCAGCCTAACAGCACAGGTTGGACACCGGCAGGAGTGATTATGTGTGAGGCTAGCTGCTTCTCCCAAGCCACGCTCTTATGTACTGCATCTCTGTCACTAGAAACAGGCTTTTTTTGGTTGTGTTTGGCGAGGGAAACCATAAAAAACATCAACCTGGCATCCCTATTTCGGGCAAGTCATTTTAAACATTTTTTCTTCAAATTTCTTTCAAAAACATTAGACTACTAGCTCAGATCGGCTATTTTGAAAACAGGGCTTATGCGTTTAAACATCACAATGGAAAGGGAAATACTATAACAGTATGGAAATACTATAACACACCCCTGCAGTTAGAGTGATGTTTGACTTTGGTATACATTTGTATCTCTTGTATAAGAGCTCATAGATCTGCTATTTTTGAAAACCTTTGAAAATTGTTGGGGAAAACAAATGTCCGCATGGTGTGGAGAATTTGGAATAATCGAGACTTATGCGCATTTTCAGTCTACGGTCTAATAAATATCAATGTGGGGGCTCTTGACATGAAAATGTTTGAGAACCACAAGTGTACATAGTTGACACTGGCAGTGTGTTTCAGCCCAAGTTTGTGTTGGTGCTTTCAGCACCCTCTGGTGGACAGATGTGTGGACAGAATGACTACTGTATACACAGAGACAGACAAACAAACAAAGAAACAAACAAAGCCCCATTATTCCATTTGTTTGCTTCTTTTTTCTGTTAGCAAAATAACTTTAAAATGGATGGGCAGATTTTCATTTAACTTGAAGGGAACAGGGTCAGTAGATTGTCTGAATAATTGTCTGAATAACTTTTGGGTTGAAAGGGTCAGAGGTCATGGTAAAAAAGATATACATGTCAAGTTAACAATGACATATTCACACATCTCTCAGGTGGAAGAGGCATATGTGGACACTAGCATAGTGTCAGAGATATGCATGGGACATCTTTATAGTTACAAAACACTGTTGCACTTACAGTACTGCTTGCCTTGGCAGTACTTCAACTAATAAATATCACTTTAATAGCATATTATCTACAAACAAAAAAGGAAGATCCTGGAAACGTTAAATATGTGTCTTGTCTTGTACTGTAATTTACAATATAGGTTTGACAATGTGCAATTACCAATATTAAAAGCTGGAGAAAAATCCCAGCTAGCTTGACTGTTCCTGAATTTCTATGGAGGTGAGTTGGCTGGAAAGTGAAAATATTTTACAAAGCTAAACTAATGCTCTATTCAGATCCTAATAGCATGCAGCACATTTAACCACGCTGACAATGTCTGCACTGAAATGAACTATGAAAATGAATGCATCAGGAGTATTGTCCTATAAACAACCACATTCTAAATGCTACCTCTAGTCCTCTAGTCCTTCACATTTCAGTTTGTTGTCATGTGTGTACTTAGTGTAACAGATGATGATGTTTGGTGTGGGATTTACCAGCTCTGTGCTCTAGCTTCTGTTACTGACATCTTTACTGTAGCTTGCACCTTCCTACACCAAACAGCATTATGGACATAACAACAGGCAGCCAAGGATGATTTGCACTCAGTTGCACTATTGGCTATTTTGGGTACGTGACACTGGCCTGCAACCACCTATAACTATTTAACTCATCCTTCAGAAGATGCATAATTTTGGCCATGTATAGTTACTATGTATATATTTTTTGAGTATTCCCTGGGCCAAAGGCTATACAATGTTATACCTGGACCTAATCATTTGTAGTGCTACAGGAAAGGTCCCATACACACGTGCTTATGGATACCACCGCTTTTCTAGGGAGACTCGCTGTGATTGTCCAGTAGTCGCTGTGATTGACAGTTCTCGATTGTGCAACTATGCCTAAACTAACCCTAAGCCTAACCTCAGTAAGACTAAACCTAACCCTAACCCTAACCTCAGTAAGACTGCACTAACCCTAACTCTAACCCCAGTAAGACTAAACCTAACCCTAACCCTAACCTCAGTAAGTCTAAACTAACTCTAACCTCAGTAAGACTAAACCTAACCCTAACCCTAACCTCAGTAAGTCTAAACTAACTCTAACTCTAACCTCAGTAAGACTAAACTAACCCTAACCCTAACCTCAGTAAGACTAAACTAACCCTAACCCTAACCTCAGAGACTATGCCTAAACCTAACCTTAACCCTAACCTTAGTAAAACTATGCCTGCCAGGGAGCCAATCAGACAATAGGTAAGGCGAGTCTATCCCATAATGTTGGTGGAATTCACAATAATGCGTCCCAGACATTGCACACCTTGGTTGGCCTGACATCATAAAGCACCCTGCTGCCACCTAGTGCTCACAGCAGCGTAACAGCAGGGTCAGGAGGGGAAATCACAACATGTTGTTAGAGCAACATGGGAAATGTTGAGTGTTTGTGTGAAATGGCCTGGCTTGCCAGCCGAGAAACACGGCTATTGAGGGGGGAATCATCTGCTGTGTTCCAGGCCTTGGCTTAACAGACGCCTGTTATTCGTCAGTTCATTCTGGGAATACTGCCAAATAACACATACTTTATAAATACAGCACTGCTTCTCCAGACCTGGAGTCTCAGAGTTATCATCTGCTGTAACCAGGGTCTAATCACAGATGTATGGGTCTAATGCTTGATGTATCCTTCATTGTATGATGGTGTCGCTTGCTGAAAATAGCAGATCTATAGGTACTGTATAGCCAGTGGGTAGACTAGAGAGGCTGTCTGGTAATCAGAAGGTTGCCGGTTCACCCCCATGGTCAATCAGGTCTACTGTATGTGTCGAGGTATCAGAGGTGCCCCCCCTCCCCCGGTCCACCCAGTCTATGTGTTGCAGTGTCTATGAGCAAGACACTTAACCCCTAACAACTGCTCCCCCATGGCTCTGTATTAACCCATTAAGACCTGAGGCTGATTTTAAAAAAATGATTTCTAAATCCTAACGCTTTAAAAAATATATATATATTCAAAGATTTGCACAAATTTCCACGATTTTACAAAATATAGCAGATCTACAAGCTCATAGCGTGGCACTCGGTGCCGCGCTATGAGCTGCTATTTTTTAATAGCCAAAGAAAAAAAGGTAAACACAGCTGAATGTAATATCATACATGGTGGGTGTGTTTCATGTAGGACTGTACACAGAAACACCTACAGTACTGCGATGCGAACACACCCACAATTAACACGATTACCTTCAGCTGCGTTATCTGTCAAAATCGCTATAGGGAAAATGGGACGACGTGTTGTGAGCTTGTAGATCTTCTGTTTTCATCAAAGAGACTTGGTGTAGAGGGGGAAAAGGAGGGGGTCAAGTACAGACCTCTGGACCTCTGAAAATGACAAGGCATTTTCACTCACCATTCTCGTGTGTACAAATGGAACCAAATGTCCATTTGGTTCCATTTGTACACTCTCAGAGTTATGGTGGTCAACATTTGAGAACCACTAGTAGGACTCCTAATGTGTCATATATACTATAGTATCAGAGTCATACATATTCTGAAGAAAACCTGGAGACTTGACATTCAGTAATTGGGTCTTATGATCAAAATAAGAACATTATAATGGTGTGTAAATCAAAAATCTGCCAAGGACAAGACCTTTGCCACGGACACATTTGTCCGTGTACGGACATATTGATGACCCCTGGGTGCAGTTGATGGTGATGAATGCAGTCAGACAGCTACTGTACCTGCTGCTAGCATAGAACTCTGTGTCTGATGGCTTCATTCATTCCGTTTCTCTTCTCTAGCAGTTCTATCTTTCACTTAAGGGCAGTGCGGTGACTGCCGTCTCTCGTTTTCCTCACAGTAGAAAAACAACACACTACACGCTACCTTTCATATTCCCCAAGAAGGTGAGGTGAGATGTCGAGAATGGTGAGTGAAAATGCCTTGTCATGGCATTGCACGCATTCCTGGGCCATGGCTCCTGTTGGCCTGAAGACTATTTATACTGCAGTGGAGGCTCTGCTCCATATAGCCTAGCAGAGAGATCCATGTCCTAGCCACTGCTATACTACGTGCTGTGGGATTAGTACACAAACTACAAAAAGGACCCATACCACACACATTAATAAACCACCCTCACACCTAACGCTTATATCCATGTAAACAACAGATTTCTCTGCCCCCTATCACCTTCCTGTCCAGGCCCCCTGCCAAGCGGCCTACGGTAAACCAAGGAAAGATACAGTACACACGATGCACTAAACACACACACACACACACACACATCCACCCACCCTGGCCAGCACACAGACGGACTTGGGCTCCAATAACATTAGACTTGGAAATCATTAGACGTGAAGGGAGTGCGATGTAGTAAACAACAGAGATATTGAGGGAGATGTGATGTTGACACATCTAGAAACAAGAGAGGCGGAGGAGAGAGAGGGGGGGGGGTAGTATTTTTAGTTTACTGGACAACAGGTCCAAATAACCCAGTTGGAAGGGGCCGCTGTCCTTTCAAACGGAGTAGGTTACTCTGTGCATCCAGGCAGAGAGGCACCTGACAGTGGGTGACCCGACAGAGCCTCTTTTGCAACTGGCCCGATTGACAAATGCGTTTACGTGGTGTGGAAATCCCCTGGCTCAATGGCAGGTGCTTCAAGAAGAGGCCGTGTCAACACCCGACAGCTACCACCTCCTGACTATACCTTCCACCTTATCTCTAAACGTTGACCCAGCAGGCCTGCTCTCTATAAAGCCTCTGGTCAATATCACCGTCCCCTCAATCTAGTGTCCCCTCCATGTCTTCACATGTACGTCAGTGCATTCTTTGGTTACTGTACTGCCATTCAACGTCACAAGTTTAAGGAACTCTCTCAGTGAACATAGATGAAACAGTGTTTAATTTTGGATAGAGACCTACTGTAATAGTGGATCCTACTACTGTTGTACTAATTATTGTATTGTATTATTACAATTGAGTGGTCCCAGTGTGAAAACAGTTGAAAACTATTCTTCTGTTAAGTACACAGCAAAATCCTCAGTGTTAAAAGAAAAATTAACCGATTATCAACCGAAGTTCTAATGTGAGGAGATCAAAAATATAATGTGGCAAATAGGGATCCTTGGGGGAACGTACATTGGTATCACACTATATTACTAATCATCTCACATCAGAACAATTAGATTCATGGGAAGTGTACAGTCCATTTGTACACACTCGCTACACACACTAGCGGGTCAGAAACCCGGGAAAAGCATGTGCACGCTCATTTCTCTGTTGCCGTATAGGAAGGATGCCAGGTCCATCTACCCTACGTCATCCACCCACCCCACTGTGCAGACAGACACGCTCCAGCAACCCACAGACCGTTTATGTTAGAGGACATATAGGACATGATAGCCAGAGGACAGATAAGATAAAAAACAAATTCCGGGAGTCACTATCAAGCTCTCCATACACATGGTTCTCAGCGATGATGAATTACCTGCTAAATAACGTTCTAGGTGACCATGATGACAGAAGAGCCCATGAGTCTATGTGAGTTGTCTCACAAACAGCAGCAGATAGATTGCAGTTGCAACACCCAGCAGGAGAAAGAACACATTTCACACAGGCTGCACAGCATCATATTCTGTATGAACCTGCAGTGGATTGACTTGAGTACTGTACATCATGCAGACAAATGACCTTATATGAGAAGGCCCGGGAATGAGCTCACTTCCAATGCAATCCAGCTGTATTCATTTACACTGTAAAATCCTCTGTGTACATTTTATTCCATTTGTAACTCAGAGAGCATACAAATGTAACCAAATGGACCTGTATATGTACGCTCTTTGAGTTAAATTAACACTCAGGATTTTACTGCGTAACATGATGGACCGCCAAACCAATGAATATTATATTAAGTCACATCTGCAACAAAACATCTTCATGGTCACTGTACTACAGGTGACCCTGGCTCCTGACCTTACTGACCAAACGTCTATATGTGTGCATAGTGTATACTGTATATATAATGTATATATATTGCACATTTCTGTCAGGTGGCCCTGATTAATGAATTAATTTTAAATTTGCCAGAAATTGCCACAGTACATTTCTAGTATTCTTTATTGTCTCCGCCAGGCCGAAAGGCATGGCGAGAGAGTATGTTTTCGCCCCTGTCCGTCCGTCCGTGTGTGTGTCCGTGTGTCCGTCCGTGTGTCCGTCCTGTCTGTGTGTTAGCAGCTAATCTCCGGCACAGTTGGCCCGGTCGCTCCGAAACTGTGCACACACACTCCCTGGATGCCAATTCAGAACCTCTGCCCCTTTTTCACATGGGCCTGTTATAGCGCCACCAGGAGGCCGATTTGTGCAAAACCCATTTTTTTACATTACTCCTACAGATTTTATCCAAACGTCATGCAAATCGGTACACAGTATGTCTATAGTCATGTGATCAACACAAATCTGTCCGATTTCCCATATTCCATCCTCATTGCCTATGGTTGGCTTCCAAAGTTTGCAGGATTGGTCCGTTATGAACAAAAAGCCTCAAACTATGCACGCAGCTTGCGATTTCCGTGAATTTTCACACGCACATTCCCACTAGGCCGAGGAAGAAATGCCACCCTTTTCACATTGGCCTGTTATAGCGCCACCAGCAGGTCTAATTTAGCAAAACACATTTTTGGAACAAAATGCCTCAAATCATGAATGCAGTGTCTGATTGCCGTGAAAGACCTAAGAATAAATGGCACCCTTTTCACATTGGCCTATTATAGTGCCACCAGGAGGCCACAATAACGTACCTGACCTGGCGGAGACCTGTGCTCCGAGGAGCACTTTTTCTAGTATTTCTAGTGAACCTTAGCAATAAAGTAATTCTGATTCTGACGTAGTAGGAAGCATGTCAAGCGTGTCAACACATTCCATCACAGTTTGTGAATTGTCTCATCATTTCATCATTTCATCATTTCATATCCAACACTTCATGTTGACGAGGTCAAAGCTCACCTGACCAGCGGCAGTGGGTTCCCTTCCACTCTGCACTCCAGACGGATGGGGCTTCCCTCCGCTACCTCCTGGCTCTTCAGCTTCTGGGAGAAGTGAGGCGGGGACAGACCTCCGGCGGTGTGCTGGTACGCTACGGGCCCCGTTTCCTCCGCCGGGGCCTCGAGCGGGGGTCCCTCGGCGGGCTGGCTCTGCGGCGGCGGCCCCCCTGTCTGCTGGCGGAGGGGCTGAGGGGGGACGACGACGGAGACCTCGCCCTGGGGAGCCGGCCGCTGACCTCTGGGAGTCAAGTACCCGCTGTCTGGGGACGAGGAGTCCTCCTCGTCTCCCTGCTGCTCCAGGCGAGCCGAGCCTTTGAAGATGGACGACAGCTCCTCGATGAACGTGGCGGCGCGGCTACAGAACTCGGTGGCCGAGGCCGCCCGGTCGTTCAGCTCCAGGCCTTCGTGGACCAGCCTGGGCTTGTCCTGCTTATACACGGGCGTGATGGACTTGTGGCAGATGAACTTTTCGGGGGCCGGGGCCTCGGCGGAGGCCTGCGGGGTCCTGCCGCCACGGACGGTGACACCGTGGCCGGTGGGGGCGCTCTCGTCCGGGCAGGGGGCTTTGGTCTGGCGCTGAAGACTCTGGCTTTTGGTCAGGTGTTCGGTGGTGTAGGTGGGGGCGGCGGCGGAGAGGGCGGGGGGAGAGGGGACTTGTCGGAGAACCAGCTCCGGGGGCAGAGGAACGGGGGAAGTCGGGGGCCGCGGGCTCACGGACACGCCCGATTCGCCGAAGGACTCCCGGGCCAGGTCCAGGCTGCGGTTCATCTCGTCCGAACTGAGGAAGGCCGTCAGGTCGAAGTCCCCGTCGCCGGAATCTAGCCCGGCCACGGAGTCCACGTAGTGCTCCCCGTCCGAGGACGCCTCGGAAAACACCCCCCCGTCCCCTTCCAAAGTCCCACCCCCTGCCGGGTCCTTTAGCAGCAGACAGAGGGGGAGTGGCTGGTTCCAACTCCCGTCCTGCATCTTGAAATGCACAAAAAAAAACATCACTTAGCTACAACAGCACACATTCATTACCTAGCTCTGCAGTGGTTCCCAAACGCTCTGCCAACTTAGGCTCACTGGTGTGTCATTAGACAAGTCCAGGTGTGCCTTAATTGGGATTTTGTGACAACCACACATTATTATTGCAATATATAAAACTATACAAAGGTTTAAGAATATATATTTTTAGTACTTTGTGAACACTCTTCCCGACCCTAAAAAGATATATCTAAACCAAATGTATTTTAACCACCATGGTGTCCCTATGGGCTTGTCATAATAGGCGAAAAGTTTTCTGTTATCATTATGAGTTTTATTAGTAGTATTATTATTTATGTTTAAGTACAAAACAGGGCTGGTTAAACCTATTTTAGCATTAGTAAATAAAAATGATCATTAACAGAGTGATAAGAGTGGTAACACGTGTATTAGTATCGAGGCTATTTTGCACGGATATGAATACAGGTAATGTGCCTTGAGATTTGGACTTGGCCTTTACGGTTTAGGCATTTAGCAGACGCTCTTAATCCAGAGCGATTTACAGTAAGCAAGGACACAAGATAATACATCACACGGCCTTTGGTGTGGTACAAAACGTTAACAATACAGTTCACACGACGAGACAAGCATCCACAGGAGGGAAATGACTACTAGACACAATCCTGAAATAAAAGAGCGTCAACATGGCATAAAAACGGATCTGACAACAAACAGATTGTCTGTTTATGGCCCTCCCAGACACCCAGTACAGTTGTAGCAGAATGACTCAGGCTGGTATTCTATGGACACAGCTGGTGGGTATTAGCGAGAGCCTTTCCAGAGGGCAGAGGGTACATGGCTTCCATTTTTCACTCACACAGTGAAATCCTCAGTGTTTATTCAACTCCTAGAGTGTATGAATGGAACCTAAGTGGATTTGGTTCCATTTGTGCACTCTAGGAGAACAATCAATCAAATCATGCTTTGTCTCAACACCAAACGGTGTGTTTGGTGTTGAGACAAAGCATGATTTGCTCTTGTTTTGAGATGTTGATAGAACTGTAAAGTGCTTTAATTATGTCCTCCTTCACACATGGACAGGTTGTTTGAGGCCATACCACACGTTTATGAGCTTGTTTTCGCTATTTTACAGCGGACGTTGTATTCTAAATAGAGAGGTCTAGTACTGTCAACAGGTGTTTAAAGAATCTTTATGTAAAGAACAATAAAGAAACAAGGGCTACAGTATACAGTGTCTCTCCCACAGTGAAACGTAAAGCATTTTATCTCACACCGCCATGTCGATGTAGACGTGATTTATGTACTTAACATGTTGCCACGCATTCAACTAGAAACTTGGGACTTGTGTTTCTGAGTTAGATATTATGCTAGACGTCCTTCCTATGAAGGATATTTACAGCTACTGTATACACCCCATAACAGAGAGAGTGAATGAACCGAGACCGTATCTTAACAGTTACCATGAATATTATGCCTATATACTGTAGGTTAAGCTATGTAAGGGGTCAGAATGTCACCAAGTGACTTAAGATGCTACATGGGCTACAAATTAACTTTAAAGCTGCAATCTGGAACTTATTTTAACCAATCTGTATGGCATGGACTGTACTCACAGCTCGCACACACGCACACGCACACGCACACACACACACACACACACACACACACACACACACACACACACACACACACACACACACACACACGTTCGGTTCCTCAGAGGTTCTTTGGGGTGGTTGAGGTGCTAGATACAGTTGCAACACTGCTGTACAAAGAACCTTGTTGAACCTTCTGGTTCTTTAGCTTAGTTTAGGCACATCTAACATATTTAAGATACTGTAGGTACTACATACAGTAGTACTAAAAGAGGTTCCCCTATGATTACAAGCCAACAAACCACTTTTGGTGCTTCAGTGCCAGTGTCCAGGTTAATACAATATAACTAACACATCTGCGGTGGTCGGAGGTGGCCTCCCTACACTCCCAGTGAGACTTGTTGACAAGCAGACCTGCCTGAACCTCATAAGTGTAATATTTCACCTGGACAAGCGGGGATTGCCTCTTGGATGGGCGGTGGATGTTTGGTCTCTCGCAAAAGGAGACGGGCCACAGAGAGTGTGTCATGTGCGTGCAGACTGATGCGGTGCAAAACCTGTCCACGTAAACTAGGTTAGACTCGTGCAAAGGCTGTGTGTTTGTGTGTCGATGTGAGAGTTTTGACACCCTGGCCCTCATGGCGTCCTGAAGACCAGCTGTTGTTATTTTTAATCCCCTGGGCTATGTTTCACAGCAGCTCTGCCCACACCCCACCCACCCGCCCACTCACAGCCCAGGAGAGGCACTAAAACACCCCAAGAAAGAGGAACACAAACGCATAGCCATGCATACAGTACACAACACTGACACAAACTGCATAAGATACACAGTAACATCCTCAGTGTTATTAACTCTGAGACTGTACGCATGTAACCAGATGGTGGGTGCATAAGGTCCATTTGGTTACATTCATACAGTCTCAAAGTTATAAAAAGGATAAATTAACACTGGACTTAACTGTTCTAAAGACACAACAGTGCATGGCGTGGGTTCCCTTTCAAACCGGCAATGATCATATAGGAAAATAATCACAGCAAAACAAAAACGTCAATTAAATATGCATGTGGAATGTTTTTAAATATTAAGATTGATTGATTGGTTGTGTGAATGGTTGCCGTTAGTGACATAACAGTGTCCTAGCCTACCGTATCTATTTCTGTTCAGTTACATAACACTATTGAGTTTGTAATAAATGTCTACATAGACATACTGTGTCTTAAATGTGTAAAAATAAAGTGTCCCTCTAATAAAGGCGACTGACAGGGCCACTAGCCGATGATGATACTGTATGGCATGAAAATAGCCTTTTCACTTTCACACTGACAAAACAAAAAGTATGAACCTTTATTTTTGACCGATATTGTTCCTTAATGTTTAGGTCTTATTTTGTGTTTCTTATAATTGATATACAAAACCAAATGACTAAAACCACTACTTACTAATAATAGGTTTTCTAAGAAATGACACCTACCTTTTGTCAAGATATTCGTCCCAATATTTGTCCCAGCCGTAGTGGTTCCAGATTTCTCCTGTAATGGTAATATATCAGTTTATATGAGCGTCCCCAAAAGAATCGCCTCTCTCTCCAGAAGAAGAGCAGCCTTTTTGGTCGGGCGGTGAGCAGGAGCACTCAGGTTCAGGGTCCAATTGCGTGGTGCCTGCCGAGTGGCCTGCTGTCCCATCTGTCCCGGGCTGTGACGGCTCTCTGTGTGGGGGCTATATTTGGGCCCTGGCTCAGGTTTCACAGCTAGAATACTGGAGGAAAAAGAGAGAAGAGCGAAGAGGGGGGGGGGGGTCGCCGGGAACAGAAGGTAGAGAGGCAAGTGGTGACAATTCTCAGAGAAAAAAAAGATGTGCATCAATTATTCGCATCTACTTTAGGCTATTGGAAATGTGTATATACAGGATGTATATTTGACATGCAGCGCAGCATTATCAAACCACTACAATTGACAGTCATGCAATATTCAAAGGTTTGCTCGCCCAGTACCTACACACAATGTGCATGTGCCAGTATCATAACCATGCAGGGGGCAAAGAGACATTAGAGTCTTGCTGACAGGCCCTGCTAGGATTGGGTTGTTCAGAACTAGAGCCCGACCCATGCCACATTTTTGGCTCCGATGCCATTGTTGTTGATTTTGGAGAGTCCTTGACCACTGATTACCATTGTTTTAACCGATATTTTGTCAAAAATCTACATGTGAACACAAACTGAACTTTATTTTATTTAACCACTATTGAGCCCTATTAAAAAAAGTAAACATTTTAAAAACCTTTGAAATGCTTCGCCTAATATGCCCAAAATAGGGACACCAGGTAGAAAGTGGTAAAAAATCAGGACGTATCGGCATCATAACCCATTTTGGGCGGGAACCCCTATTTGTAACTATACCTTTCAGGACGGGTTCCTGTTGCTATGTACAATATATAGCAACATACATATAAAAAAAAGGAATAAAAAAAAATCCAAAAGGGTAGCTCATCCAAAGATTTCAATTAAATGGAGGACAAATTACTCACATTTCCACTTTTTTTATTGGCACACCAATAAAATGAACGTTCACGCGTAAGCGTAAAAACGGAAATGTGAGTAATTTGTCCTCCATTTAATAGAAATTTTTGGATGTGCTACCCGTTTGGAATTTTTTTTATTCCTTTTTTTGATATGTATACTGGACTTTGGGTCTGGCACTCCACTGAGAAAACCCATTGTTGATGCGCAACCTCTTTTTCTTATATAGCAACATACATTTGTTGTAATTTTTGAATAAATATTTGAAGTTTTTCAGAAAACTTAGGTCAGGATTTAGAAGTTTTTAGAATGGGATAATTGCCAATACCATTGTTGACAAAAAATTCGGCCAAACCGTTATATCGGTCAGGCACTATTCAGAACGCGCCACACAGCTTGACATCTTCACTCCATGTCCACTGTTGCCGTTTGACTTGACTCCGAGACCAACCACTGAGCTGTTATCTGCATTTTCTTAAGCTGAGCATGATGCAGAGTTGGCCTCAACTTGAGTCAAGTTCAATGATAAGTCCCCTACATCACTTAGGTTTTGAATTATAGACTAGATTAGTATTCTAGGCACACACACTCTCCAGCCTGCCTGTGCCAAGGAGGTCAGGTTTTGCCATCGTCTGTCTGTCTGTCTGTCTGTCTGCACGATAGGTGGAGCAGTTATGAGCGGATTGGCTAGCCTAAATAATAAAGCCTACATTTTAATGCTTTTTTTAAAGCTTAATTATTGAAAGATTTGGAAGAATTGTGAAAATGTCTTCTCTTAAATCTCTTAAGGGTCCCTCTCCCTGGCAAAAAAAAATGTTTCAGATGGGGGTGAGCGGCCAGATACATCAATATGAGGGTCCTTGACATGAAAATGTTTGAGAACCTATTGGGATAATATGGCAGTGACCTACTGTAGAGTTGAATGAGGTTGGAAGGGGCCAGCAGGGCATAGACAGACAGTGTTGAATCACACAGGCTCACTTGGTCTATTTGTAGGCCACTATCACACACAGTGCTCTCAGAGCTATTCCAGTGCTCCAACAATCTACTGATTACTCATAAGTGCTAGTTACAAGACCAGGAGGAATTTCCACTGCAACAATGCTGTCAACACACACACACACACACACACACACACACACACACACACACACACACACACACACACACACACACACACACACACACACACACACACACACACACACACACACACACACACACACACACACACACACACACACACACACACACACACACACACACACACACGTTGGTATTACTATACTTGTGTAGACATTAACATTTTAATTTAAGGAATTTTCTAAATGCCACTTTTAACCCTAAAGCCTGAGTTACAGTTTGTTTACGTGCAGTGTCTCACACCTGAAAGAAGCCGATCTATGAGCTTATAATGTGTCATAATGCAATGTATTGTGAGCTTGTAGATTAGCTATTTTCGATGCGCAACTAAGTGTAAATAACACCAACTCCAACACCTAAACTGAACTTTTCCTAATAGTAAGTCTATTTTTTAACCATAAAAACAACCATTTCACTTGAGGACCAGGAACATTGTCATTACAACGTCTATTTCTCAAATTCTACTATACTTGTGAATGTGGGGACAGTTGGCCCGCACACACACGCACACACACACACACACGCACACCTTGTAACAGTCTCTCAAGTGATTGCCACGGCCGTTTGGTGGTCAAGTGCCCCAGGCATTCCTTTCTACGCTGTGAACTTCCTCGTGCGTCACGCGTAGACGCTAGAGGACGTCGACACACTTCCATAAAACTCCCACAACATCTGAAATAGATGCCTCAGGCATGTGGGAGTTTTTCTTTGCCACTGTGTCGTCAAATACTTGCTCAGGGGGAAAACGAGTCTCTGCTCCATACAGTCACTGTCGGGCTGAAACCTTGTATCTCAATATTTCAGCTTTTTATATTTCTTTCCCGTAAATTAATGCCCTACTTCGTCGAACAAGAGTGTCACAGAAAAGTAGCGAAAATAGCCGATCTACAAGCTCACAAGACGTCACATCGCGATGTGTTATGAGCTTGTAGAGCGGCTATTTTTGACATCACAATGATGCCATCATAGCCATGTCCTTTAAAATGAATTGCCCAATATATACAAAACGCCATTAAGCAACTTTTACCCAAATATGGATATAGCTGACCCATCGTCACATCCCCGGGATGACACAAGCATTTTAGCCGTTGGTATAAAATGCAACCGCAGTCTCAGAGAATCACAAAGTTCATTCAACATTCCAAGAATATCCAAAGAGCTCCAACCTCCAAGACTCGACTCTTCGACACAGATCTTCTTCGGGACTCTACCTTCCAGACCCTCAATAGACTCCCAACTCCCATTAAGAGAGAGAGAGATCAGCGCCTGTCCTATTACAGCCTCTGCTACCAGCCGTGTTACCTTGAACCACCCTTTTCCCTTTCGAAGCTGTGCTGGTGTGAGAAATGTTGCGCTGGACGGTGAATCAGAGACTAAGACCAAAGAGAGTCTGTGAGACTGCTGTGTCAGTGGGACTTGAGCTGTACTTCTTTGGGTTTTCCATCCCAGACTGCCACGATCGCTTTGATGTCCTCATCTTCAACACAGTGTCCTTACGCTGGAAGAGGTTGCCCCGAGTGACGACCGGAAGAGGAGAGTGTCCCCCTGAGGTTCCTTCCCCACGTCTGGGCCACACAGCTGTGCTGATCGAAGATATTGTGTACATCTGGGGAGGGTATAAAGTCATTGAGAGGAGAGTCAATGGGTCCCGCAACATGCTTTGTGCGTTTGATGTCGACACCCACAGTTGGATCCAGGCCGACAGTTCTGGGGACGTTCCAGAGACGAGGGTCAACCACTCAGCCTGTGTCTTGGGGAAGGTCATGTATGTCTATGGGGGAGAGGCCTTGATTGAAGGCTTAAATGACATATACAAGTTGGACACCGCCACAATGGTCTGGTGTTTAATTAACACCAGAGGCACTCCACCATTTGTTTCATTATATCACTCTGTCACCATCATCGGGACAAAGATGTTTGTATTTGGGGACTCAAGGAACGACAGTAAGGGAGTCAACGGTGTGTTTGACACAGAGACCAACAGCTGGCTGATCACATCTGCACAGCTTCCAGATAGATGCCAGGGTTATTCAGTCTTTGCCTACAATGGAGAGCTGTACACGTTTGGTGGCTTCAGATGGAGTTATCTGTGGAAATTCGGTCCAGAGACCTCGTCCTGGAAGAAGGTTCAAATCAAGGGGACTGGCCCACGTTCAGACATTTGTTGTCAGGGCTATTTCATGGTGGGAGATCGTATAGTCTTTGTAGGATACTCAAGCTTGTACATCTTAGACTTATGTCCTAATATGAAGACGTTATGCAAGTTAGCCGTTATCAAGCATGGTCTGGAGCAGTCGGAACTCCCACACGACATCAGGTGGGAACTGGCAGCCATGACTGCCAACAACAGCAACAGACAGACAAATAAAATAGAACAGAACGTGGATCTCAGGATCCACATGAGAACCAAATGTCTCCAATGTGGATCTCGGCCTTCAAGTGGAATATGAGGTCAGTCATCTATGACATATCTATGAAGTATGGCTCCAAATGTGGGCAATGTTTCAGCCTGATTTCAATTATAAAATGTAAGTTAAATAATTCACCCTAACCCTATATATGGGGGGATTGTGGAGGTACTCCTGTGGCCTGCTGGCATTGTTCACAAGAAACTTGACTAAGTAAAAATGCCATGGGCATATATGGAGATCCAGTTGTCCAGAACCGCCGATCTGACCAATCCATATATGGATAATGCCCATAAATGGGACAGACCTACTTCAAACTCGACGTGCGTATCGCCGAGGACCCGAGGGTGTGATGCACTGAGTGGGAAGACGGTCGGATCAGAGGAAATCACGATAAACCTAGAAATCCCCATATATGGAGTATGCTGTTGTCATCAATGTGATGTCATATATTGGCCTAGGCTCCATATTTCGGCATGCCTGACACTGAACTATGGGCATAAAAGGTACAGACAGACAGATACAGAAATCTCCATATATGGGCATAAAAGGGATACAGATGGGTACAACGGGTACTCTGACAACAGGTACAACGGGTATTGGAGAACTTGACTGGGTGGGGCATGGATTTCCAACTTGCATCGTTCTTGACTTGCATGGTTCCAGAATAGGCCGGTACCGCTCTAGTATTTATAAAACCCACACAGACACATGTAACCACTTAAGTATTTTTTTTTAATGCCGGGGAGGGAAAAGGACATTGTAGATCTGCTACTTTCGCTACATTGTATGACAAACTGGGACTTAAAAAACATAAAATGTTGAAATATACCGTACCTGGAAACAGACTCTGAGGTGTCAACGAAAACCTGGGAGGGAGAGTAAAAAAAGGAAAAGAGAGGAGCGAGGGAGAGAGGTAGAAAGAGAAAGAGAGAGGAGACAGACATAAAGAAGGAGAGGAACATGGGTGAAAAGAGCAAGAGGGGAAAGGGACATGGGAGGAGCAGAAGAGGTGAGATGTAATTCTGGAGGTGTAGACAGGAATCAGCAATAGGCATAACATGCACAGAAGCCATATTGGCAAGACATTGCACTGCTTCCTTACTTCCTTCACAGGTGTTACCAATGATACTAATAACGGCTCTGTTCCATTCAGGTCAAACGGGGTGCCGCTGCTATTGTGCATGTTGGCTCACTGGAAAGACTCTGCTACACTAAATGGAACAGAGCCTTCATTAGTATCATCGGTAACTCATGTGAAGGAAGTAAGGAAGCAGCACAATTTCTCGTCAATAAGGCTGCCATGCATAGAGCCTATTTAAACCCTATATCGTTGCTGTGCGGTGAAAACCTTGAATGTACAAAAATACTTCTCAGGAAAAAAAAACTGTGTTACAATGGATCCAATGTAGTTATTATGTTATTGGTTAATACTTTTCAGTGATTCAATATTTACTAAAATAGCAAAAATAGCAGATCTAAAAGCTCACAACGTGTCAGCATCGCAACACATTGTGAGCTTGTAGATCGGCAATTCTTGCTACTTTTGTGTGACAGTGTAGTATAATAAAGTAGGCATTATTAATTTACGAAAATCACAATAAGACATATGGAGAGACAGAAACAATATGGGGTCCCCCAGGGGTCTATTCTTTTTTAGAAATGTGGTGCAGTAAAAAAAAGTACAATATTTGTCTTTGAAATGGAGTGTCATAAGTCATAAGCCCTAGGAAAAAAATACCTCAAGTACAGATGCTCAAAGATGTACTTATGTGCAGTACTCAAGTACGTACTTAGCTACTGTACACCACTGGTATAAAGGCTTTTTATCACACATTTTCCCTCCCATTTTTCCTGAGTGGCCAGATTTTTCTCTCTGTTTTCATAACAGATAAATGTCAGTTGGGTCAACTGAATTTACGTCTAAATGCCAAACCTCAACAAACTGAAGGTTTGCCATGCTTGCGTTGCATGTAACTTAAGCTTCCTACAGTAGATAACCTAAATACAGTAGCCTGAATCTGAGTTTACCTATTGATTTAATTATACATAAACATGTTACTGTACATAATGTCTATCACCAATAATCAATTAGAACTCTCTACTAATGTAAAATGTTGATTGCAAACACAGCTCTGGATTAATTTGCAGTCATTAGCCTACAGTAGCTCTGTCAGTTTTGCCATGTCCGCTTGTTATAAGCAACTTTGGGCTTGTTTTTTTCAGTAAAGTCGCTTGAAAATATTGGTAGTTATGGGTTACCTGAAGCTAAAAGCTAACTAAAGCTGATTATTAGCTAATGGTATTTCTAATGTGCATGCACACTCCTGTAGATGTCAACTCACCTACTTCTACACTCCCATTTATGTCGACATGCCCACGCTCCATTGCAACATTTCTCTGCAGCTACTGTGCCTACATCCTACAGGGCAAGTCCTGTGTCCTGCTACAAAGCACTGTGATTGGTTGGTCAGTGCCCAAAAGCACTGTGATGGTGAGGTGACATTGCAGTGATGTCACTGCTGTATGAGTGCTATAGTAAAGCACAGCTTTAAGTTTGCAAGTGACAGAGAGCACAACAAATTGCCAAATTGCCATATAAGAAAACTTAATACAAAAAAAGAAAATAAATTGTAATGGAGAAGCCAAGCGCACAGGTGGTCGGTGAAGAGTTTGTACGACAGTACTACTTACTCCTCAACCAGTACCCTCACTACCTGTACTTGTTTTATCGTGATACCTCCTCATATGTGCATGGCATGCCAGGCGTGGCCGTCTATGGAACTTCGGAGATCCATAAGATGGTGATGTCCCTGAATTTCCACGACTGCCAGGCCAAGATAACGAATGTGGATGCCCACGCCACACTGAACGATGGAGTGGTGGTCCAGGTGATGGGCAAGCTCTCCAACAACACGCAGCCCATGAGGAAGTTCATGCAAACCTTTGTGTTGGCACGCGAGGATGCTGTAGGCAAGAAGTGGTACCTTCACACAGACACGTTGCATTACCTAGACGTGTGTCGCTCTTTTGGCTCAGAGCCCCACGAACAGTCTGAGGCCCAGACAGAGATATCTGCTGACGTTTGTGACCACACGCCTTTGTCAGAGCGAAGGTTCCCAGCTGAGGAGGTCGAGGATGACAACGTGACATCATGGGCCCCTATGAGCCTCCTCCGAGCCCCTCCCAGCCGGGCGGTGACGTCTCAGGCCGAGGAAATGGAAAAGAGCATTGCTTCTACTGACGTGGCCCAGGGTGAGTCTGCTGCCTTCTACCAACAGACACCCTGTTCAGAGCCAGGGGTCCCAGATGAGGAGGGGGGTGCGGCGACTGCCAGTCCTGAACGCACGGCGGAGGCCGTGAAGGAGCCTGTTGCAGTGGAGCTGACAGTCGCCAGCCTGCTGGAGCCTCAGTCAGACGCATACACAGATGAGAGCCCCATCCCTGTTCCTGCCCCCACCGCTGCTGTACGGAGACCTGGGGGTCCTCCTTCCGTACAGAGGAGACACAGGCCATACAAACAGGCGGAGGTGGAGGTCAGGAACCCCGTCACTCACCAACTATTTGTGGGAAGCATCCCTCACCACGTGGACAATGTCGAGCTCAAGGAGTTCTTTGAGCAATATGGTACAGTCCTGGAGCTCATCATTAAGAGGGGTGGAAAGCTCTCCAACTTTGGCTTTGTCGCGTTTGACGCCGCAGGACCCGTACAGGAGATCCTCAGTCATAGGCCCTTAAAGATCCGTGGTAACTGGAATCTCAACGTGGAGGAGAAAAAGCCACACTCTGAAAAGAAGAGAAACAGGAGGAATGTACGGCCCAGGCGGGTTGCAGCCCAGGATGAGGTGACTGACTGCCACCCTGAACCCTTGGTGAAGGCAGAGGCCACAGAATCTGACAGCAGAAACATTAGTTGGGCCACAGCTGGTGGTTCCAGCTGAGACGGCCGCTAAGACGACGAAGTCAAAGCCTTTCTCCTTAGAGCTGAAATGGCCATCAGTAACCAAGCTCAAATAGGAGACGATTATGGCATGGGGAGTCCCAAAGAAAAGGGTAGGGCATTCCAGGGAATCTGACAAAACGCAATTACCAGGAATGCCTATTCAAACATTCCCTGTTTCCGGAGAAATATAATAACAGGAAAATTAGGGGGGAGCACAAATGGGAGCATTTTTAAAACATACGGTATTTAAAAGACCTATATAAGTATACTAGATTGTAAGGTCACTTGAAAATCCGGTTTCAAGTGGTCTCCATACATGGGCATGTTACATTTGGGACGTAACATGTGATGTCACTGTTCTCGAGATACGCGAAGGCCAGACAAGTATACACACTCACACGTTCCATCAATTTATAAATAATAAATAATAATAATAATGATTATTGATGATAATAAATAAAATAAATTCATTCGATCCTCTCCTCTTTGCCGTGACCTTGTTGTGGTGCAAAAGCTTGAGTGACTCAGTGATCCTGAGACCTATGCTGGTGGGAGTTCAAACCCCTGACAGGTTCAACCACACTGTACTGGTCACAGTGCTGGCGGGGGTTTCAACCATACTGTACTGGTCACAGTGCTGGTGGGGGTTTCAACCATACTGTACAGGCAGACAGCTGATCTTATGCGAACAACCATAGGCTGGTCAGTGGTCAGTATCATATCTTGTGCACACTTGAAGCAGGCCAAGGAACTTAATGACTTAAATAAAAAAATAACATTTTCCAAATCACTCAAATGTCATTTTTCTGTTTAGTTTTCCAAAAGACACAGAGACATTAATGATAAAATGGTCATTGCATCATCAAACTCACTGGAGGAAAGATGTATTTGTACAAACATTATCATGGAGAAACAAATAAGCTGAATCGTTATCATTGGAGTTGGAATATTATAAATTGCTGTCACTCTTGATGTTTACTCATCTGAATACCATGTTGAAGAAATGATGTTTATTGTTTGTTACTTGGGGTATGACATACCCACACAATGACACTAACTTCTTAGTAAGTTCAAACTGTATCAGAAAGAAAGCGCAGGTTCCCCTGAATAGACTAGCAGTTCATGAAAAAAAATTATGGTAATTTATTTAGCTATGTACAGGCACTGGTTGCACTATTCACACCTTAAAGGTCTTTAAGCATCATAATCTGCTGAATGCCACCCCAATAAAATGACTGGACCCTCTTCTCCCCAGTTGAAAGGTTGTGGGTATGCTATGCACCTGTGTGTACACTGTACACTACAGCATGTGTTTAGAAACAGGTGATAAGCTGTTCTGTCTACCACAGCTTGCCAGAAGGCACATTACGCAAGTTATCAATGTTCCATGGACAACTTCTAAGAATTTAAATTGGGAATGAAGGCATCTCTCTACCAAATGTTTGTGTGATAGGATTTATTTTATTTTACATTAACCACTTGAACCCTAGCATCCTTATTCTGAGGGGAACATTTGCCGAAAATAGCAGATCTACAAGCTCCCTCACTACTTTCGGCAAAGAGATTTGGTGTACAGGGAAAAAAGAGTGAACGTGAAAGTACAGAACCAAAGGTCA
Organism: Gymnoscopelus braueri; assembly: GCF_963280865.1. Taxonomy (NCBI): domain Eukaryota; kingdom Metazoa; phylum Chordata; class Actinopteri; order Myctophiformes; family Myctophidae; genus Gymnoscopelus; species Gymnoscopelus braueri. The sequence continues at coordinate 5,637,844 of NC_137607.1, forward strand.
AGTTTACAAAGTACTAAGTTGAGGGTTTAAGTGGTACATTTCTGAAAATCAACTAATACAAAATATAATGTGTAAAGACTGTAAACAAACAAACATCATGAATTTACACATCACTGATGATAGTGCTGTCAAATAAGTCTATGAAGCTATCTATGAAAAAGTTTAATCTGCAATACGTTATACAATATTTAGTGTGAGGTCCCTGCTTCATCTCTCTGACAGCTATAATGGGGTCCTTGGCCTGAAAAACGTTGAAGACCCCTGGTATAGAACTATACACTGATCCCATCCTAACAAGACAACACTTGGTTATAGTCAGAACCAATGTCCAACGTCTAAAACAGGTTAGAACAGTAACGCACTACCCCCCCCCCACACACACACACACACACACACACACACATTGATTGATTGATTGATGTAGTCTATTTAGTAAGACATGAGAACAGTACATGACAGTACATAACAGTACATGGAAGTACAAATTCACAATACAAGGTCTACTAAACTGGAACTCTGCAGCTTGTTTAAGATGAGAACCCCATGCACACAAGAAACACACACACACACACACACACACACACACAGAGCCGTGCGGGAGAAATGCGGGGCCCTGTGCGAACTCGCGCGCGCAGCGCGCTGTGCGCGCCCCCGTCCCCGCGCGCGGGGATTTTTTGGCGGTTTTGGGCGGATATTTCCGAGTTTTTGGTGGTTATTTGCGGTTATTTCTTTTTATAACTCTTAATAAATGTGATTCTGTTCATTAAAAAAAGAAAGAAAAAAAAAAAAAAAAAGTTATTTTTTATTTTTATTTTTATTTGTTTTTTTGCGGGGCTCCCCCAAGCGCGGGGCCCTGTGCGGCCGCACCGTTCGCACTACCCTTGGCACGGCCCTGCACACACACACACGCGCGCGCGCGCGCCTGTTCCTACAAGCTAGGCTAACGTTACTATTATTGGGTTCAGAGTTTGGCTACAGGTTACAGGTACGTTAAAGACAGCCGACATTACATCATACTGACCATTTCCACTCACGTTCTCCACACAATATTCCTGGGGGGGGGGGGGGATTATATCCATCACATCAGCCAGTAGTTCCCTGTTCTTTAATTAGTCCAATAAAGCCTCATTATGTTCCGTTATTGTCGCTTGGCGAACGTAAACTTGATAACGTTGGATGGATCATGTTGCAAACAAACACCACGACTCGGCGACAGAAGATAAACTGCGTCGTAGTTTTTGTAACTTTTGTAACTGCTGGGAGCGCAGTAACTGTCAATTCACGTGTGTGTGTGTGTGTGTGTGCGTGCGTGCAGCTGTTCGTTTGTTTTGTTTTGTCGGAAGAACGCTCGTCCTCCGTACGCGAAACAAATGGGGGCGAGTGTGATTTGGGGCGAGGAACGGTTATAGTGCGCTTCTCGCCAACTCATTGGCGAGAAATAATATGAATAATATTATGGGTATATATAATCCTATAGGCTACATAATATATTGGAAATTACAAAAATAAACATAATAGTAGATGCCTTTACTGTAATATGGGAGGCTATTTTAATTATTTAAACAAAAGCATAACATGATAGCTCTTTCCATGGGAAAGTTTACAGTAGTTGTTGTGCCGGGTGAGGTAAGAAACCCTAGGGGGGCTTATGTGAGTAGTACCTCACCGTTTACATTACCTATAAATTGATTTATCTAATATGTGACTCACTCAGTCACAAGTCAAAAAAGAACACAAGATGCACCTTTGCACTGTCTGACATTCTTTGTGTTTAGTTCAGTGGACAGAATAACTGCTGGACTTGACACAAACACCTTTAGAAAGAGAAAAGGTGCATGATCAGAACTCATTTGTGGTTTATGTTTAATGAAGATATATCAATCTATTTGAACCACTCAAGCCCTATTTTATATTGTACTTTATCATACAACGAGCTTTGAGACAAAATTATGAATGGATCATTGCATCAAACTTACTGGAGGAAAGCTGTATTTGTACAAACATTATCATGGAGAAACAAAGAAGCTGCATCGTTCCCTTTTGTGTTGGAAGATTATACATTGCTGTAACTCTTGATGTTTACTCATCTGAAAACCATGTTGAAGAAAATATGTTTATTCTTTGTTCCTTGGTCAGTTATGACCACAATGACACTAACTTCCCCATAAGTTAAAACTGTATCAGAATGAACATGCAGGTTCCCCTAAATGAAATGTGTGACACTTGGTGGTATGGTGTAATTTATATATCTATGTACATGCACTGGTTGCATTATTCAGTAGCTTTTATCATAATTCTGCCAAATACCACCCCAATAAAATGACTGGACCCTCTTCTCTCCAGCTGAAAAGTTCTGGGTATGCACCTGTGAGCATGTGTTTAAACAGGTGATAAGCTGTTCTGTCTACCACAGCTTGCCAACTCAGATGGCACATTACGCAACAAGTTATCAATGTTCCATGATTAACTTCTAAGCATTAAAATAGGGAATGATGGAATCTCTCTACTATGATTAAATCTTGGTAGTCGAGCTACCCTTTTATATTCAAGATTCAAAAAGTTGTAATTGTCACTGACTTATACAAGTACAGGCAGCAAAATGTTGTTGGGACTTGTCCCGCAGATTGTGCTGCATATAACGAAGAAGAAAAGAAAATATTAATGTATTATTTGGTATTAACATAATAATGATATACTATTTGGATTAAAATAGTGTGTCTGAGAGGAGAGTCAGGAGAGCTTTTTTTAAATGAGCAAATGGAATATGCGGGCCTGTGACAATCATGTCATTTTCCAGTGTGTGTGTGTGTGTGTGTGTGTGTGTGTGTGTGTGTGTGTGTGTGTGTGTGTGTGTGTGTGTGTGTGTGTGTGTGTGTGTGTGTGTGTGTGTGTGTGTGGCCAGTGAGTGCCCTCTGAGCAGTCAGCAGTTGGTGGGGGTCAGATCACCTTGTCCTAATACACTTGAAGAATACTTGAATTGATACATAAGATCTTGAATCATCTAAGACTCTCAGTCACATAAAGTGAATTTTCAACTGTCTGATATTATTTGTGCTTATTTCAAGAATAACTGCTGGACTTGACACAGTCTGTCACATTGCATGTTGTGAGCTTGTAGATCGGCTATTTTCGCTATTTGTCGTACAAGAAGTATATACTGTAGCCTGTAGGGTTAACATGTCTGAAAAACACAAGTGTGTGTACACACTTGTGAGGGTCTCAGCTTTTGTCTGATGTAAGGGGGGCTCCAAGGAAAAAGGTTTGGAACCACTGAGCTTATAGATCTGCTATTTTCACTATTTTTTTACTTTAAAAATGAAAACGTTTGCCTATAATGGCCGAAATATGGACAGTATATAGATTGAGAATGGTTAAGTGATCATTTCACTTGTCTCAACATTTCAAGGCACTCTCTAAACTCAGTGAGACACACCACAACAGAAAAACAACCCAACTAAAAAAAAAATAACATCTGATTACATTAAATATATTCACATCCAATCTTTTCAGAGCGAGGACATGCAACCTTGCCAGCTCTTATCAAGGACCACCTGTTGGGACTCTCAGGTGGTCCTTGACTTTATTTAGTGTCCAGCTTAAAAAGTAACTTTCCACTGGACACAATGACGTGCCAATTTATGAGGTGGGTACGGTATATAAGGAGGTTCATATTATCAATAGTGACTAGCATTCAGAATGAAGGGTTGTAGGGTGTTGCTTGTTTTGCTGTTCTGTCTGTCTGAGGCTGGGGCTCAGGGAGAGAGTGGATGGGTCAAGGACAATGAGAGCAGGGTGGAACGCGCCACCCCCTCACCACCGGACCTTTGGGTGGAGCTGAAGGGTGTGAGGGACATGGTGCATAGCCTGGGAGCCACCGTGGTAGAGCAAAGAGAGAGGCTGAGGAGCACGGAGGCCAAGGTCGCAGCCAGCGAGGGAGAAGCCAAGGAGCAGAGGAACTTAGTGACCGATCTTCGAGTGCAGGGAGCAGGTTAGGATGGTCAAGAGGCTCCATGCTTGTTGTGCAATAAGTGATTTAAAATGCAACTTGAAGTTCTAAACGTAGAGACTGAAATGTGTTTACAATGTTTCATAGTTTAACATAGATGATTCTCCCCTCCCCCAGAAATGGCTGCCAAATTGAGTGCCAGTGACAGCGCAGTTGCAGACCTTAAGACCAAACTGACTGCCAGTCAGAACACCGTTGCAGACCTTGGAACCAGACTGGGTGTCAGTGAGAACACCGTTGCAGACCTTAGGACCAGACTGGGTGCGAGTGAGAACACCGTTGCAGACCTTGGAACCAGACTGGGTGTCAGTGAGAACAAGGTGGAAGAGGTGAAAAAAGAAAGTGAAGGTAATTAGAATGGCAGGATGTTCAGTGAATGCAGGTAGAGGGGCAGCGTTGAAAAGGGGACTTGTTCAGGTGTTAATTACTTAAATTGAACTCAGCTGTGGACAGTTCAACCTGCCCATCAGTGACATTATCAGTAGATATGTTTGGTCATTTCAAACAGATTTCCCCCTTATTTATGCAAGAACAATGGCTTCAGATCCTTTCAGAATCCTAACTTTACAGGAAGAGAAAGGCTGTGGTTTCTATTAGGCTAGCTTGGAATCCCCGTTGATGATGTCATTGGCAGTGGTGGAAAAAGTGCTCACATTTCTTACTTAAGTAAAAGTATCAATACTGCAATGTAGAAATACTCTGTTACAAGTAAGTTACAATAATTAAAAATGTACTTGAGTAAAAGTAAAAAGTACCAAAAGAATTAAGTACTCATTATGCAGAATGTCTCATTCCACAAGTTTTCAAATGTATAAAACATCTTTTGAAAATAGCAGATCTACAAGTTCACATGCGACGCATTGTGAGCTTGTAGATCGGCTATTTTCAAATGACCAAAATGTATAGGGATGAAGTGGGTAATGTATGTTTTGTAATAATCAAAATCAAAAGTAACTAGTAACTAATGTTTTCAAATAATTGTAGTGGAATAAAAGTACAATATTTGCCTCTGAGATTTAGTGGGGTAGAAGTGAAAGTATTGGAAATTGGAAATACTCAAGTAAAGTACAAATACCTCAAAATTGTACTCAAGTACAGTACTTAAGGAAATGTGCTTACTTTCCGCCACTGTATGCAAGTTTCTGAGCCCGCAAATGAGACGCATATAAATATAATGAGTATTTGTGAGGACGAATTATATGAAGATAAGTTGAAAATGGGTGAAGTGCTCCTTTAATACTAATGCTCTGTGCTGATTTCAGCCCACCTTGCCCAGCTGTCCACCGTAGAAATGAGGCTTACTGCATCTGAGAGCCAAGTGGAGGAACTGAAGAAACAGAATGCAGGTATTATTACTTCATATTCACAACTCAAACTGAAGAATGGACACTGATGCTATTAAAAGGATCCCTGGCAGTAATGATGTCATTTGTCCATGTGTGGTTCAGCCCTATGGAATGTATGGAATACATGTGCTAATAAAAAGTATTTAAAATATTGATTTGATGCTCATATTAACCGTAGGAAGTATTAAGTAGTTTTTTATTAGCACATGCATTCCATAAATTATATGTGGCTTGACCACACATATGATATGACATCATCAACTTGCGACAGGAGTGGTCCCTATTGAGTGAAAGATGAACTATTTCTAAAATGAATAAAATATTTAAGGTCTCTTTAATTATACATTTTAGTTAAAGAGGGCAATTATAATGTATTAAGGCATATTTGTCTTATTAGCAAGGGATCATTTTAAACATTATATATTTCAGATTCTATTCCCCAGAAACATATAGAAAACAAACATATCTGAAACTATTAATCTAAGTGAAGCAGTGCCCATAGATAAGAAGTCTAAATGAGCAATTGTGTAAATGTGTGATGTTTATATATTCATTTTCACTTTTTTTATGTTTTTTTTGGGGTTTTATGACCTCAATTACATCCAAAAAATCTGAACTTTGAACATTCAGTGGATTTTCTGTGGTCTGGGGTTTTCTGAATAATTAGGCTGAAAAGTAATCTGAGCTTGGCCCTTCGGCAGTGAGGTCACAGCCGATTAATCCCGCCCACTCTCCTCCTCGCCCCTATCCTTTCCTTTGGGGGGGGGGGGGGGGGCGGAGCAGAGCAGATGATTGACAGGCAAAATCCCTCACCAGCGACACCCGCAGGCAAAGATTTATTTTTTCATTGCAGTTGAAAAGGCTTTAGAAATGTGAGAGAAAAACACCTGCCATGGATCAATGGAGTGGAATTTTTTGTTAAAACTTTCTGTACACGTTTGAAGGACCATGACAAAGACTTTTAATGTGTGGTAAAACTGAACGTCATGAAACCTTTAAGCCCACCTAATTCCAACACGCTTTGCTAGTTTGGGCAATATCAATGGGATTGGTATTGAAGACACCCTCATACCTGTCTTAACTACTTCTCCAAAGTGAGTGACACTCACAGCCACAACACTAGAGGGAGCGACCATGATCTGGTACCAGCCAAATCTAGAACAAACATGGGAAAGTTCTCATTCTAGTGCTCTGCCACCAAAATGTGGAATACCCTGACACCATCCATTAAAGGATGTTTCTTTCAAAATTGGCCTGAAAAAACATCTACTGTATTAGGAGGTAAATGTAATTTCCCATCTCTTTTGTACATATGTTTGTATTTGTTGATGGAAATATAATGAGCATTAGTGACTAAATTATATTTAGATATTTTTAAATATCTAAATATAACTTATATAATATAATATGTACTTAAGTACAGTACTTGAGTAAATGTACTTAGTTACTTTACACCACTGCTCACTCACAATAATATTGCTAGAGACAAGAATTATGGAGTCTAATTTTATAGAGTAGTCTGAAGCTGATGGATGGATGCAAGCTGCTACTGCAAGTCAACATATTTAATATATTTGATGGATGTATTGATATACATTATAATGCTCCTGTGTTGACAGACAAACCAAAGGTGGCCTTCTCTGCTGGTTTGACTAATTCTGGACAAGTTGGACCATTTGCTTCTGAAACCACTCTCGTCTACACCAAAGCTTTCACTAATGTCGGCAAGGCATACAGTCCAAGTACAGGTAGGTGGTGGTTAAAGTTATTGTAAAGAATGTTACAGAATCAACTACAGTAGCTCTCACCAACTAATTCCACGACTTACAATATATTTATCAGCCTATCAGATATATTTGTTAAATACAGTAATCTAAAAGATTAATGTATGTGTGTTTATGAGAGAACTTAATGTCATTGGTTTTAATTAACTGTGTTTTAACCGTGATAGAAGAATTACATTTTGGTTGTGTGTGTGTGTGTGTGTGTGTGTGTGTGTGTGTGTGTGTGTGTGTGTGTGTGTGTGTGTGTGTGTGTGTGTGTGTGTGTGTGTGTGTGTGTGTGTGTGTGTGTGTGTGTGTGTGTTGTCTCGTCTCATACTGTAGGTGTCTTCTCAGCCCCATTGAAAGGAGTTTATCACTTCAGATTTACTGCAGCTGGCGCATGGTCAGGAGAGAATGTATACATCTACATGTATAAAAATGAGCAGAAACTGATCGATAACTATGAACACAATGGCCATGGGCGTACACACGTGTCTAATGGAATCATCATAGAGCTGGAGGAGGGGGACATAGTCTACATGCGTATACCTGGTGGTTCATACAGGCTTTATGATAACTCAAACAACCTCAACATGTTCAGTGGTTATCTGATTTATCCTATGTAACACTTGTACCATTACATTCTGGTCTAGCCAACATTGGTACTGTACCATTACATTCTGGTCTAGCCAACATTGGTACTGTACCATTACATTCTTCTGGTCTATCCTACAGTATGTAACATTGGTACAGGTACCATTACATTAAAGACACAAGTGTTTGGGAGGACTCGGTAATGCTCCTATTAATAATGTCAATAAACATTCACAAGCAGTGCTGTCTGTATGTTTTACTGTTATGTTGAAGATACATCTGCAGGCCAATGTTGAGTTTTTCTGTCCATACACTATAGTGGCACATGTCATGTCATATATGAGAAAAAACAACATCCATGTGTATCACAGAATATTCAAAATCTGTATTATTGAAGAAGTCAGTGTGTAACATCGACTCATCCAGTTGATGCACTGGGGCATAATGTTAGAGAAATTATCCCAAACAATTAGAACCAAGTGGGTCATGAGTAATTATAGATATCCATACCTAGCACTACTGTCCCAGCAGGGGGAGCCACCATCACATAATGAAGGTTACTATGATATCAGGTCATTTATATTAAAACAATAATAATAATAATAACAATGGAAGCACAAAACAGCACAAATGAATAACATTCGCTTCATAAGAAACACCCAAATGAAATGTCCTCATTCAAGCCATTGTGAATGAAAGTGTCATGGGAGTGTGTTCAGTATAACTCCCTCTGGGGAAGCATTCTGCCTCTGTTACCGCATCTCTGTGACATACAGCAGTGGTTCTCAAAGTGGGGTCTGGGGGTCCTTGAGGGGGTTCCAGGGGATCCCCAGCTAAATTAGTTGATCTAGCATCAAAATCAGTTTAGCCACTTTAACCACATATACATCAGCTGCATGAAATTGCTGATCTAGCTTGTAGATCTGCTATTTTCAAAAAATCTAGAACATTTTAGAATATTTTTTAAATATTTTTAAAAACATTTGAACAACACAAATCTTGTATGGGGTTCCCTGGCACAAATTAGTTTTCAGATGGGGGTCTGTGGCCAAATAAATATTATGGGGGTCTTTGACACTTTGACAAGGTATGAGAGCCACTGACATGCAGTATGAACTGTATCCATGACCCCAATTTGGATTGCTGTCCTTGAGTCTTCTTAATTACTATTTACTACTTTAAAGATTCAGCAACCAGTACTCAGTTGTTGGAAATGTAATGTAACATTGAATCAAATTTTCTACAAAGATATTGTTTTTATTTATTTATTTTAGCATTTACAGCCTGTCATGTTTAACATTTATCAGTAGTGTTGTTTGTATTTAATGCTAACTAGTTTTTAATAGATCCCTTTGGCCTGACCTTCCCACCCTCCATGTCACACCACACACACACACACACACACACACACACACACACACACACACACACACACACACACACACACACACACACACACACACACACACACACACACACACACACACATTTTAATTTCTTTATTTGAGTCCACATTCATAAAATACATTACAAGGGCCCAAATATTTTCAGCTGCTTTTGATGCCATACATACTCTAAATAACATGTGCGTCAGTGCATGGTTTCAAACTAGTTACAGAATGTAAACAACAGAAAACAACAAACATGGACACATTCACAGTGAACAGGTCATACACTTCCATCTGCTATATTACCAACACTGGGAAAATTGGAAGCACAGGAAGCACCTTTTCCAAATAGAGATTGAGCAGTATTTTGCAAGCTGCTTTGCTTTACACTTGGACAACCTCATAATCCTCAAGCCCCTGACCCTGTGGACCAGGCTGTGGACATGGCCCAAGCTGCCAAATATAAAAGCAATGAGCTGACACTTATAGCCTAGATGGATAATGGCTTGAAGTAATGGTTGGTATTTTACTTGCTTAGTAAGGAAGGCTTCCTCTAAACTTGAGTCAAAAGCACAGCCAACTTCCAATAGGAAAACCTCTCTGCTGTTCTATAATCACAATGACATCCGGTGTATTTGCAGTTATATTTGCAAATACATGGGGTTCATTGCACGCACGCACACACACACACGCACGCACACACACACACACACACACACACACACACACACACACACACACACACACACACACACACACACACACACACACACACACACACACACACACACACACACACACACACACACACACACACACACACACACACACACACACACACACACACACACTGCCTGCACTACTAAAGGACAGTGTTGGAAAGTAACTAAAACCTAAAGAGGCACCATGTTCAATAATAAAAGACAGCACTGTAACTCTGAAAGTGTACACTTTCAGAGTTACAGACCTATAAAGGTCTGTAAGAACATTTGGACCCGCTCAAGGAATCCTGAGGATCAACTGAGACACACTGTTGCATAGCCTGATCCTGAATGTCAGAAGCTGAACCAAAAACACCCCACATGCAGTGGTGGACAGTAACGGAGTAAATGTACTTGAGTACAGATTCTGAGGATCTGTACTTTACTTGAGTATTCGATTTTTTGGATACGTATTACTCTTACTTGAGTACATTTCCAAGACAAATATTTTACTTTTACTCGAGTACATTTCTAGGAAGGCTATAAAGTACTGAGTACTTTTAAGCCCACTCCGCATCCACAACAATGTTTCGCCATGCAACTCCTTGCAACATGCGACTACTTGCAACTACTTGCAACCATTAACCCCAATGGCAGTTGCAAGGAGTTGCATTGGTGTGGTTGACCTTAAAACAGTTTTGTTGCAAGGAGTTGCGACAAGTTGCATTGGTGCGGTTTGACCTTGGCTGTTTTTTTTCTTCCCTAAAATGCAATTGGCCTAACTTCTGCTCTCACACTAGCCGTGTTTCTGGCTTCCCCCTCCACTCGCCTCTTTGTTACATCTTGTATGGGTGTATAGGAGTAAAAGTATTTAGTTCTGGTTTCTCAGTCATTTCTATGTTTTTATAGGTGTTTCTGAAGCCTTTGTATAACGTCTACAAGCAAGCACATCAGTGCATAAAGTGCAGGTGGTTTCAGAGAGTTACAGTACTTCTCTGAAACAAGAGTTACAAGGTCCTATAAATTCATTGTGAAAACATTACAGCAATTCATTGATATCAAAATTGAGAAATGTACTTCTACTTTTACTTTTACTTGCACTTTAAGTATTTTTCAAAGCATGTACTTTGGAATACTTAAGCAATTACTTTCTTACTCTTACTTGAGTAACATTTTGACTGAGCTACTTTTACTTATAGTGGAGTAAATTTGACCAAGGAGTATCTGGACTCTTACTCAAGTACTGGGGTTGAGTACTCCACCTCTGCCCACATGTAGTGCACCCCAAAACACCCCACATGTAGTGCACCCAAAAACACCCCACACACCGGCTTCGAATGCTATCAATGCATTGATAGCATTCGAATCAGGTGCCCCACATGTAGTGCACCCGGTCTACTAAGAATCACCTCATGCAATCAATGAAAAGGAATTGCATCCAAATGAGGTGATTCATAGATCGGGGGTGCAGGGCATGGTCCATCGCTAAAATAAACAGGAAGTGGTTGAGATGCTTGGCTTTAGTGCCACAGTAAACAGGAAGGGGGCAATTGTGCCACCCTGTCGGACGCCTGTGAGTGTCTCAAACCCTTTAGTCTTACTATCGTGGGTCTGAACCTTGGCTCAAGTCCGACTACAGGTTATTGCTGCTATCGCCTGCACCATCATGGCTGTCACATGAATAATCTTTTTTTTCCCCCATTACTTTGTGCTTTTTAACATTTGCAATTATTTTGCACAAGTAATACTTTATTGCACAACTTTAGGCTAAAGTTAGTTCCTTGCATTGCGCACTTAAGTTACATGTATTCATTATTTTGTGTAATTAATTTGGATGATTATTTTTGCCTCTTTTTTTGTCCATGTGATATGATCTACTGGGCAACACATTTCAACAGGAAGTTGATGATAAAATGAACAGCTTCTGTAACTTAGTCATACTTCTCTGTTTTATCTTTCTGTCATCCGTTTCCTCCTACAGAATGAAAAACTGCCAGTAAAGATTTCATGATTTTCAAAGTTTCATGAGCCTGTGCATTACAATACTGCTGGGATTTATTTGATAGACTGATATGCTTTAACTGCTTTATTATTATCATTATCATTCTCATTATTATGTGTATAAATAACAAATTATGAGGGCTGCTGTAATTTAAATTCCCGTACTGAGTTGTCTGTCCAACCCACCCCTACGTATGTCAGACGTTTCCTGAGACCTTGAGCTCATCTGCATTCACTGACCACAGTTTGAAGAAGACACTTCTCTAACTAACATCACCTCAACGCATTGAAACAGGTAGCTTTTCTTGTTCTTTTTAACACTTATTTTAACATAAATATATCACTTACACCCCCTTTAAATAAGGGTTGTCAATGTTGATTTGTGAAAAGTTTCATCAAATGTATTTAGGCCATTATAAATGCTTATGGATTCTTACTGAGCCCTAGAGGTGAGTAATTTACAATTTACAATTTAGGCCATGCAGGGGTCTTCAAAAATGTTCAGCCCAAGGACCCCTTAGCTGAGAGGCAGATGAAGCAGGGACCCCCACTAGATATTGTATAGAATTGTGTTGCAGATTGAACTTTTTCATAGATTTCATAGCTTCATAGATGTGTTTGACAGCATTATCATCAGTGTTGTGTAAATTAATGTTTTTTGTTTATGTTTTACACATTAGCTTCTGTATTAATTCATGTTAATTCAATGGTTCCCAAACTGGGGGTCGGGACCCCCAGGGGGGTTCCCAAATTATTTTTGGGGGTCCCCAGATGATTAGCTTAATATGTAACATTGTTTTCTCACTCATCAGTAAACAAACCAACATACAGTATAAGTGTATACAGGGCATCTACAAATTTCAATTGAATTACTTTTAAGACTTTTTTAATACCAAATTGGCCAAATAGTATGTGGCAAACATTGTGAAAATAGCCGATCTACAAGCTCACAACGCCTCGCAGTGCAAGGCGTTGAAAAACTTGTAGATAGGCTATTTTCACAATATTTATCTGTGGAACCGAGTCAAACTAAATGTAACGCCTACAATTACAAGTGCTTGTCGGGTGTGGGGTCCCCAGTTCAAATATGATTATTATGGGGGGTCGGCCCGGGTCGCGGGCTGAAAAGTTTGGGAACCCTTGATCTAGGGTCTCAAAGAGACCAACAGGTAAACAATGAACATAAAGCATCTGTCTAAATAACACGCTATCTAAATCACATATAAATATATAATAAATGCAGTTAGAAGGTATAAGAAATGGTCACATAAAACAAAGCATGCAACTTTGTTTTGTAATTTAACATTTTAGGACGATGGAGACTATGGCGAGTACTGCTGTCTATCCCAATAAAACCATGGATCTGTCTGGTGGACTCGGCTTCAAGGATGAATTCAAAAAATCCATCAAGATCGTGTCCCTCGTCATTTACTGCCTGGTCTTTGTGCTCGGCATGCTGGGAAATGGAGTCGTTATCTGGATGACAGGCTTCAAAATGAAGAAAACCGTCAACACCGTTTTGTACCTCAACCTCGCTGTGGCCGACTTCATCTTCACGGCATTCCTGCCCCTGAGAATCACAAAAACAGCGATGGACTCCCACTGGCCTTTTGGACAATTCATGTGCAAACTGACCAGTACCGCTCTCTTCCTGAACATGTTTGCCAGCATCTACATCCTGATGGTCATCAGTGTTGACAGATGTGTATGTGTGGTGTGGCCAGTGTGGGCCCAGAACCACCGCACCGTCAGAAAGGCGTCTTTTGTGACTCTGGGTGTCTGGGTACTGGGCTTGGCTTTCAGCTCCCCTTCCTTCATCTTTCGTGACACACGGCCTGATAAGAACATCATCATGTGCTCCAACAACTATGCACTCGCTGACGATATCTCCACACCCGCAGCGATTCAGTTGTTCAACTTTAGACTTAAGGCCATGATCATCACTCGCTTCCTCCTGGTGTTCGTGGTCCCTTTCACCGTCATCGTCTCCTGTTATTCTGTCATCATCCACCGGCTTAGGAAGAGTCGCTCACTGACCGGCCACTCTGGTCGCACCTTCAAAATCATAGCGGCCGTTATCACCGCATTTTTCCTGTGCTGGGCGCCCTATCACATCATTGAGCAGATTCGGTTGGTAAATCTCATGGGAGCAGAGTACAGTAAAACACTGCATCGTGTGTTCAAAATGGGGTTTCCCATAGCTCGCTGCCTGGCATTTCTCAACAGCTGCCTGAACCCGCTGTTGTACGTGTTCATGGGTCAGAATTTCAAGGATGTATTTCGCAGGTCTATCCAAAAGGTGCTGGAGAATGTCTTCACTGAAGAGCTGCCTCAGACCAACTCAGGGATCACCAGTCAAGAGATTCCCTTGTCTGAGACACAGGTATAGGGTTATCTTTGGATTTATTTTAATATGTGCATCTGTCAAAAAAAAAAAAAAAAATCTGTACAATCTCCAAGATTGAAAAAAATATATATGTTGAATTTAGAGTATTATAAACAGTGTTTTTCAGAATGTGCAAGTTTGTAATTGTACACATTTCACTTTTGTGTTGTTGTCATGGTTTTGCCATGAGGAAGTTGTGGGGGAAATAGAGTTTGGACAGACGGTGCAACTGTTTGCGTTTATGGTGCCCCATATGGGCAGAAGTGAAAGTAGTTTTGGAGGTGCACTCTATAGATGTCCTTCAACATGCCTTTCCAATTTGGGAATGATTGGATGTTGCGTTCATGATATATTTTTTGGAAGAAATAGCCCCCCCCCCCCAGTGGTGGGGTGGGGTGTCATTGTTGCAACAAACAGTGACATTTGTATCATTTGTGGAGCCCCTTGTACAAGTGAAATCGCTTTTGGCTCTGCATTGTTTAGAGGCCCCTCAATGTGTGATTCAAATTTTGGGCAGATCAGACACTGAATTCATGATTCATATGTTGATCACATGACTCCAGAGAAAATGTCCTCCTTCCCCCCTCCCTCCCCCCCCTTTTTCTACCCTTTTATACATTTAGTGTTTTATACTTGTTGCTGATATTGTATTGGTGTTATTTTTTTATGCTATGTTGATGAATTGAATACATAGGACCACAATGGAAACCCAGCACTTTTTTATGTTATCCTTTTAGCCCAAATGTATGACTGTACCTCATGCTGTTTACATTTCTGTCTAATAAAGTATTCAATCAATCAATCAATCAAACCAAAGTTTCATGCCAATCGGTCCAGATTTGCTGCTCACAGCACATACAGATACAGACACAGACACAAGGGCAGGGGCAAAAAATATATGGAGGGCAAAATATGCCATATTTGAGCTGCCAGCGCCTATCTGCCAAGCATTTCTATGGTAAAGACACACTGAAGTGCTCCTCTTCCCAGCTCTGAGCAATGCGTTTCAGCACTCTCAGCGTGTGCCATTTTCTATGCCCACAGCGCAATAACAACTTAATGTGCGCCGCCAGTGAGCGTGTATGTGTAAACTCTTGAGCCTTCTTATCATTCTTTTTTTCAATTGTTGCTGTTGGCCAGTATTTCTCCTATACCCCACACACTTTGCTTTGCATATAGTGACAAATTACGTTCATTCTTCTACATAATTATCTTTGTCATTGCCTTTGAATTGATTGTCGCCCTGATGCAATATCAAATTAATTACTGCTGCTGACTACTTCACTGTTAATGTTCAAACTACAACACATACTAAGTATTACGTTAATATTACTAAGTATTAAGTTAATATACAACGTTTTGACCACTAAGTGGTCGAAACGTTGTGTATTAACTTAATACATTTTCTACTGAGAGGTACAGTGTGCAGACTTCCCTTCCTTTCCTCCAATGTACGTTTTGTTGTCCAGCATTTTTTTGGGATGTGCGTACTTCCCTCTGTACTCTAATATTCATACTACCGTCATATAATGTATGTCATTTCATTTGACTACTATTACGCCTTTCTTATATTTGTATATAACTTTTTGTACTCTTTTTTTTACCACCGCTTCTATGGTGCTACGTGTTACAGAATGCTGCCAAATGCACTTCTACTGTTCTCCCCCAATAACACAACACTGTATTAACCACACTGAAAATATGCATGCGTGCATATTTCTTCTTCCTTTTCTTAAAAAGGAAAACCACAAATGATTTGAAAAAACGTCTACAGCAGAGAAAAAGGAAGTGAAAAAGTCAGAGGAAACTATATGTGAATTTCAGAAAACTGAATGGTGTTTTGGGGCGTAAGTTGCCTATGTATTTGTCTCACCAACAACAAGTTTTTACCTCAGTTCTAGAGTATTCAGGAGGTTCAGGGGCAACCAGAATAGACAGCAAAACTAAACATTTATCATTGAGCAGAGGTCATTCTTGAGACTGTCAGACCCTGAACAGTAAATCCCATGGAGCCCTTCTGACCATGTTGAATTAGCCTTTCGCGGCCCCCTTATTGCTCTGGGCTCCAGGTAGTTGACTGATTGGCTAAAAATGCACCTTTTTGGTTCAGCTTCTGAAATTCGGGATCAGGCTCTGTAACAGTAGGTCTCAGTTTGCCCATATTTCTAAAAAGGCCCCCTGACCTTTGGGCCCTGGGCCATTGGGGCAGACAGGCCCGCTCAGGGATCTAGCTCTGACCTTTGGTCGTAGACTCAGAACGTATTCCCTGGATTCCTGGAATAATGACACGACTCCCCATATAGGGCGCAGCGCCCGTTTCTGCATAACTAGATTTTTCTTGAAAACACACTTTTTTTGCTGCTGCTACAGATTTTGTCCAAGACTCCCATAAATCGCTACACATTATCCGTCATGTGTCTTTCAGATGTTTGATATTCTGTTCCGATTGGCAAAATTTGCCCCTATTTTACAACAATTGACACAAATCATGAGCATATTTTTTTAAGGACATATTGAGGGGCTTCTTAACAACAGGAAGCCAAAAGCTATTTCACTTAAACCCATATGATGTCACAATCACAGCCTTCCCCATGATTGCAGTGGTGTGCAAGAATGTGTCTCACACTTACAAATATTTCTAACTTAGGACTTCTGCAAAAAACTATAATATTAATTTTAAAAAGGGGTGTGTCCCTGTGACATACTAGCGTCATGTCCAGGGGGTGTTCTTGTGCATCAAGCTGCCTCACGCTAAGGAAACAGGAGATAGGCTCCTGCCCTAAGGGCCTCAGGGCTAAGCAAGGCCTACTCTCCCCCTTTGATGTGACAATGAAGTTGATTCTAATGCTGATTGCAGTGCTGACCTTTAGTTAACTTAACCCATTTAGAACTGAGTCCGATTCTAAAAACGCCTTTTAAATCCTGACCTAAGTTTTCTGAAAAACTTCAAATATTTATTCAAAAATTACAACAAATGTATGTTGCTATATATTGTACATAGCAACAAGAACCCCAAAAGGGGTCCTGAAAGGTATAGTTACACATAGGGGTTCCCGCCCCAAAATGGGTTAACTGTTTTTTCAACTCATAGGTTCCTACTTCATTTATGGATTATCAAATATTCTGCTGCCATATACGATCCCAGAGAATGGAAAAGGGTTTTGTGTGATCCACGTTCACCATATCTGATCTTTAGACTTTTCCAATTCCAACTATGGGACATTACCTCCTGGATCCACTGAATAAAAGAAAGAAGGTGTCTTTCTCCCTCCCACCTACACATAACGAAGGCCCTCCTCAGCTGGGACCACACCTAAGATGGTGGTATAGGGGTTAGGGGAGTCTTATCACCCATTGATGAGAAACATTGAAAAATGTAAGACAGAAATCGACAAAACCAGAACACGTGATGCAGAGAGGCTGGCTTTTAGTGGCATCTATCTATTCTAGACAATTTGTCATTAGAATATATGCAGTCTCACACAAAAAGACGAGGAGTGAAAGTGAAATGCCGGCATCCCAGAACTGGATTTTCTGATTCCCTTGTGATCTTGGTATTGTTCCATGTAGGGGAACACATGTACTGATGACACTGTACACTTTTGAGTCCCTTATTTATAAGAAATAAGTTTGGTCTTTCTGAGCGGGGTACAAGATGGAAAATGTTTCATAGCAAAGCTATGTACCTGTAGATCCAAATTTTTATATTATTCTCCTGACACAAAGAATGTAATGATCTGAATGGTTCGTCATCAAATAAATCAGCAAAAAAAAACACACCACAACCATGCCATGCCTTAAAAGTCAGATCCAAATAAGGGTAGAAAAAGATGGCTAAAAGTCACTACTCGTTTGTAACAAATTGAAATGTTTTCGGAATTGAGTCCCGCTTTGAATTGAACTTTGAAACACAGGGTTTAAATTGAGAGTTTTTAGATTTGTGGGTAATGGTGTAGCCAACAAGGAAATTAGAGAGACCGGACGACTAGATAGCAGTTCCATATAATGGCCATAAAGGTCCTTTTTGTTCTGTGAATGTGCACTGATCCAGTATGTTAATTTAGAGATATTGGCAGACCAGTTATGTATGATGAAGAAAATTAGGCAGACCTACTGTAGCCCGCCCTCCAATTAGAGCTTTCTAGGATGGCTTTTTGGATCCTAGAATGGGCTGTGTTCCAAATGGAATAAGAAATAAGATGGTTCAACTGAATACAAAAGGATTTAGGGAAAAAATTAAGAATAATCTGAAATAAGTATGAACATCTACAGTAGGCAGTATAGTCATTTTGACAGAGTTGATACAACCCACAATAGAGAAAGAGGTTAAAATGTATTTTCAAAGAGTGCATTGAATGAGCTAGTAACCCTTATACTCAGATAAGTTGATCATGTTCAACCTTAAAACGGAACTGCATTGTTCGGCTAGTCTGTTCACAGGAAGTGTGAGTGTGTGTGTGAAGTTTTATCAGATCTTCAAATACCATTTTTGATATTGTAGACACAAATCTCATCTTTGACTGCCTTGAATCAGAACGGAAAATAAAACTTTGATTCAATAACTCAAGCTCTGGTTCTTGTCATTTTTGGATTGGATTATAACAAGAGCCTGGCACATGAAAAATATGATTTTTATCACTTAAAATGTAATTATGCCTGCATGAATGCACACACAAAAGTGGATAGATACGAATGCATTGCACGCGCACGCGCGCAGCGCGCGCACACACACACACACACACACACACACACACACACACACACACACACACACACACACACACACACACACACACACACACACACACACACACACACACACACACACACACTTTGTTTTAACCATTTATTTATGTCCACATAAAGGAGAATACATATAGGGACAAAAATATTATAGGATGATGAGGTCAGATGATGTGGATGAGAGAAGTTCATTGGAAAACACAAGGTGATGTCTCAGTTATAGCAGCATAGAAGAGGAGCGATCGACCGGGAACACATTGAGTCAGTCAAACAAGCGTCCAAGTCTACATGTTCTAAGGGGCGGCCATAGCTGAGTGGTTAGTGAGCCCGCCTAGGGAGCCAGAGGCCCTGGTTGTCCCTGGTACGATTCCAGGCCACACCAGCATATGTGTTGATGAAATGAAATTTGTCCCTGAGCAAGACTCTTAACCCTCTCTTAACACTCTTTCACAGGCCCTCATTGGAAACAAGCCCGCAAGGACTTTCATGAACGTCCTGTTAAAAGGAATTATCCTATCCTAATTTATTGAAAGACAAGCAGTCACATATACATTGACAGAATTAGTCCACCGAGGCGGTCTTGCATGGGCGTAGCTATTACACAAATAAATTATGCCTATATGTGTAATTGAGTGAAGTGCAAAAGTTCATCAGATGAGATAAGCGAAGACATCGGCAGGGCCCCTTTGCCACATCCTGGATTGTCCGACAGATGTGCTGATGGGAGGATGTGCTGTGGCTTTCCAGAGACCAGAATTAAGCAACGTCGTCAGGTTTTCACCACGGGTGCAAATGGCCTCCCGCACGGGGCGCTATAGCCTCCCCGATTTACAGGAAGGCTGGTAGATGTATTCTGTAGATAACTGTCATTTCTGCAAACATGTAAACAGTTCTAGGCTAGCGTTTTACCAAGAAACGTTAGGGTGACAAGGGGACAGGAGATAAGGTTAAGAAGCACTGCACCTCAGCACTTCCATCCAGGACAGGTTGCACCCCTAACATAAAGAAAGCCAATTACTTTTTAATTATGTCAGTGATGTGAAACTGCATACGAGGAGTTAGGTAAAGAAAAGTTAGGTAGAGGAAAGAGCATTGTATAATATTCACAACATAGGTGCAGTAGGGTTACATTGACATATGTTTTCATGATAGGCCTACAATAGGCATGTCACTCAGTACTCTATGGGTATAAGTATGTATGGCGGCTGCCAATTATAGCAGAGATAGCCCAATACGTTGCCAGCCTTTTTGCCTCCTTTTTGGGCATCCTAAGTTGTTGAAGCCCTATAACAACTAGTCTGTGGGTGTGTCCCAGGCTGCCGAATATAAAAACAAATAGTCTGCGCCTATAACCGAGCTCTGAGATGGTATGTAGGAGTGGTTGGTAATTAATGACCTTGGTCATAAAGGCCTCCTCTAGGCTATGGTCAAAGGTGCATGCTATCTCTAAAACAGACACTTCCCTGAATCCCTGGACTCTTCATCAACCACAACAACATCTGGTCTATTAGCTGTCTTAGACACACACACACACGCAGGCATGCAGGCATGCAGGCACGCACGCACGCACGCACGCAGGCATGCAGGCGCACGCACGCACGCACGCACGCACGCACGCACGCACGCACGCACGCACGCACGCACGCACGCACGCACGCACGCACACACACACACACACACACACACACACACACACACACACACACACACACACACACACACACACACACACACACACACACACACACACACACACACACACACACACACACACACACACACACACACACACACACACACACACACACACACACACACACACACACACTCACTCACTGCCGGCACTACTAAAGGACAGTGGTGGAAAGTAATCAGCGACATTATTCTTATTGAATAACAAATATGAGGGCTGCTGTCATTTTAATTCCCATGCTGAGTGGTTTTTCCAGCCCTCCCCTACGTACGTCTGACGTGATGTCAAACGTTCCCTTAGACCTGCAGGGACATGTGAGCTCCTCAGCATTCACTGACCACAGTCTGAGGAAGACACTTCTCTAGCTGACATCACTTCAGCACATTGAAACAGGTAGCTTTTCTTTTTTTAAATCTGCACAGTATATATATATATATATATATATATATATATATATATATATATATATATATCAATGATTGATATTTGATATAGAACTCTGTAACACTTGAGGGTTGTAAATGTTGATGTGTGAAAAGTTTCATCACATGTATTTAGGCCATTATAAATGCTTATGGATTTTTGTTGAGCCCTATGATAATTCCTTCCCTAAAATGCAATTGGCCACAATTCTGCTCTCACACTGGCCGTGTTTCTGGCTTCCCCCTCCGCTTGCCTCTTTGTTACATCTTGTATGGGTGTATAGGAGTAAAAGTATTTAGTTCTGGTTCCTCAGTGATTTTCATGTTTTTAAAGGTGTTTCTGCAGGCTTTGTAAAATGTAGTGCTAGTGATTCTACAAGCAAGTGGTTTCAGAGAGTTACAAGGTCCTATCAATTCATTGTGAAGACATTTCAGCAATTCATTGAAAATGTAAGAAATGTACTTCTACTTTTACTTGTACTTTAAGTGTTTTTCAAAGCATATACTTTTGAATACTTAATTATATTTAAAAGCAATGACTTTTTTACTCTTACTTGAGTAACATTTTGACTGAGCTACTTTTACTTATAGTGGAGTAAATTTGACCAGGAGTATCTGTACTCAAGTACTGGGGTCGAGCACTTCATCCACCTCTGTAATTTAGTCATATAGCCAGTTAGCAGACGCTCTTATCCAGAGAGACAATTGTTTATTGAACTCTAGTCAATAAACAGGTAACATCACATAAATAGAGTGCAGAGAGAACCATGTAGGGTGAGAGACTACCAGGTAAACAATGGTTGCAGCATCTGTCTAAATAACATGCCATCCAAATCACATATAAATATATAATAAATGCAGTTAGAAATGAAGACAGGTACATTGTGTGATAAAACAAAGCATGCACCTTTGTTTTGTTACTGTAGGTTTTAGGACGATGGAGATTATGACGACAACGGCTGTCTATCCCAATAAAACCATGGATCTGTCTGGTGGAAACGGATACCAGGATGAACTAGACAGATCCATCAAGATCGTGTCCCTCGTCATCTACAGCCTGGTCTTTGTGCTCGGCATGTTTGGGAACGGAGTCGTTATCTGGATGACAGGCTTCAAGATGAAGAAAACCGTCAACACCGTTTTGTACCTCAACCTCGCTGTGGCCGACTTCATCTTCGCAGCATTCCTGCCCCTGAGAATCACAAAAACAGCGATGGACTCCCACTGGCCTTTTGGCAAATTCATGTGCAAACTGAACAGTACCGTTCTCTTCCTGAATATGTTTGCCAGCATCTACATTCTGATGGTCATCAGCGTTGACAGATGTGTATGTGTGGTGTGGCCAGTGTGGGCCCAGAACCACCGCACCGTCAGAAAGGCGTCTTTTGTGACTCTGGCTGTCTGGGTACTGGGCTTGGCTTTCAGCTCCACTACCTTCATCTTTCGTGACACACGGTCTGATAAGAACATCAGCATGTGCTTCAACAACTATGACGATAGCTCCACGCCCGCCCCACAGTTGTTAAATTTTCGACTTCAGGCCATCATCACTCGCTTCCTCCTGGTGTTCGTGGTCCCTTTCACCGTCATCGTCTCCTGTTATTCTGTCATCATCCACCGGCTTAGGAAGAGTCGCTCACTGACCGGCCACTCTGGTCGCCCATTCAAAATCATAGCGGCCGTTATCACCACATTTTTCCTGTGCTGGGCGCCCTATCACATCATTGAACAGATTCGGTTGGTGAATCTCATGGCAGCAGAGTACAGGAAAACATTGCATCATGTGTTCAAAATCGGGTTTCCCATAGCGCGCTGCCTGGCATTTCTCAACAGCTGCCTGAACCCGCTGTTGTACGTGTTCATGGGTCAGAATTTCAAGCATGAATTTCGTAGGTCTATCCTAAAGGTGCTGGAGAACGCATTCACTGAAGAGCTGCCTCAGACCAACATTTCCACAAACACAGGGATCACCAGTCAAGATATTGCCTTGTCTGAGGCACAGGTATAGGGTTATCTTTGGATTTATTCTAATATGTACAATTGTCAATCTTCTTTTTTTTCTCAGTACGATCTCCAAGATTGAAAAATATCCAAAATAATATGCTGAATTTAGAGTATTAAACAGTGTTCTTCAGAATGTGTGAGTTTGTAATTGTACACTATCACAAAACACATTTTACTTTTATGTTGTTGTTGGTGGTTTTGCCATGAGGAAGCTGTGAGGGAAATAGAGTTTGGACCAAGCCCACAGAACCGTGGTAGAACAATGAGGCTGCCGTTGCCTGGTGGTCAAATCTGGGAGAGCAACACATCCGCATTCAAAACGCTACTGCTCATGCTTCTATCGTCTGAAACGCTAGTACGCCTGATCTATCCAAGGAATTTCTTTTTTAAGGAAGGGAAGCCGAGGTCATTTTCTTTACCCTGCAATTACAGCTGGCAGATTCGTCGCACTGGGTGGCAGACTCACACCGGAGGTTTGGTGAATAACATTGGAGTCTATGAGAGCCGGCTGGACAGCTTATGAACAAACACTACTTCTGAACGATTGAGACCTTTATGAAATACTCGGCTCAGGAAAATAAAGGAAGACAAATCAAACATTGTTTTTGCCTATGGTTCAAGACAGACCAAAACGTGAAGTGGCTTGTTATAGCGCCACCATGGAAAAACATTGGGGCAGGGGTTCTTCCTTGGCCTATTGGGAGTGTGGATGCAAAGATTCAGGCCTGAAAGTGTCTCAGAGCCCCCACAACACCCAACACACATAAATTATGCCGTTGAATATATCTCTGCTGTTGGGCAGAAACCAACAAAACATTTTTTTTTCAGGAAATGAAGAAAACCTTATATTTTTTTTAAACAAAGCAATACTGCCTAATCAAATCAATCTAATCTGCTCTGAGGAAGGCTGCAGCCGAAACGCGTTAGCGTTCTCGCAATAAAATGAGAAACTACATCTGTCTTGCAGTATTAATTGCTGCTTTTTCCACTTAGGTGGTTTTGATTTGAGTATACATATTACATAGCTGAGCACCCACTGCCTAAACTAAGAAGGCATCCAGAGGAAGCGCACCGGTTTTTCTTTCTTACTGCCTAGTCAAAGTTGCTATTGTGACTATATTGCATGTGTCATTATATTGTCACCACTTTACCCCAATCCAGCTCAAGTGGAGTTAGGAGGTTTTGTCCATCATTGATAAGAAGAGCTGACAATGCATCACAATGCGTGAATTAATGCCTGATGCTTCATGACACTGCTTACATAGGCCTACAATAATAAGCAGGACTTTAAATATTAGACAATAACTTCTGCAAAGAGGGGTTCACATACTTGCGGTTTCAGTAGAACTAGCGAGAGAAATGCTATATGAACTCATTTCTTGTCTCCTCAGAAAACATTACATAGATTTTAGAAATATAATTAATTGTTTTCATAACATTAGCGTCAGCGCTAAGTTTGATAAACAGGTACACTGCATAGTTACTTTTAACAGACTACAGGGGGAAAAAACCCTGCCTCGTTTAGTTTATTTTCTTCCGCTCTGTGTGCCACGCAGGGTAGAGGGGGTGGAGTTAGCTAGCCTGGTAAACCCTCCCTCCGGAAATCTCAATTCCATTTCATTTCAGTAGTGAGTCTGGCCTGATCCGCCTGTCTGCAATATTGGCTGTGCTGGAGTTGGGCGGGAGTAATACCGTTGACTGACAACCCCTTCAGCCAATGATAATTTTTCCCCTTCAGCCAATCAGCAGTTAACCAGTCTTAATGTGACGCGACGGGACTTTTGAGACAGCCATACCCAAAATGGGTTGCCTTTTTCGGGTACAATGGTGTCACTGCCCGCCCCTACCGGTTCTCTAATTTTTTTTTTTAAAATAGGCTTTGTCATGATTAATTGACCACATATATGAAGTTAAACAACTACATTCTATCCAAACGATATCTTATAAGTAAATTCCGTGCCTCAAAATAGAAGTTAGAGAGCTTTTTGAAGTAAAAAAATAGCGGAGAATTGGCCGCACAAGAAAAAGATGGCTGCCGTTCGTGTTTTGGGCTCACTCGAACTCGCCACCTGATTGGCCAACGTAAGCTGTCAATCACAGAACAATGAGCGACGACGCTGATAGGCGCGGCCGTTTGGCATACACAGCCAATATTGCAGAGAGGCGGTTCATGCCAGACTCACTCCAGGAATCAAATGGAATTGAGATTTCCGGAGGGAGGGTTTACCAGGCTAGGAGTTAGCTGGTTTGGTCGACAGTTTGAGGATCCAATGGAGTTAGGAGATTTTGTCAGAAGCGTTTTAAATACTTTTCATTGGTTCAATATTTGTTTTACCAACACACAGACGTGAAGGATGTTCAATAGCATTGATTTATGGAACAAAAAAATAAAAAAGCTGAAAAATTGAGTTAGCTGGTTTCTGCCCGACAGCGATGATATGTAACTGCTTGTCTATTTTATAAAATCACATTTTGCATTCATTCAATATCACATGCACTCAATCACTTTAGGCTTTGCAGCTCCGCTCAGTGCTTTGTGATCCATAGCTAACTTTATTAAATTAGTGTCAAATGCCACTGAGTGACCAGTGTATGACCTCAGCAATGCATGACATAATACATTATGAACTCATTAATACAAGGTTAGGCTACTATGTTAATTTAAGTTTATCAACTTATTAAGTATATGTAAAAAAATAATAATGTGCCAATATACAGTAAAGCCTATTTTCCATTTTAAAGGGGTCATTTTAATGTCTAGTCAGGCTGTCGTGGGCATCCCAGACAGTTTTTAAGTTGCTTGATCGGTATTGAATACAAATATTTAGATATTTGACATTCATTTGATCAGAGATGCCCGCCTATACAAGCCCATTCAACTTCAAACTCCTTTATAACCATGTTAGTCATTGAAAACACCCGTCCCTGCTTCTGGTGAATGTTGTCTTTCTGCTGCGTGAGAGGGCCCTGTTTTTCAATTACTTTTTCTTCTTCTTTTTCTTAAAAAAGAAAACCACAAACGATTTGACAAGACTTCTACAGCAGAGGAAAAGGAAGCGAAAAAGTCAGAGGGAACTGAAATCTGAAGTCATATGTAGCTACAATTCTTTACCATACAGGAAACTGAATGGTGTTTTGGGGCGTAACTTGCCTATGTATTTGTCTCATCAACAACAAGGGAACATAGACTCTTCTTTTGACTCGCAGCATATAATAAGACATAAAAGCAGTGGCATTAAAAAGCTTTGCCCACCTCTGTGCAAGAGTATTCAGGAGGTTCAGGGGCAACCAGAATAGACAGCTAAACTAAACATTTATCATTGAGCAGAGATAATTCTTGAGACTGTTAGACCCTGAGAAGTAAATCCCATGGGGCCTTTCTGACCATGTTAAATGAGCCTTTATTGGCAGGCAGGCCCCTTATTGCTCTAGTTGCCTGATTTGCATAAAATGCACCTTTATATGGCATGTTTTTGGTTGAGCTTCTGAAATTCAGGATCAGGCTCTGGAACAGTTGGTCTCATTTTGCCCATATTTCTAAAAAGGCCCCCTGACCTTTGGGCCCTGGACCCCTGGGGCAGACAGGCCCTTTCAGGGATTTAGCTCTGACCGTTGGTTGTAGAAAGTATTTTCCCTGGATTCCTGGAATAATGACACGACTTCCCATATAGGGCGCAACGCTGGTTTCTGCATAACTATATATTTCTTGAAAACACACTTTTTTGCTGCTGATACAGATTTTGTCCAAGACTCCCACAAATCGCTACACATTATCTGTCATGTCTGTTCCGATTGGCTGTATTTGCCTCTCAAAGTTTGCGGGACGAGCCTATTTTACAACAATTGACACAAATCATGAGCGTATTGTTTTTAATGACACATTGAGGGGCATCTAAACAACAGGAAGCCAAAAGCTATTTCACTTAAACCCATATGATGTCACTGTTTGTTGCAGAAACATTACCTTTAGACTCCCTTCTGGAAGTATTTTGTGCCAGAGACCCCCATATAAGATTTGTGTTGTTAAAATGTTTCAAATATATAAATACTGCTTGACCAATGAATGAATGAATGAATCAATCAATCAATCAATCAATCACTGTTGTCCAATTGGTCACTGTTCCACATGCTAATGCCCCTCATCTTTTCAATACCGCACCAGAAGTACATGCTTTAAAAAAATACTTCAAAAGTAGAAACTACAAAGTACATGTTTTGCTTAATTTCAATACATAACTGTTTTAAAATTTAGAAATGTAACAAAGAAATTCAAATAAAATTCAGAAAAACAAATACTCAAGTATATACTCATATGATCTTTACTTGCACTTGTACTTTACTTGTAAATGTACTTCGTTACTGTTCACCACTGCTTGTATTTTAAATAAAAAAATTTAAGGCATGCAAGGTGTCCTCTGTCCAGTTAAAACATTGTGAATTGTGCCGAGCTGCACATACAGCAACAGGGCCAAAACCTGTAAAAGAAAAAAAGTATGTATGTATGTATGTATGTATGTATGTATGTATGTATGTATGTATGTATGTATACATATATATATATATATATATATATATATATATATATATATATATATGGATATACACACACACACACACACACACACACACACACACACACACACACACACACACACACACACACACACACACGTATATGTGTGTGTGTGTGTGTGTGTATATATATATATATAAAATAAACCTTGGACAGGTTAAGGCCAGTCACAGCATTTGCAACTGTCTCTGTAAACGAGGTTAGCAGGGCATTTCTGGAGGTAGGTAATACCATCGGAGCAATGATAGAAGGAGTTGGTGTCCTCGACATTCACATAGAGGCCATTCGCCTTCCCTCCACAGAAACTACTACGAGGCCAGTCACAGCATTTGCAACTGTCTCTAAAAACAAGGTTAGCGCCACATTTCTGGAGGTAGGTAATTCCGCTGGAGCAGTGATAGAAAGAGTTTGTGTCCTCGACATTCACATAGAGGCCATTCGCCTTCCCTCCACAGAAGCTACTACGGGGCCAGTCACAGCATTTGCAACTGTCGCTGTAAACAAGGTTAGCGGCACATTTCTGGAGGTAAGTTATTCCATTGTCGCAGTTATAGAAGGAGTTGGTGTCTTTCACATTTACATAGAGGCCATTAGTCTTCCCGCCACAGAAGCTACTGCCAGGTGCAAGAGTGGTAGTGCCAGTAGTGGTGGTGGTGGTAGAAGCAGCAACAGTGGTGGTGGTGGGAACAGCAACCGTGGTGGTGTTTGGAACAGCAACAGTGGGGGTGGTTGGAACAGCAACAGTGGGGGTGGTTGGAACAGCAACAGTGGGGGTGGTTGGAACAGCAACAGTGGGGGTGGTTGGAACAGCAACAGTGGGGGTGGTGGTGGGAACAGCAACCGTGGTGGTGTTTGGAACAGCAACAGTGGGGGTGGTTGGAACAGCAACAGTGGGGGTGGTGGTGGGAACAGCAACCGTGGTGGTGTTTGGTACAGCAACAGTGGGGGTGGTTGGAACAGCAACAGTGGGGGTGGTGGTGGGAACAGCAACAGTGGGGGTGGTTGGAATAGCAACAGTGGTGGGAACAGCAACCGTGGTGGTGTTTGGAACAGCAACAGTGGGGGTGGTTGGAACAGCAACAGTGGGGGTGGTTGGAACAGCAACAGTAGTGGTGGTGGTGGGAACAGCAGTAGTAGTGGTTGGAACAGCAACAGTGGGGGTGGTGGTGGGAACAGCAACAGTGGGGGTGGTTGGAATAGCAACAGTGGTGGGAACAGCAACCGTGGTGGTGTTTGGAACAGCAACAGTGGGGGTGGTTGGAACAGCAACAGTGGGGGTGGTTGGAACAGCAACAGTAGTGGTGGTGGTGGGAACAGCAGTAGTAGTGGTTGGAACAGCAGTAGTGGGGGTGATGGTGGGAACAGCAGTAGTGGGGGTGATGGGAACAGCAGTAGTGGTGAAGCTACTACGAGGCCAGTCACAGCATTTGCAACTGTCTCTGTAAACAAGGTTAGCGGCACATTTCACGAGATAGGTAAGTCCGTTGGAGCAGTGATAGAAAGAGTTTGTGTCTTCGGCATTTACATAGAGGCCATTCGCTTTCCCTCCGCAGAAGCTACTGGTGGTAGGAACAGCAGTACTGGGAGTGGTAGGAACAGCAGTAGTGGGAGTGGTAGGAACAACAGTAGTGGGAGTGGTAGGAACAGCAGTAGTGGGAGTGGTAGGAACAGCAGTAGTGGGAGTGGTAGGAACAGCAGTAGTGGGAGTGGTAGGAACAGCAGTAGTGGGAGTGGTAGGAACAGCAGTAGTGGGAGTGGTAGGAACAGCAGTAGTGGGAGTGGTAGGAACAGCAGTAGTGGGAGTGGTAGGAACAGCAACAGTGGGGGTGGAGGGAACAGCAGTAGTGGTGGCTACAGAGAGGCCACTTTCCTTCCCTCCACAGAAGCTATTGCCATGTGCAAGAGTGGTGGTGTTGGTGGTGGTGGCAGCAACAGCAGCAGTGGTGACGGTGGCAGCCGGGTTAGGGATCTTAGTTCTGCTTACTGGTGGATTGTTGGTGGTGGGAGTGGGAGTGGGAGGGGAATCTGACCAAAACAAAAAATAATATGTTGAAAAAATGATTTTCCTGTGAGTAATTGTGGTGATGAATGAGGTTTCATAATGATGGATGCAGTGGTGTTCTTTTTTTGTTTGTTTGTTTTGTTTACCTGAATCCAGAAGGGAACGTAGGTGGCTGATGAGGGGGTACCTGCCCTGTCCGCACATCTCTCCAGAGAAGTCATCCAGGTCAATACTCCATACAAAGGCTCCTCCAAAATTGCTGTCCTTCAGGTACTTCACCTGTACAATAGTAATGGAACACAATAATAAATTACAAAATAAAAACAAATAAAAAATATGGAAAGAAACAAGTCCCCAAGACTTGTTGTGTTATCCTTTTGGCCTTATGTCTAACTGTACCACGTGCTGTTTATGTTTCAGATTAATAAAGTATTCAATCAATCAAAACACCTTTAATGATTTTGAAGAACAACTATGTCATCAAATTATGTATACAAATGCTATCAACTCATGATAGATACAATTTAGTTACATTTTAGTTATTTAATCAAACTTAGCCTTTGTTGAATTTGTTGCCAAAGTCATAATTATGACTTCAGTCTTTGATAATAACAAGAGACAAAAATAAAATACTAATGTCAAGTGAAACACTTTTATGTCTCAGAATGAATAAATAGTTCAGGAATATTTATTTTTCTTACTTATGAAACAGACTTTAGACAATGACTTAAATTTATAGTGCAATAGAAGATCGGATCATAAAGCTATGCTGTATTACCTTGTTTGCAAAACTCGCTTTGTTGTCAAATCCCACCCATTCTGTGCCTTTGGTTGCATAAGGCACCATTTGCTCATGAATCCAGTGGACAGTGGCCCCTTGGAGGAAGGTACAAATCTGTGGGGAGAATGAAAATCTTAGATCCAAAAGATGTGACAATGTAGTGTAAAACTCTCTTCATTCAATATTTTCATTAATATTAACTGCAGTGAGTGAGTTCAGTTGTAGCCGACTGTTAATGGACACAGAGTTGTTCCCTTTTTTGAAATATTAAATTCAACATTCACTGACCTCAAAATAAGACAAGAATCCAGCTTCCGCTGTATAGTATCCAGCAGAGCCAGCACTGCTAGCTGGTGACCCGACACCAGCATCTGCTGAAGGTGTGCGAAATGTGCGTCCATATGTAGCAAAGCCAAGCAGGAGTTTTTCAACAGGAGCTCCTTGCTTTCTCCAGTAATTCATAGCAAAGTCCTGGGGGGAAATGTAAACATATACACAACACATTGCAATGTAGGTATTGCCAAAGGCCCCATGACTATATAATTCCCTCTTATTTCAATTTATTTAGCTGATATTTTACCAGGAGAAACCCCATTGAGGTGGACAATTTAAACCCTAAGTAGCCTACTATTGAACATTTGTGTCTAATTGGTCTGTCTCACAGGAGAGCTGTGGACAGTTCAGAAACCCACCTATCAGTAACATCATCCATGGGGAATTGAAGCCAATAGAAGCGGCTGGCTTTCTATTCCTGGAAAGTTAGCACGATAAAATATTAGCCATTTATTCTCACATTAAAAATAAAATAAAACATTTGAATTCTTCTTTGAAATGACTCAACCTGCCTACCGATGATGTCACTGCATGGCAGA
Source organism: Gymnoscopelus braueri (assembly GCF_963280865.1). Classification (NCBI taxonomy): domain Eukaryota; kingdom Metazoa; phylum Chordata; class Actinopteri; order Myctophiformes; family Myctophidae; genus Gymnoscopelus; species Gymnoscopelus braueri. Next base: position 5,669,119 of record NC_137607.1, read on the forward strand.
CATGACAGGTTTCTGAACGGTCCCTCCTCTGAGACACAGAGCGAGTAGACAAAAAACAATACCATATTATAACTAGAAAAAGTGCTCCTCGGAGCACAGGTCTCCGCCAGGTCAGGTAGGTTATTGTGCGGCAGCAATGTTCGGAATTAGCCAATCAGGATGGAATATGAAAAATTGGACGGAACCATCTTGATCACTTGACTATATGTGTACCGATTTGCATGATGTTTGAATTTGTAGGAGTAATATAAAAAAGAAAAGTGTTGCAAAATTGGCCTCCTGGTGGCGCTATAATAGGGCAATGTTAAAAGGGTGGCATTTGTTCTTCAATGTAGTGCGAATGTGCGTGCAAAGTGTCACCACAATCGGACGCTGCATTCATGATTTGTGGCATTTTGTTCAAAACGGGCCACTCCTGCAAACTTTAGATGTCAATGTTAGCCAATCAGGATGGAATATGAAAATTTTAAAAGATCCATCGTGATCACATGACTATAGAGATCAAGTGCACCGATGTACGTGAAATTTGGATACATTCTGAAGGCTTAATATAAAAAAAAAAGTTTTACATAAGTCGGCCTCCTGGTGGCGCTATGAACGGCAAATGTGAAAAATGCGGGTCAGTTGTTTTTCCTTGGCCTCTAGGGAGTGTGCGTGCAAATTTTCATGCAGATCGGTGCAGTTATAGTTAAAAACACAAATCGTCCATTTATAGCGCCACCATGAGGCTGATTTGAACATTTTCAAGTGACATTTCTTCCTCGGCCTAGCGGGAATATGCGCGTGAAATCTCACGGAAATCGCAAGCTGCGTTCATGATTTGAGGCATTTTGTTGAAAACGGAGCAATCCTGCAAACTTTGGAAGCCAACCTTAGCCAATCAGGATGAAATATGGAAAATTGGACAGATCCGTGTTGATCACATGACTATAGAGATACTGTGTACTGATTTGCGTGATGTTTGGATACAATCTGTAGGAGTACTGTCAAGAAATGTGTTTTGCAAAAAGCGGCCTCCTGGTGGCGCTATAAAAGGCTAATTTGAAAAATTTGGGGCAGAGGTTCTGCTCTGGCATCCAGGGAGTGTGTGGGCACAGTTTCGCTGCAATCAAGCCAACGGTGCCGGAGATTAGCTGTACACAAAATGACAGAATGACGGACACACGGACGGACGGACGGACACACGGACGGACGGACACACGGACGGACGGACAGGGGGCAAAACATACTCTCTCGCCATGCCTTTCGGCCTGGCGGAGACAATGAGCAATAGTGAGGACCAATTATATGAAGGTAGGATGAAAATGGGTGAAGTGGTCCTTTAGGGTTAGGGTTAAGGATCTATTTTTCAAGGCCTACTGTAGTAAAAACATTGTGTCCAGTACTTTTCTGCAAGAACTACACATTTAGGTATAGGATGGAAGAAGCAGACCAAGAATAGTCTTATAACTGAAGGTGTACGAGTGTCCAGCACAGGCCAGCTCATCTGAGCATATTTTACCTCGGTGATCCAAGAGTTTACAATTTGTTATTATGAAGCATAAGAAAGCAAAAGAAAAGCACAAGTTATTTCTAAAATATTAAGTAAAGGGTTATAGGGTTCCTTCTTACTTTGTGTGACTTAACCCCTTTAAGACCTGAAGCCGATTCTACAAAATATGTCTTCTAAATCCCAACAGTTTTCTGAAAAACGTATGTTTCTGTATCAGTGATGTTCAATCTTTTTCATGTCAAGGACCCCCAAAATGATATGTATTTGGCCGCCGACCCCCATCTCAAAATATTTTGTTCCAGGTACCCCCAGAAGCAAAGATTTTAGTTAATAATATATATTCAAAGATTTGCACACATTTTCACGATTTTTCAAAAATAGCAGATCTACAAGCTCATAGCGTGGCACTCGGTGCCGCGCTATGAGCTTGTAGATCTGCTATTTTTGAATAGCCAAAGTGTAAAATAATGCTTTTCAGCTCAAATCAAAAAATGACACAGATGCGTTCCAGGTCTCAGTGGGTTAAAAGTGAGGGATTCATCACTTATAATACTGAGATAATGAGCTCAGTGACATTTTTGCATTTCGTTTCTGCTGATAAAAGGTATTCTGAACAGAATACCGCATGAAAATGACTTCTTTATATAGATGGTGAACAATGGGGACCAAGCACTGCACCCTGTGTTACCGCTTTGCAGACCGAGTACACCCAAGCAGAGTCCATCATATGCAATGGGTTCTATCAAAACATACTGTGTTTTGATATAGAACTCATACATAAAGTGTTCCTGGGTTCTGATATTTCTACTCACCACATTTTGAGTATTTTCCTCTTCTGCAGAACTGGGGTACAGAGGACTGTTGTGGCCAGTGAATGTCTCCCATGGTCCGTGGAAGTCATACGTCATGATATGAATAAAGTCCAGGTACCTGCAGGTGTAGCCCAGAGATAGAGCAGTCTTTGTAATCATCATGTCACGTGGATTAGACCATTGGTTCTCAAAGTGGGGTCCGGGGACCCCCAGGGGTCCTTGAGGGAGTTCCAGGGGGTCCCCAGCTAAATGATGGATAGTTAGGAACCAAATGGACCCTTATGTTACATGAACATTAATTTTACAATATGAATTGGGGTCCAAGAGATAGAAATGCCATAAAATAGGGGTCCGTAGCCATGTGCATGCCAACTGGGGGTCGTTCAATTAAAATGGTTGAGAATTGACTGCTAGAGCTGTCAAAATCATCTCTTATGGGGGGTCCGTGACATATCTTTTCAAATGGGGGTCCGCGAGCTAATAAGTGTCAATTTGGGGGTCCTTGACATGAAAAAGTTTGAGAACCACTGGATTAGACCATGTGTGTTTGTAAAGGATGCATCTGACTTGTTGATCAAACCCATATATGATCCGATTCCATTTTTGGGCGGTGTAGCCGCCCCTATAAGTGGGGTTGGGACACCTCATTAGTACACATTTTCTGTACTGTGATTGGCTCATTAGTACACCCCTAGCTGTACTGTGATTGGCTGACTCTATTGGCTGACTCTATTCAGCACTGTGATTGGCTAGCGAGACACATGATGACATTAATAACCTATAAATAGGACTATGCACTTCAAAAAAAAAAAAATTAAGTGAGCTTCCATCCATCACTGTGATGACCACTGTGATGACCACACCGCCCACTTCAGACTGGGTGTGATTTTTCCCTTCACGATACCAATTCATTCTGATACACAGAGTATCGATCTGATGCCAGTGCATAAAAATAGAAATAAAAAAACGACACAGCTGTACACTATACTATGCCTATATTGATGTGATATGAGTGCAATTATGGAATGAAGAGCTTGTTAGAAAACACCTTGTCACATGAACTCACATAGCGATATTAGAAATCTCATAACCACTGTCAACATGTCCCTTCCCAGCAGCAACCGCAGCTGTGAGCAGCAGTCTTGGTCTTCCGTTGAGATCTCCTTCCTCCTCAAAGGCAGCACGCAATTCCTACATCCAAATAGAAAATGTGCGATAAGCATGAACATGAATTTTACTTCTACTCCACTACATCTCAGAGTCAAATATTGTACTTTTACTCCACTACAATTATTTGAAAACTTTAGTTACCAGTTACTTTGTAGATTTTGATTATTATTACAAAACCACTTCAGCCCACTATACATTTCGGCCATTTGAAAATAGCCGATCTACAAGCTCACAATGCGTCGCGATGCGACACATTGTGAGCTTGTAGATCGGCTATTTTCAAAAGATTTGTATGCATTTTATACATTTAAAAACTGTGAAATGGGACATTGTGCATAATGAGCATGTTCTACTTTTGGTACTTTAAGTACACTTTGATACCAATACTTTTGTACTTTCACTCAAGTACATTTTGAATTCCGGACTTTTACTTGTAACAGAGTATTTCCGTATTGCAGTATTGATACTTTTACTTAAATACAAAATGTGAGTACTTTTTCCACCACTGCTTATAACAGATAAAGAACTGCATCATCTCAGCAGTTTTTAACTCTCCAGCAGACCTTGCAGAGCATGGTGAACCTCTGCTTGTCCTCTGGAGGGCTTCCTCGTGCCCCAGGATACTCCCAGTCCAAGTCTAGGCCATCAAAACCGTGCTTTCTCAATAAAGCAATGGCCGACATAATGAATGTCTGGCGGGTGGCAGCGGATGAAACCATTTTGGTAAATCTACAGAGATCATAAAACAACAGAAAAAAACACCTCAATTGTTTGTCATTTTCTTGATTAATAGCAACAAAAATGTAACAAGGCTGTTATCCAACAGCGTTATGAATTCATACTGCTGAAGTCTTTTGAACTCACTGTGTAGATCCGAAATTCCACCCACCAACAGCCAGCAGGGTTTTCAGCCCAGAGTTACTAAAAAGTAGATATGCAAAGACTTTATGGAACATGTGCTACGTTTCACAAATGATATAATATTAAATATGTTATATCATATAATTAAATATTCTAAAAAAGGAAATTCACAGAATCAAATGTTTTATGGTCATGATTCACCAGGAGCCTGGATGGCTTGATTCTAGGCTTAAAATAGTTGATATAAATATTGCTATGCCCTACAGGCCCAAATGCTGCCTGATATAGTGCCCCCATGAGGCCGATTTGAAGAATTAGGTAGTGTCTTCTACTGGGCCTACTGGCAGCGTGCATGCAAAGTTTGACACTGATCGGTCCAGCGGTTTCCTAACACGCACGCGCACGCGCACACGCACACGCACGCGCACACGCACACGCACGTGTGAAAAGATAACAAAAATAACAGTGCAACTTTACTTTTGATTTATAATAGTCAAGCCTTACCCCCTTATGCCTGAACTTTTTTGGCATTTTTTACTATTTTGAAAAACATTTAAAAATAGTTTAGGCATAAGGGCTAAGGCGGAGGGCAAGATAAAGCCATGTGGACTTAAATGAACACTGAGGATTTTAGAGTGTTGGGTCCCAGAGATAGCAAATAGTATCAAATGGGGGGCCGTGTCCTACTGCATGTACAAACTGGGGGTTCTTGAAATGAAAACGGCTGAGAATTAGGGGTGTGCCGATATATCGTCCCGCGACATATCGCGATATGTTTTCTTGACGATATGTATCGTTTTGGGGGGGAAAAAATATCGTTGTTTTTTTTTTGCAATAATAATAATGCAAAAACAGAAGTATTTGTATGCATTTTCTTTTCCCCCCCATATATTTTCATAAGCTTTTTTCCCCCCCCATATATTTTCATAAGCTTTTTTTCCTCCCCATATATTTTCATAAGCTTTTCCCCCCCCCATATATTTTCATAAGCTTTTTTTCCTCCCCATATATTTTCATAAGCTTTCCCCCCCCCCTCCCATATATTTTCATAAGCTTTTTTTCCTCCCCATATATTTTCATAAGCTTTTTTTCCTCCCCATATATTTTCATAATCTTCCCCCCCCCGCCCATATATTTTCATAATAAAAAAGTGCCATATATCGTATGTATCGATATCGTATCGATGTCGTGAGCCCACTATCGTATCGTTTCATGAAATTAGTGTATCGGCACACCCCTATACTGAGAATCACTAATGTAGAGCACAACTCACCCGTTCTTGAGTCCATTGAAGTCCTTGTAGAGAACCTCATCGTTCCACTCATAGGTGTCCAGCTGGTTGTGTTGGTTGATGATTGAGAAGGCGTAGATCAGGTGTGTGCAGAGCGCGGGGTCAATGTCAGCAGGCAGGTATTTTCCGAGGCCAGGTCTGTACTGGGCCCAGTTGGTGAAGTAACACAGCAGTGGTTTGGTGGACGACACTTTTCAACAAAAAAAAGTAAATAAGTAAATAAGAAACTTCTCTAATGAGAGACATTTCATTTTAAAGATGGAATCGTGCTTGTCAATTCTTATTTAACCCATTAAGACCTGGAACGCATCTGTGTCACTTTTTAATTTGAGCTAAAATATAGCAGAAAAATAGCAGATCTACAAGCTCGTAGCGCGGCACTCGGTGCCGCGCTACGAGCTTGTAGATCTGCTATTTATGAAAAATCGTGAACATGTGTGCAAATCTTTGAATATCTATTCTTTTTAAGCGAACATTTTTAACTCAAATTTTTGCTTCTGGGGGGTCCCTGGAACAAAATATTTTGAGATGGGGGTCCGCGGTCAAATACATATCATTTTGGGGGTCCTTGACATGAAAAAGTTTGAGAACCACTGATATAGAAACATATGTTTTTCAGAATATTGTTGGAATTTACAAGACATTTCTAGAATCGGCTTCAGGTCTTAATGGGTGAAATGAAATAATGAATGAATGAATTAAATCCATTTCTTAATGGACACGTACCCACTTGAAGACAGATTAAAAGGGTTAGTCCTAAAAGGAGAACATTTATATGAGTAACTGCACCATAGAGTTACTGTATATATATTATAGTGTTAAAGGAATATTAGATTTAATTTGATTAACAATGATTGGTGAGATTTCTACCTACCAGCCACGATGATTAATCGAGCCATTGTTTGTTACAGTATGTACTCCCTTTATATGTAGTAACCTGAAATAATAAAGAGTATACAGTATGACGCTTTTAAGGTTTCAATAAAGCATTTTTTTCTTTAAGTACAGTACATGCCAACCTATTACAAGAGCCATTATGGACCTCACTTACACAAAAAATTCAAACACTTTATTCAATATCATATTGCCTCTGATTTGATAACAACGCAGCACCAAAATATGTTATTTGTTAATAAAGAAGAGTATAGTCATGACTTACCCGTTTCTTAGTGAGGGACTGGTCCTTCTTATGAGGCAACTGGGATCATCTCTGTGGTTTATATAGAGGCAGGGTCTGTGGCTGCATTCCAGCAAGGTAGAAGATATCCCTGGGTTCATGTTTCGTATTAGGTTAGCCTGTAATGAGCAGGCAGGTGTAGCCCAGAGATAGAGCAGTCTTTGTACAGTAATCATCATGTCACGTGGATTAGACCATGTGTGTTTGTAAATGATGCCTCTGCCTTGTTGATCAAACCCAATATGAGCTGATGTTGCATATAGATTCCAATTGGTTTTGGCAGAACTGGACATTCTTTTTTTTTTTATCCCACGATTTTGTAACCCCATTTTTTACACCCAGTGACAATTGTCTATGTAATCCTGGGCACTACCTTCCCTCTGCCAACGTAGGGAGGCCAGGGCCGAGCTCATGCCTCCTTCAATGCATGAGAGCCAACTGATCTTCTTGTCACCTGACAGGGGAGAGTTTCCCTGGTTGGAAGTAGCGCGTGGAAGGAACAAACCAGTTCCTTTCCCCTCCATCAGGCGCCCCGGCTGGCCAGGGGGAGGCAGTCTAGTGACCAGGATTACTGCATGTTTTTTGTGAGGGTACCTACGATTAAATTTTTCCTTCACGATACCAATTCATTCTAATACACAGAGTATCGATCTGATGCTAGTGCATAAAAATAGAAATAAAAAAAACGACACAGCTGTACACTATACTATGCTTATATTGATGTGATATGAGTGCTATCATTGTTGTACAGTATTTGCGCCCGGGTAGCTCTGTCAGTAGATTGCTCACCTTTGAATTGCAAGGTTCTGGGTTCGATATACTGTAGGCAACTCAGCGTATGAGAAGCATGAGTTAGGTCAAGGGTTCCCAAACTTTTCAGGCCGCAACCTTCCAAAATAATCATCATTTGAACTGGGGACCCCCCACCCTGACAAGCACTTAGAATTGTGGGAGTAGACTCCGTTCCAAAGATAAATATTGTTAAAATAGCCGATCTACAAGCTCACTAGGCCTGTGAGCTTGTAGATCAGCTATTTTCACAATCTTTGCCTCTTTCTTAGGTAATATTTGACAATGTTTGACCATTTTTAATAGTATAGTTTCTTGGTTACTTTTGACGTAGTGATGGTCTTGTTATCGGTTTATTAAAATGTATTTTTGAGGTATTAAAAAGGTCTTAAAAGTCCTTAAATTGTCACTTTAGAAATGTGCAGACCCTGTATACACTTATACTATATGTTGGTTTGTTTACTGTTGAGTGAGGAAACAATGTTGGACATTAAGATAATCATCTGGGGACCCCCCTAAATAATTTGGGGACCCCTCTGGGGGTCCCGACCCACGGGTTGAGAACCACTGAGTTAGGTAACCAAGACGAGTGGAAATTACTGGGGTTGACAGTACTGTGTAGGTGTGGTTCTTTACCTCAGCAATACATCCCTCAAGGGTCTTCTAACGTATTGTAAAGGGGATAGACACCCTTGTTTCACTGTTGGTATGGACAATAAGCCACTCCGACTCACTTACATATGCCTGGCTCAGGTTAAACCCTTTGGTAAAACATGAACAAATATATATAGAATGAGTGACAATTTTGACAATTATATTACATGACTAACTCTGACAGCACTGCACGTCTGTTAGACCACCGTAACTGTTGCCAGAGAGAAATGAACAGCCATGAAAACAAGCCCAAAAGAAGTGACTATAGGCCACATGAACACTTTAAACGTATACATTTGAAAATAGCCAATCTACAAGCTCACAACGTGTTGCGAATCTGCGATACGACCACCGATATTTACAAGCAACTTTATAGAAGAACAAGTCGCTTATAATGCTTATAATAAGCAGTCATGGCAACACTGGGTTAGACACTTGTGCACTTACTGATACCCAGTCCAGCATTTGAGGCTGTACCGGAGGCATTTCAGATACTGGTATCCAGTGATGGAATGTAATTATATTTACTCAGATACAGTACTAACTACAATCTTGAAGTACTTTTACTTTACTTGAGTATTTCCATTGTTTATTCATTTAAACTTCTACTCCACTACATCTCAGAGGCAAATAATATACTTTTTTTACTCCACTATTATTACAGTATTTGAAAATTGCAGATTTAGATGATTACAAAACATACGTACATTAACCACTTAACCTCTATTTTATGCTTCAAATTAGCCAAGCTGTGAGCTTGTACAGTGTAGCACTGCTATTTCTTAAAAAAATTGTCACATTTGAAATTGAGTACTTTTACTTTTGGTACTCTAAGTACATCCCTTGGTATGGATATCGGGACAACTCATAGTTCTCACGCACAGTTTTACTGCAGGCAACACTGACAGACAGGCTGTCGCTGTTAGACCTCAACACCCTTTGTTTTGTCTGGTTAAGATTCAACATTCAAGTTTGTGCATTTGTTACATCTTATTAGATTTTGGTTCCTCAACATTGTAGCAACAACAACAAAGAAATTATCGATTTGCGTGAAATTTTGATCAAATCTGGAGGCTTAATATCCAAAAATGGTTTTACATAAGTCGGCCTCCTGGTGGCGCTATAAAAAACAGATGTGAAAAATGTACAGTTATAGGTAAAAACACGAATCAGCCCATTATAGCACCACCATACGGCTGATTTGAAAATTTTCAAGTGGCATTTCTTCCTCAGCCTAGTGGGAATGTGCGTACAAAATTTCACGGAAATTGCATGCTGTGTTCATGATTATTTTGTTCAAAACGGAGTACTCCTGCAAACTTTGGAAGCCAATTTTAGCCAATCAGGATGGAAGTCTTGTTTCATTTAATGAGTATAGAGATACTGTGTACCGATATGCAGGATTTTTGGACAAAATCTGTAGGAGTACTGTCCAAAAATGTTAGCACAAATCGGCCGCCTTTCGGCCTGGCGGAGACAATAAGTATGAAAATCTGGGCACTATATTCCTTTTGACAGAGTTGATACGACCCACAATATAGAGAAAGGAATGTTTGACCAGCGTTCCAAATCTTTCTTTGTGCAATCCAAAAGAGGTTTAAATTTATTTTCATGAGCTAGTAACCCTATACTCATAAGTACACTGATCACGTTCAACCTTGAAATGGAATTGACTGTAAGCTGCATTGTTTGGCTATTCTGTTCACAGGAAATTATAGACTTTTTAAGAGGTTTAGTTTATAGCCCAAGAGTTTTCCAAAACTTGTAATAGAAGTGAACTGAAAGAACCTTGGTGGCCACAAATGGAACCCCTTTCCTGATAAGAACAGTGCCTCTCTAGCTTGTGAAAAATCTATCCAATCCAGTTGTTTCTGATGACTTCTGAATCTTGTTTGGCTGATTAACCTTCAGATGGATTTCCAATAGGTATATGATATATGGGTTGAGCTTTAAGGTGTGTAAATATTGAAATATTTGTTATCACTTTGAACCATTTTGAATGACGACGTGGCGCTCTTTTACATGGCCAGGGGTTTTTGTTTACCACTGTTAGTGCATCCTCTCTCTTCAGGTGATAATGATATAATTAATACTATAATGTATTTATTGTATCGTTATTGTAAGTTACTTTTACCATGTTAAAGCACTGCGGAAAAAAGGTCACAATGATTACTACTACAATAGATCATCTTTTTTTCTAATCTGATGATTTTATTTCTGAAGATATATACCAAAGCACATTTTTTTTTGATTCAAATGATCAATACTGGTGGATAAATCAATCAATTAATCAATCGAGACATTTGTCTTTAGGGTCACATTTGCATTACAAATGCAAATGAGGAATATGCAAATGAGGAAAATGGATATCTGCACATCGGAGGGCATTCCACATCAGTGTGGTCTGGATCTTAGCCACCAGGTCGTCGCTGTAGTCCAATTGGTCGCCGTTCCACATGCCAATGCCCCTCATCCTCTCAATACCCACCAAGGCCCCCTTGACGCAAATGCTCTGTGGGTCATCGAACCACACCTGGTGGAGCTTTCCTTCATCATCCTGGGTGGGAAAAATGATAATTATAATTCAGAAGTTAGTATCCATAAAGCATTACATACAGTAGCATACTTAATATTGATCTGCCCGTGCATTGTTCCATGTATAGGACATGTGGATTTCCAGGCAAGGCGATCTAATGGATATTTGTTTGTCATTTTAGCCTTTAGGAACGTATTCACAAGGCGTTGGTTGTTCCCGAGTCCTCCACTATGCAGGAGTGGGTAGATCTAGTAAATAACATCTACGTATGTTAACGAAAGATTAACTTCTCACTCCGACATCGGCTATTTTCTTGCTTTTGACAATTTCTTTGGCATTCTTTTGAAGTTATGATTTTGATTTTCACCTGGTTTTTCAATAGGATCGGGGGTGGGGGGGGGGCAGTTACTTTAGCACTTAGCACACCTAGTGAGTGCACCTTTCAACAGGACAGAACATGATAAACATCTATGTAAGCACTTAAGGTAACCACCGTAACCGTACCTCGTAGTTGAAGTATGGTGCTTGCTGCAGATAGCTATAGCTATAGCCGGAGATGGACTTCTTGACCTGCTTCATCAACCAGCTGAAGGGCATCTGTTTACCAGCGGCGTCGCTGCATGGTGCTCCACGGAACTCCACTTTGGCAAGAGAACACACACCGTCCTACATGACAGGAGAAGACATGATGGTAGATCTGTGTTCACTTTTTATGTTTGGGCTTTAACATTATAGACCAGCGGTTCCCAAACCTTTCTGGATCAGGGCCCACTTGAAGATCTTTCAAGTGTTCGTGGCCCACCCATCTGACCACTTAACACGGCAGCCGTGTTTACTCGTGGCCTCTAAAGAATGGGTCCCAACGCACTGTTTAACCAACAGTGTGCAGAGATCAAACTCTTTGCACCCCTGCACAAATATACTGGTATCCCTGGAATTAATGTGTATGATTGAGAATGTGAAATAAGACAGTAATAATATATAAGTGATGAATTGTACTGTTAATTTTATATCTGTAATTTCAGACTCCATATAACATGGATATTTCAAAAGTAGTCTACTATAAGACTTATAGATTTAATTACAACAGAAGAGAAACCCCATCACAGAATGGACTGTTTGTTCTTACCACGAGGCTCTCGCAGGGATAATCATAGCCATACCAGGGTACTCCCATCACAATCTTCTTGGGATCGATCTTCATATCCAAATATTCTCTGTAGCCTGTTAAGAAAGACCACAATATGCAGACATGGTGTTCATGAATCAAATGTATCAAATGTGTTGCATGGGTTTAGGATGAGGCTCATTAGTAATAGCGCCAGGCAGTTAACCGAAAATATATAGAAACCGACATTTGTACAAATTGTAAAATACAGCTTAAGTGATTAATCGCACTGATTGATTTTGTCAATTATATTGTATAAAATGTACAATTAGTAGGTGGGCTATACATTGATTCATTGATTTATATAAAAGATATATATTATATAAATATAATCAATTATTCCATTCAACAAAAACGTTATCGAATAGAATCTCTAATAGAATAATCGCTAAGAAGATATTGGATAGTTACAGCCTGTAGTATGAATCATTACAACCAACCAACCTTTCAGAGTTTTGAAGAATGGAGCGTTGGCCATTGCGATGCATTCGCCATAGATCTGGCTCTGCTCGTCATAGGACATCACAAACACAATGTCGACGGCCTCCCCAATGGCGGCATAGTCATAGTAACGCCCGTCGATGTGATTTGGGGACCAGGCGAAATCAAATGACACCTAATGGTCAGGAGAAGGCAGTGGTTAAGAAATACTCCAATACTAACAACCCTAACCACAATATAAAAGGTTTGTGTTCAAAAGTTGACTTGATTAAAAGTATGAATTAAAGTAATGGCTTCAATATATATACTTGCAGAACCAATAAAGTACTCAAATGTTTCGAAAATAGCAGAGCACGTTTTGTGAGCTTGTAGATAGGCTATTTCCAAATATCCAAAGCATAAAATAGTGCGTAATTGATTAATGTATGTTTTTAATAATAATTGAAACCTACAAATACATTTGTAAAGTTTTCGAATAATAATTGAGTTACTCTTTCACTGTTAAGATGTTGTTTGTACCTGGGACCCGGGGATGGCCTGGTGGAAGGCCTCAGTGGTCTCTTGGACCAGGGCGGTCAGGGCGTGGTACTCTGGTGAGTTCATAGCCACTGGTTCTTCAATGTCCAGATTGATTCCATCCATGAACTGCTTCTTGGCCAAGTCGATCTGCTCTGTGATCCAGGCTGTCCTGCTGGCAGGGGTCAGCAGAGCGGCCAGAGAAGCAGGAATACCTACAGTAGTCATAGCAAGATGGTGAAGGAACGTTATGAGCATATACCACAGGTTCTCAAAAAAAAAATCATGTATTTGGCCACAGACCCCCATTTGAAAGTATTTTTTGCCATAAGAAAAGAGGGTTTAAGAGGTGTTTAAGAGGTGTTAAAAATGTTGAAGATGAGTCCGCATTTTTGTGGACTGAAAAATTATAACACTGTACTGGACATAGTGGTCCAGGAAGTAAAATAAATATTTAAAAAAAAAAGTACTGGGTATAATGAGGAAGTATTTGGTTAGCTTTGGTAAAATAAAAGAAAGAATCCCTTTCTCCTCAAAAACACAATCATGAAATGTTTGGCAGAGCGAATGAGTTAATCAAAGATGATGAAGTCACAAAATAGTGAACTTTATCTTCATTGAATAATTAAATCAGATACACGTATTGCATTATTTGCAACACTGCACAATTATGTCTCCATAACTCAACTCCTGAGTCCTGATACAGACAAGTAAAATAGCCTACACACATAAAACACAGTTTGAAATGAAGTTTAAAACATTAATCACAAATAACACATAAACCCCCAACACTTTCCCCATGGCAAATAACTTTAAATTTAACGCAATAATGGACACAGACACTACAATATTATGTTTGTCTTTGTTGATAGCATGTTTAGTGGTTATAAATGTACCTCTGAGGACTACTCGTGCTCCTTTGGAATGAGCGTGACACATGAGCTCAGCATCGTATGTAGGACCAAACATGGCCACTGTTGTCACGATTTTCCAATCATATGACTGCCAGTTCTTGCCACCAACATCAAACACATACACCTGGAAACAGACAATACTGTTAACAGATACAGTATGTATGAATCACCGTTCCTTTTCAAGCTGTATAAAGAAATTCATTGAAAATATTAGGTGTGTCAAATCTCATCGCAATAATCCAGTCTCAGAACTATCAGAAATGAGTGAAATTGGTGATGTTACAGTTAGGCTGGCGCAATCCCAATTCACACAAAGTGTTCAAGTCTGCCCCTGACACTGGCGGCAAAGATTATGTGCTGTAGTCGCCGGAAATGTATCTCAACTGTATGTATTTATGTACTTTAGAGTTAATAAATGCTGTTTCTGATTACTTTTGGTTGCGCTCCAAAATATCCTTGGGCGCTAGGGCCCAGCAGCTTTCATTTTTGAGTGGTAGATTCCAAATACTGTAGATAAATGCTGTAATGACCCGGACAATATTACACAGTATGTCCCACAGACCCACAATAATTAGTAGACCGGGGGTCCCCCAGGGATCGTATCATTGTGATAACTTATAGTAAATAGAGTATCAAAGAGGTCACTGGCTGGAACACTGGAGCCCACTTTGAGAAACACTGATGAATACTTGCTGCTGCTGGTAATTTGTGTGGAATTGACAGGTATTTGGCTGCAAACCCCCATCTAACAAGAGCTTGGGCCAGCCAGGGACCCCCATAAGAGAACGGCTAAGTGTGAAACAGGGTTAAAGGGGTTAAACTGATTTAGATGATGAATTAATTCAGCTGGGACCCCCTAGAGCCCACTCATCATGGGGGATCCACTGAAACAAACCATTCTGTCGTCTCCCGTCTACTTTACCTCAAACTCCCTTTCACCCTGAATCACATTGCAGAGTTCCTGGTGCTCACATGGACAAACGTCTGCTGTGGGATACTGGAAAGCTAGCAGACAGAGAAGGAACCAGAGCATTTAGAATGAAATCCAGGCTGTTTTAGTTTAATTACTTTACTCACAGTACTCAAGTCAACCCCAGCACTTGAGTCAACACTCAACTATAAGTGAAAGTTGTACTTGAATAAAAGTACTGGAGTATTCAGGAGTAGATGCTTTTAAGAACATTTACTTTTTTTTTAAAAGTACATTTTCTGTTTTATATCAATCAGTGGGGGACAAAGCTACTCAACCCCAGTACTTATAATTCACTTTACGTGCACTTTAAGTCAAAGGATAGATAATCCTGGTCAAATATTACTCAACTACAATTGAAAGTCAAATTTGTGCTTGGGTTGAAGTACTGGAGTACTTGCTTTTAAAGATACTTAAGTACTCAGAAGTACATGCTTTTAAAAAATATGAATTCAAACAAAACAAAGTACATTTTCATATCAATGCATCACTGTCTTGACAATTAGAAATGTTCCAAAAATAATTCAATAAAAATGTAGAAATTCAAATAAACACAGATACTCCAAAATGTAACTTGTACTTCGTAACTGTTCACCACTGCTTGTATAATGAAGACATGCAAGGTGTCCTCTGTCCAATTAAAACATTGTGAATTGTGCATTTTTTTTAAACTACTCAGAAAACTCACCGAGCTGCACATGCAGCAGCAGAGCCAAACCTGTAGAAAAACACGACACATAGTAAGCTTAAACCAAAAACTAAATCCATCAAAATCGTATAGTATCTTAACACCTTAAGTCATATACTCTTACTTAGTAATAATAATAATACATTTTATTTGTAACGCACTTTATATTCAACACTAATGTCAAAGTGCTACATGGCATAAAAAGTCAAGAAAAAATATTTAAAGACTTTTAAAACTGTCAATGGACTGTGGTGCTCTCAGATGGTCGGTCTACTACATTAACTACAAAAAAGTTAAAAGTACAACATACATTTCAGTTAACTTACCTGTCAGAATCAGAGCCTTCCCCATGATTGCAGTGGTGTGCAAGGAAGAGAGTAACAAACACTTTTATACACACACACACAGTGCTCATATCTTCCACATACTGTATGTAAAAAAAAAAAAAAAAAAAGATGTATTTGCTAAAGATTGTTTCACAAAAGATTATCAATTGTGTCAACATAAGGACACATGTACTATGATTACTTTCTTTTCCACAAACACGCAGGCCAGTTTAACATTTCTCCTTGTGTGAAGGACTGATAAGGAAATGCTCAGCTAAGCCAACACAGAACCACAGCAAACAGGCCAGGGGTATAAGAAAATAACCAGCAATATTGATAATAATAGCACGACGTCGACATGAATGTATGCATTATTTTCATATTTACGCATCGATTTTAGTGACATTTAAGTGAATGATTGACAACTATTTTAGCATTTACTATTTGTGATCCAAATTAGATTGGAGTTTTAATACTACCTTAATGTGCATGTGTATGTGTATGTGTATGTGTATGTGTATGGGTATGTGTGTGTGTGTGTGTGTGTGTGTGTGTGTGTGTGTGTGTGTGTGTGTGTGTGTGTGTGTGTGTGTGTGTGTGTGTGTGTGTGTGTGTGTGTGTGTGTGTGTGTGTGTGTGTGTGTGTGCGTGTGTGTGTGTGTGTGTGTGACAATATATCATTTACCAACTGTGCTGTTTTGTAAAGTAAATTACTTTTTATTTGCCAATTAAGTCATGCAAATTGTTATCTGTTATCTCATGCAATAGGCAAAATTGAGCTATTTCCAAGCCAAGGGCTTAAAGGGCAAGACCACTTTTAGAGGTTTGGATTGTGTAGTTACCTTGCCATGATGTAACTCCAAAAGGTGGACAAGAAAACAATAATTGCTCCATTGATTAGAAATTGATAATTCAAAATATGCTCCTCATTGACATAAATTGTACAGTGAAACAGCACTCAAAGTCACTCTTTTAGCCCGTAAACGAACACAAACAAAGCTGATTCAGACAATATAGAACATCACCAAACCCAGTACTGTTTTTTATGTTTCAAGACTCTAACTCTAACTTTATTCTTATTTATTCTATACATTATTCTATATATTATGTTAGCACAGTTCTGCACAGTCCCACCAACTTTTTGGCTGCTTTTACTGTATACTGTAAGTAGGAAGTGACAAATAAAACCCTTCTTGATTCTTGTGTCTTTGCCTGAAACATTGTATGACATTGTTATATTCAGACAGTACTTCTGTTATACCTGCTAGAGGAATCAGAAAAAAGGTTAAGCAAGTAATCAAAAGTATTTAGCAGCTAGTTGAGATTTGATAAAGGAAGATAAACATGCTGGGCAAGTACAGTAACATGATTAAAAGCAGGCAGTGATAGGCCTATGGCATGAGGTGTTATTTGTTTTGTAATATACATTAATGTGCACCTTATCTAATCGCCTTACAACCCATTTTTTTAATCTAAATGAAACTAATGTGTGATAATTATTTAACAAAAGATATGCTGGCATCAGCAGAAGACAGGATTCTTCAAAGCAGAAGTAATGACAGAGGTCGTTGCTGTGGCTGCAGAGTATTATAATTGAATTACTTGTGAAGAATTAATATTATTTTGTACAGTTAGGCAGTCTAGTGAGAGCATTTGAGCACTGGTGGTGGAAGAAGTATTCAGATTATTTACTTTAGTAAGCAATACCACAATGTAGAAATTACGAATAAAAGTCCTGTACTAAAAATGTTATATATATATAATGTACCAAAAGTAAAAGTAGCCTACTCATTATGCAGAACGTTCCTATTTCTGTTTTTTGTTTTCAAACATTTTAACAAATTGTCAATTGATCTACACGTTGTGAGCTTGTAGATCAACTATTTTCATATAGACAAAGTATAAAATAGGGCTTCATTGATTAATATACGTTTTGTGATAATAATCTAAAGTCATCTAAAGTCATTATCTTGCTTATTAGACGGCTACTTAATGAATACATTTATCATTTAGTTAAATGTAAACAAGAATGTAGCTACAAAAGTGTGCACAGGTCTCCGCCAGGCCGGGTTACCTACCCAAGCCAAACTTTGGAAGGCAGTCATAGCCAGCTGGAATGGAATATGAAAAATCTGGCTGATCCATCTTGATCACATGTGCATGAGTTTTGGACAAAATCTGTAGGAGCAGCAGTATTCACCTGTTTCCTAGGCTTTTCACTTCCTGTGTGTGTTCCACTTCCTGTCGATTTGATCCAATGAAATCCAATGAAACTGGTCAGATGACTAATGATATCCAATGAAATCCGACAGGAAGTGGAAAACACACAGCCTAGGAAACAGGTGAATAGCAAAAAGTGTGTTTTGAAGAAAATGCAAAATGGCCAGAGCCTCGTATGGGGAGTTGCGTCATGACCCAAGGAATCCAGGGGATTGTATGACCCACCGTTCAAGGTGGCCAAAACGGGAAGTGGCCTGTCATAGCGCCACCATGAGGCCAATTTGGCTGAGCTTCTTCCTTGGCTTACTGGGAGTGTGCGTGCAAATTAATTTCATGCGGACCGGAGCGAAAACATAGTCTCTGGCCTTCGAACCGCCGTTGCTTCAGGTGACTGCAGTGGTCTGTTATTGATAGCAGTGGTCATTAATGAAAAATAATTAACCAATCAGAATCACGCATTCAACTAAGCCGTGTAATAAAGCCTGACACATGTACATGCATCAGACCTTACTGTACTGATCTGCCTTCAACAACCAGTCAGAGGGTGCAGGGACCTAGGGCAACCAGAAAGGACAGCAAAACTAAATATGAAGCCTTTTGTGAGCAGAGGTGATTCTTGAGATTGTTGGAACCCCTTCTGACTGGCTTGAATGAGCTCTTGGGGGCCCTCATTGGTCTGGGCCCCAGCAGTACTTGCCTACATCGCCTGTTCATGAAATGCACCTATGTATGAGTGCTCCCCGAACTTTGGGCCCTAGGACTGGGCCTGACATTAAAATTATGATTATGGAAATAATTCTGATTGGATGAAATTGGTGACCCACCTGAAAATGTATGTTATGTTCATTAAAGAGTGGGATAGACGGGGAGACCTACTGAACAAACACTATAACAATTAATACTATCCGAATAAAGAGCTTTAACGTTTTAACAAAAAACTTTAACCGATATATATTACTTACACCTTTAAAAGTATGCATTTGTATAAACTGTTAAAAAAGGACTTTTCCTCAAAAATAGCATTTGATGACAGCCAAAATACAGTGTCATCATACAGAACATCATAATTCATATTTGTAACACATAAATAACAATGCTAATATCAAAACTAATATCTACCCTGTCCTGCAGTGACTAAAACTCGAAATGTAGACTTGGCTCCTTCTCGCTTGCATTTGTATGGAAGTTAGGTATGTGCATGTGTTGCTTGTTGAAGACATCATGTGAGGCTTGTACCCCCATCACTCCTACACACAATCAGTTGCTCTGTAGAACACTCCCATCTGCTGGACATATCAAGTAGGCTAAATTCAGCTCCAAGAGAACTTCATATTCCACTTGGGGTTTGTGGTAGGAATAATATACTTTAGTGACTACATACATTTATTTTGAAAGGTATGGGTCAGTACTATGTAGCTATGACTGTTTTCCTAAAATGTTATCCACAGTGAAGCCAAGCCGTTATTAGACCCCATCTTGTTGGTGTTTAAATAGCATATGTTTATTGTTGTTTTCTGCCTTAGCTTGATGATGTAAGTTGCGTGTGTCACGACTTGGCGTTTGTGACATAGAGCTGACGTCACAGTGTTGATGCATTTGTTCCTTAAAAATGCAGATCACAGTCACACAGCTGTCTTTGTCTGCAAGCAACGGATAGTAAAGGTCAAGAGCTGAGAAGGAAGAAGAAGGGTCACCAAACTATATAGTTATTCTTTTAACGAAGGGATTCTTGGTCTTTTTGTAATCATGTTAATTATATCATAACCTCATAAGCCCAGGCTGAGCTTAATTGCTAGCTAAACATCTTTTGAATAGCTGCTCTTTATAGACTTAGAAATAATTTGAAAATTAATTCCCATAAATATTGTAAAGTTAGTCAATTTCGTCAACGCTAACAATGGTTTCAACAACTACGGCTACAGTTCTACTGGCGGGCACAGTAGTAGCCTTAGCAATCCAGGGCCCGATGACAGAGTACCTTTGGCTACTGATTCTTGGCTTCATTGTCGCCTTCATTCTAGCCTTTGCAGTGGGTGCCAATGACGTTGCCAACTCCTTTGGCACAGCTGTAGGCTCTGGAGTAGTCACCTTGAAACAAGCCTGCATTCTGGCCTCTGTGTTCGAGACTCTCGGGTGTGTGTTTATTGGGGCCAAAGTGGGCGACACCATCCGGAAGGGCATCATTGACGTTAATGTGTACCATGGCGCTGAGCAATTGTTGATGGCTGGATCCTTTAGTGCAATGGTTGGTTCTGCAGTGTGGCATCTGGCTGCCTCCTATTTTAAGCTTCCCATCTCTGGAACCCACTCCATTGTTGGTGCTACTATTGGCTTCTCCCTGGTCGCCAAAGGCCTGAAAGGGGTCAACTGGCTTAAACTCCTTCTTATCGTAGTGTCCTGGTTCCTGAGTCCCCTGTTGTCCGGTATAACGTCAGGAATTATTTTCTACATTGTACGCAGATTCATCTTGCAGAAGGAAGATCCCGTGCCCAATGGACTGAAGTCCCTGCCTGTCTTCTATGCCTTCACCATGGGAGTCAACGTGTTCTCCATCCTGTTCACCGGAGCTCCGATGCTGGGATTTGACAAGATCCCTTGGTGGGGTGATCTGATCGTCGCTCTGGGCTCTGCTGGACTCACCGCTGTTCTGGTCTGGTTTATTGTCTGCCCATACCTGAAAAGGAAGATTGAATTGTCCGCTAAGCCCCAACCTGTCCCAGAAGAGCGCAGAGTGGTATCTGATATCGGAGATTCTGATGACACAGACCAAGATGCTTCTAAC
The DNA here is from genome assembly GCF_963280865.1 of Gymnoscopelus braueri. NCBI lineage: Eukaryota > Metazoa > Chordata > Actinopteri > Myctophiformes > Myctophidae > Gymnoscopelus > Gymnoscopelus braueri. Next base: position 5,689,925 of record NC_137607.1, read on the forward strand.
AGTGTCCCCGATCAACCAGCGGTTAACAAACAAGTCCAGGACAGCGATGGCCAAACCGACACCCCCGATCAAGCCCAGTTCAACAACATGCCAGTTTACATCCCTAGCAACAGCAACAGCCATTACCACACTGTTTGCAAGGACTCTGACCTCCACAGGGAACTTATGCGCCAAAACAACAGCTACACCTCCTATGCCTTGGCCATCACTGGCATGCACAGTGGACTCAAGCATAAGGAAGGGGTATTCCGTGCCTGTGACGAGGGTGATGAGGGCCCGGGTTCAGGTGGCCTGGACTGCAGTCAACTGGACGGCCTGAACTGCAAGTCAAATCACGTCAACTCAACTCCTGAACACTTGAATCCAGAGGGCCAGGTGGCGGTGGAAATGGTGAAAGACGATGATGATAACAAGCTGGAGAAAGACAGGCCTGAGGTCGCCACTCTCTTCCAGTTCCTCCAGATTGTCACCGCCTGCTTCGAAGCCTTCGCCCATGGAGGCAACGATGTCAGTAATGCCGTCGGCCCCCTGGTCGCTCTGTGGATAGTGTACTCGACTGGTAGTGTGGTATCAAAAGCCAGCACTCCCATCTGGTTGCTTCTCTATGGAGGAGCGGGTATCGCGGTCGGGCTGTGTGTGTGGGGCCGCAGAGTGATGCAGACCCTGGGCAGAGATCTGACTCCTATCACCCCTTCCAGTGGTTTCAGCATTGAACTGGCCTCAGCCCTGACTGTGTTGTTTGCCTCTAACATCGGCTTGCCCGTCTCCACCACCCACTGCCAGGTGGGCTCTGTGGTGGCAGTAGGCTGGCTGCGCTCTAGGACGGCTGTGGACTGGCGCCTGTTCCGAAACATCTTTCTCGCCTGGATTTTAACCGTGCCAATCACCGGCCTGATCAGTGCTGTCGTCATGGCACTCTTCACCCATGTCATCTTGTGAGTGTTGGGGAAATACCCCATGTTGGGGGAGGAGAGCCCGCTGGATGTGAGGCTGAAATACATTGCTTACGTCAGTGATTTCCAACCTATTTTCATTTCAAGGACGCCCAGTTCAAGGACACAGATATGCATTCGGACACAGACCCCCCATTTTATCTCTGAAACCCCAATCTACAAAGTCAAATCCTCAGGGTTCATTTAACAGACCTGTAAGAAGAACCACTGCTAAACTCAAACCATCATCTTGTCAGACATGGTCTAATAACGGCACAGACTTCCTCTACGTCGATGACTGATGACATCATATTGATGACATCAAGACTTGCCCTAATAAGGAGGGACGGCTCCACAAAATGTGAAAAGATTACAGAAAACAGCAAGACAGGGTCTAATAACAGTGTTGATGATGCAGTCTTGCCGAAATATGGAGAGACGGCGGGATGGCAGATCAGAAATTATGAAATTAAAAAAAAATAAAAAAGGTAAAAATTTGAAATCCCCAAAGAACTAACTGCCACTAACGGCATGGCATCTATGACGTATATGACATATGAACTTGGCTTGTGGGTGGATGTTGGCTGGACGGTGGGCGTCACAAATGTAACATGCCCATACATGGAGACTGGCTGGACGCTGGAGGGTGGATGGATGTCACAAACAGGCCCATGTATGGAGGTCACTTTAAACTAGATGTTCTGCGGCCTGAACATCTACTGGAGTACTATTACGCAAGTGTGTCTGTCTGAGGGAGTGCGGTGCGCGGTGTGAAGTTGTCCGGGTCAGCGGTTGGACTGATATGCCCATATATGGGCTGTCAGATCAGGTTGTCCAGACGCACCGATCCGGACGATATGCCCATACTGTATGTAGCCTTGTAGCCTACACACTAGATCTCAGTATCTGTCAGACTATTTGTCGCCTTTATACCCATATATGGAGATCCCTGATGCCATCAATATGATGGCACAGTACTGACATCCTAGACTGGCCTCCAAGTACTATGATTGATATACGGGTACGATGGGTATTGCATAACAACGGGAGGGCATCGTTCCCCACGGGCATCAGCCTAGTCTATCTAAAAATCACACCCTGTGTGAAGGAAGCGGTGCCTTTGATGAGTTTATTCAATTGGGCTATATATGAACTAGAGAAACAATGTTAAATCTCTGTAAATTCATTTCAAGGCTACTGAACAGCGCCACTGGAAGCAAATCACCAAATGCATTCCAAGGTTTTTCCTTGGCCTCTATGCAGTAAATATGTGTACTGATTTGCGTGACGTTTGGAGAAAATGTGTAAAAGTATTTTAAAAACAATTGTTTTGCCAAAATTGGCCTCCTGGTGGCGCTATAACAGGGCAATGTGAAAAGGGGAGCAATTCTTCCTGGGCCTAGTGGGAATATGCGTGGAAAGTTTCACGGAAATTGCACACTGCGTTCATGTTGTGGGCACGTGTGCAGTGTTGCTTCTTTGCCGTGCCTCCTGGTGGCGCTATAACAGGGCAATGTGAAAAGGGGGGCAATTCTTCCTGGGCCTAGTGGGAATATGATTTGCGTGACGTTTGGAGAAAATGTGTAAAAGTATTTTAAAAACAATTGTTTTGCCAAAATTGGCCTCCTGGTGGCGCTATAACAGGGCAATGTGAAAAGGGGGGCAATTCTTCCTGGGCCTAGTGGGAATATGCGTGGAAAGTTTCACGGAATTGCGTTCATGTTGTGCGCACGTGTGCAGTGTTGCTTCTTTGCCGTGCTCATACGGACATACGGACGGACGGACGGACGGACACACACACAGACACGGTCAAATGTAGAGCGGCTGGCACCGCTAAAAATGCACAAAATCTGTGTGTGTTTTTTCCCCTATTTTTTTTCTCTTTTGTTCTCTATTCACCCAGGGAAAGTTGCTGAGCACAGATGCAGATGTTTTCCTCAACGCCCTGCACACATACAGACACACACACACACACACACACACACACATTAAAACCTGGGAGCTGACCAGTACAACCAAGAAGTCTTACTACTTTGGCCACTGCGTATGTCTGACCACTGCATATGATGAGAATGGTCCAACCCATTTACTTCAAACTTGCGTGTGACTTGAGGGAGTGCAGTGTTGAGTGGGAAGTCAGTCGGATAAGTGGTTGTCCAGAACCGAAAATCCACAAATCTCACCCGGGAGAGAACGGAGACCCCCGTGCATTCGAGGCACATGCTGACAATAGTAAGGGCGACCCGTCTCCAGTCATTCAGGCACGCACTTGGAGTGCTTGGGGACCGGGACCGCAATGGATGATTTGAAGCCAGTCAGTGAACACTCCCTCTAACTGGGCTGGACATACCTCGAGTATACGGGATGCCGCCGGGGCCGGCAGCTTTTTTTCAGTGTTCACCCGCTGGAAAGCTCTGCGCACGTCAGCCTCCAAGATGGCTAAAGGGCTGGCTTCCGCAGGTAGTGCACACAGTGGGAGGTTCCTGCTCAAAGCGAGCGTAAACGTTGTTCAGCTCACCAGGGAGGGAGGCAGAGGGACTCTCTGCAGGTCCGAAGCCTCTGCCATGTCGTCCTCACATCCACGCTTTCAAATTGGTCCACCAGCTTACCAGATCTGAAGGCGACATTGCGAATGATTGCATGCATGGAGAGCAGCACGGACCTCGCTGTTGATCCAGGGTTTCTCGTTGGGATAGATCCGAACTGACTTCTTTGGAACAATGTCCTCTATGAGCTTATACTGATGAAACACGTGACCGTGTCTGAGAACTCGTTGATGTCGTTCTCAGCAGCGTTCTGAAACATCCCTGTCAGGGGCCCGGTTGGTCGGAAAGAGAGACACCAGGAGGCTTGTGTAGTTCCTTTAAAATGTATTTTTTTTGTCTTTTATTTTTCCAATAAAAACATGACAATTAATAATTCTAGTGGGTGATCAGTCCACTCTTGACACAAAGAATAACATTTAAACAGACAAACAACTACAACATAATCCACTACAGCACTAGGCTGCCCTAGCGCGTCTGATATCATGTCTAGAGGGGTGGGTTCAAAATCACCGGAGAGAGAATCCGCTTGCTCCCATTGGTTCACCGATCTGTTCGTCACCCCCGCCCCACTCCGCATAACATTTGGAGCGACGCCCACTGCACTCTGGTTGGTTGAGGATGACTCCCACTTCCTTCAACTGGCTGGTCCAGGCTCTTCTTTTTTAGCAAAAATAAAAAATAAAAGCCTGGAGATCGAGACTACTACAGCACTAACTCATATTAACTAAAGAAAATACAATGAAACTGAAATATCAACTTCTTAATGATGGATCCTCTGGATCCGCCTGTGTTCCACAGGGTCCTCTCCCTCTGCCACGTTACATTGTTCATCAGAGGGGGTTGGCAATGAAAACATTGCAAAAGAATACCCTGTGCTCTCTACCGGCTGATCCCACCACTGACACCATATGTCAGGGACCGAGTTGGTCGGCAAGAGAGACACCAGGAGACTTGTGTTGTTTCTTTAAAATGTTTTTTTTTTTTTGTCCTTTATTTTTCCAATAGAAACACGACAATTAATAAAACAGAACAAATGAGGACAAACAGAACTGAACTTGACAGCCTGACTGACCTAACCAAAATGAGACATGAGGGGATGTATATATTGGGTGATCAGTCCACTCTTGACACAAAGGGGAATGGACAAAGAATAACATTTAAACAAACTACAAATAACTACAACATGATCCACTACAGCACTAACTCATATTAACTAAAGAAAATACAATGAAACTGAAATTAAAAATAATTTAATAATAAATTCAAACTCATAATAAACCCCTGCCCCTCCCCATATGGCCAGGGGACATGGTGCAGTCCAATTACTCAATCAGCTCCTTATAAGCACATGTGAAACAGCTGGTCCTTACTTTGGCCAGCCATCTAAACTCCAGCACTCATCCGAACTGATAACTCAACAAAAAACAAATAAACTTAAATACAAATTAAATGACTCCTGATAAAACAACTTGACCCTAACAAAAGTTAAATTAATGTACACTCCAGTCAGTAACTTCTAATAAACATTATGTAATTTAACCGATTCTGCGTGTAGTCCTTTACATTTGTAGTATATAGTGCTGAGCGCTGCGGTCTGACTTTCCAAAAGGAGGACAGAGAAGGGTCTGTATAGGTGTCAGGAAAGATGGTATAGCAGTGGTCCAGAATGCTGTCACCCCTGGTGTTACAGGTGATATGTTGGTGGTATTTGGGGAGAACTTTCTTCAGATGTGCTCTGTTGAAGTCTCCTGCGACCACAAGGTATATAAGTGACCAGATGGACACTAATAATACTTTTGGATAAATCAAGGTGACTATGCCACTCTCTTTAAGGGGAGAGACCCTGAACCAACTATGCATTTACTGTTACTGTTGTGACCAAATATCCCCACTCAAGTTTAACAAGACAGACAGGCTTTTGTGCGTACAATCATTGGACACTTTATTTAAATAGCAGCATATCTACAAAGAATGTGTGCAGGTACCAACACGTTCACTGACCGGGGGGCAATAGAAAAACTAAAAGAAGAATTTATAAAATGTTTCAAAAATAGCATAATCTATGTGTGTTGTGAGCTTGTACTGTAGGTCGACTTTTTAGAATGTTTTGTGGTTAAGTGGCTCAGTGGTTAAGCAGAAATACTATAATTTTCAGATGTAAGTGGCTCTGCCTGGGTGGGGCTTAAATACCCCACTGATTGCAAATCAGGGCAGGGCCACCATATGGGATGTGTCTTAAAGAGTATCCACGAGCACTGCCCCCGAGGGGGTCAGTTCCCGTAAATATTGAATAATATTTAGTGGAGAGCCAGTCTCGACCACGAAAGAGAACATAGGGTTGAGGGAACTTGAGTACGCCCCCAACCCTATGTTCCCTCAGCCCTATGTTCCCTCAGCCCTATGTTCCCTCAGCCCTATGTTCCCTCATCCCAAAACAGACCCTATGTTCCCTCAGCCCTATGTTCCCTCATCCCAAAACAGACCCTATGTTCCCTCAGCCCTATGTTCCTTCAGCCTTATGTTCCATCAGCCCTATGTAATATTCTAATGTCTTGTCCTGTCTGTCTGTCTGTCTGTCTGTCTGTCTGTTTCTTATAAGATATTTCTAGCAAGATATATAAAAAAATGTATTTTTGCCAAGAGGGGGCATGGCAATGGGCATGGCATGTCACAAAAAGTACATTTACGATAAGGATGGATTTATGCATAACTTTGTGTGAGTTTGTCATAGGCTAAGGAGGAACTGATTCCTTAGCCTATGACAAACTCACACAAAGTTATGCATAAATCCATCCTCCTCTTTTTGAGATTGGTCAGTATCGGTCAGTATCATGTCAGTATTATGTCAGCACCATGGTCAGTATCATGGTCAGTATCATGTCAGTATCATGGTCAGCATCATGGTCAGTATCATGTGAGCATCATGGTCAGTATCATGTCAGCATCATGGTCAGTATCATGTCAGCATCATGGTCAGTATCATGGTCAGCATCATGGTCAGTATCATGGTCAGCATCATGGTCAGTATCATGTTCAGCATCATGGTCAGTATCATGTGAGCATCATGGTCAGTATCATGTCAGCATCATGGTCAGTATCATGTCAGCATCATGGTCAGTATCATGTCAGTATCATGGTCAGTATTATGTCAATATCAGGAGTGGTTATTTGCTTCAGTCATCAAAACTATTTCTATAAGTTTAAGTTTGTAATGGATAAAATAAAGTAATTTACCCATAATTTTCCTATGACCTATCTACTGTGTTAAAAGGTTTCTGGGGGAGGACCCCCCGCCATATATATCCAACCCGTATTAATTTGACTGTATAATGTTCATGTCTGTATATCAGAACTTTTATCCTGCAAACTTTGGAAGCCAATGTAGCCAAGTAGGATGAAATATGAAATATTGGACACATCCATCTTGATCACATGACTATAGAGATACTGTGTGTTCAGATTTGCATGATTTTTGGACAGAATCTGAAGGAGTAAGAGCAATAAAATTGTTTTACAAAACTCAACCTCCTGGTGGCGCTCTAAAAGGCATATGTGAGGCATAGGTTTTTCCTTGGCCTCTAGGGAGTGTGCGTGCAAAGTTTCATGCAGATCGGTGCAGTTATAGCTAAAATCGTGAATCGGCCTGTTATAGCGCCACCATGAGTCTGATTTGAAAGTTTTCAAGTGGCATTTCTTCCTGGGCCAAGTGGTAATCTACTACGTGAAAAAAAAACACGGAAAGCGCATGCTGCGTTCATGATTTGAGGCATTTTGTTGAAAATGAACCAATCCTGCAAACTTTGGAAGCCAATCTTAGCCAATCAGGATGGAATATGGAAAATCGGACAGATCCGTGTTGATCACATGACTATAGACATATTGTGTACCGATTTGCATGTTGTTTGGACAAAATCTGTAGGAGTAATATCAATTTTTTTTTTGCAAAAGTTGGCCTCATGGTGGCGCTATGACAGGCTGATCTGAAAAATGTGGGGCAGAGGTTCTGCTGTGGCATCCAGGGAGTGTGTGTGCGCAGTTTCACAGCGACCGGGCCAACGGTGGCGTGCTCGCAGACAGAAGGACGGACACACACACACGGACGGACACACGGACGGACGAACAGTGGGCAAAACATACTCTCTCGCCATGGCTTTCGGCCTGGCGGAGACAATTATCAATATAATTTAACATCAGTCAGTTTCACAGCTGTTTGAATTTGAATTGATGAGAGAAACTATACATATAGTTTAATGTGCCTTAGCTGACCAGGTCAAAGCAATTAAGTTTGGCCAATCATGTTACTGATGGGGTGAGAGGGACTGCAAGCCAATCAAGGCCTTTGTGGTTTATACAGCCATGTGACATTAGTTAGGGGATATTAAAAAAATCTTGGAATAAATTCCTTACCAAAAAAAATCTTCACCAATGTGTTTGTAAAAGTGTCTAGTAACACATCTCACAAAGACTGAAATGCAGTCCCCCTAGGAGAATCTTTGACAGCTCCTTAAAGTTGGGGTACCCACCATAACCTTGGTTAAAAAAAAATCCAAAAAGAAATCTAAATTTAATTCTGTTTTAAGTAGCATGTGAGGTGTCAAACTAGGGTGTTTTTATGATTCTGAATCCATTGCAAGCATTTGTTTTTGCACCAAAACCACTCCTTGGGCTAAAAACGGCCCAATCTCAATGGGCTTTTTACACAAAAAGTATACCTGGAAAAGGATGGCTATGGCCGATTTTTTTTTAACCAAGGTTATGGTGGGTACCCCAACTTTAAGGAGCTGTCAAAAATTATCCTAGGGGGACTGCATTTCAGTCTTTGTGAGATGTGTTACTAGACACCTTTACAAACACATCGGCGAAGATTTTTTTTGGTAAGGAATTTATTCCAAGATTGGAAAATATTCTGCTAATATGTATAATGACTACAAGAGAATATGCTGGCTGACTTTGAAGAGTGAAGATGTTATCTGTTGGTATTTTTTTTTTACCAATTTTCTGGACTGTGCTTTATTGTTCATATTGTTCATGTCGTATATTGGTCCATGATCAGACAAGAAAAACACTATTCCATAACTATTCCCTGAATGCAAGAAGAACAAGGATCCAGTTTGAAAGAGGGTTTGTCCATAGAATTTTATTTCCACGGACGTGACACCTGAGTTGCCAATCCACAGAGTGTACCTGAATCACCAAAACATTGCACTTTATACAGACAGACATTTGACTTAGGACCTCCTCCCAGTCCTCGTTCTTGACCACTCACAAACAAGCTTTTAGAAACAAAAGGCTTATTGGGCCAGCCTTCTCAATCGGCACAAGAAATTTGCATCTTGACTTGGTTTAGATACAGTATGTGACAATTTACTTTAACCCTATTTATAAAAATATACTTTTACACAAGCTCATATTATGAAATCTTTGTTTAACATCTTATTAGCTTCAAATTAAGTCCACACACATTATACATTCACAATTGCAAACAGCAGCTAGAAATACAATGAGTCAACAAAGACAACAGTTACTTTAAGACAGAATATTTTCCTTAGCTGACGTTTCTCTTTGTTAACCATACGAGTCATAGTTATCCAGACTTTAATCATTTTAACTACACACTGCAGACCTAAGACTGAAGAATAATAAAAGTGTATATATTTTAACTGTTTACTCAATCATCTTGACCTGGCTTCCAACCATTCACTACACAGTTCCTGTCTGTAGCTGATTGCCCAGGAAGGAACAATGATTACTCTGATTAGTTTAAAGGTTTAATGACATGCACTTTTACACCACATTCGAAGTCTTTGTCCTGGTCCTTCAAAAGTGTACAAAAAGTTTTAAGTGAAAATTCCATTCCAGTGATCCATGGCAGGTGTTTTTCTCTCACATTTCTAAAGCCTTTTCAACTGCAATGAAAAAAGAAATCTTTGCCTGCGGGTGTCGCTGGTGAGGGATTTTGCCTGTCAATCATCGCCTCTGCTCCGCCCCCCCCCAAAGGAAAGGATAGGGGAGGGGAGGGGCGAGGAGGAGAGTGGGCGGGATTAATCGACTGTGACCTCACTGTCGAAGGGCCAAGCTCAGATTACTTTTCAGCCTAATTATTCAGAAAACCCCAGACCACAGAAAATCCACTGAATGTTCTAAGTTCAGGTTTTTTGGGTGTAATTGAGGTCATAAAACCCCAAATAAAACATTGAAAATAAAAAAAAGTGAAAATGAATGTCATGACACCTTTAAATGAATACAAAAGCTTCTTCTGATTATCAAGACAAGACAGAGGGTGTCAATGCCTCTGAACCAAGGAACAAAAGGTTTATCAGAAGGACTGTTGTGACTCTCACCTCTCACCTGGACTCTCTAGTGTAGCTCAATGGACAGGAACTCTGAACTGATTGCATTAAAGCTGAGCCCACACAAAGTGGGGTGACATCTCTCCCTAGCTTACAGTACTTGGTCAAAGGTCAAACTCAGCTCCAAATACAAACCTTCAAGTATTTTACCAATTAAATGGAATATCATGGAAATACATATTCTCATGTTTGAAATGTTACTTTTTATTTTCTTACTCCTTCAGATTCTGTCCAAAATACACGCAAATCTGTACACAGTATCTCTATGTGATCAAGATGGATGTGTCCGATATTTCATATTCCATCCTACTTGCCTAACATTGCCTTACAAAGTTTGCAGGATAGGTCCGTTTTGAACAAAATTCCTCAAATCATGAACGCAGTGTGCGATTTCCGTGAACATTCCCACTAGGCCGAGGAAGAAATGCCCCCCTTTTCACATTGGCCTGTTGTAGCGCCACCAGCAGGTCTAATTTAGCAAACCACATTTTTGGAACAAAATTGAGGGAACATAGGGCTGAGGGAACATAGGGCTGAGGGAACATAGGGCTGAGGGAACATAGGGATGACCCCCCGCCGGGACAGGTAGGTTAGTGTGGGAGGGACAGCGAGTGCATTTTCCGGCAGCGGCAGCTGCCGAGGCAGCTCCGCGGAGCTGCCGGCGGCGCGAGCTTTGGGAGTGTGCTGCGTTTGTGTAACGCAGTCCCCACCAATATTATTTACGATTCTGTGCCTATCGGTACATAAATCGGACGGCGCTTAGTCGAATAGCAGACCATCGGCCGGTCGTCGCGGGCACTCGCGCCTGGAGGCGCTCGGGCGCGACTCCTTGGCCTCAAGGTCTGCTGATTCGGCGCGCGTCTGTCATGGTCCAAAACTATACTTTATCGGCGGAAAAAATAAGTTGACTGCCGCTCCTCCACCGGCAGTTCCGCTGCTGCCGCTCCTCCACCGGTAGTTTCCGCGGCAGTTCCGCTGCTCCGCCGCTCCACCGCCGGCAGTCACTGCCGGGAGCTGCCGCTCCTCCACCGGCAGTTACCGCGGAAGTTCCGCGGCTGTTGCCGCTGCCGGAGAATGCACTCGCTCCTTCTGTAGTGTGGGCCAGCAATGTTCAGAATTCGCCAATCAGGCTGGAATGTGAAAAATCGGTCGGATCGGACGGATCCGTCTTGATCACTTGATTAAAGAGATAATATGTACCGATTTGCGTGATGTTTGGACAACATTTGTAGGAGAAATATTAAAAAAATGTTTTGCAAAAATCGGCCTCCTGGTGCCGCTATAACAGGCCAATGTTAAAAGGGTGGCATTTGTTCCTCAACATAGTGTGAATGTGCGTGAAAAGTTTGACCGCAATCGGTCATGATTTGCGGCATTTTGTTCAAAATAAGCCACTACTGCAAACTTTAGATGTGATGTGAATCTTAGCCAAAAATAGTTTGTTTATATATTTTTGGTTTAAATGGTCAATAAATGGATTGAAATATCAAAAATTATACATAGTCCGGTGGATTGAGACAAAAATCGTTAACTTTTTCATAAAAGCGTGAAACTTGGTAGACTTGTACAGTTTGGGGCCCTGAACATTTTCAGATATGGAGCCATTGAAAAAACACCCCCTGGTGACCATTTTACTTTCCACCATTACTAAATAATGTATTTTGCATCTTAACTCCTGGACCAAACATGTTAATACAGAATAGGTGATGTCTACATCTATATATGGTCAATGATTACAATTATATCATGTACAATATCATAAGCTATTAAAGTTAATAGTAAATGGTCAATTCAGTGATGTTGTGAGGTAGTTCGGTGGTTTTGTCCGAAAATCGTTAACTTTTTCATAAAAGTATTAAACTTCAGGTGAGGTAATGGTCAATTCAATAAAGTTGTTTATGTCGAGGTAGCTTAGTTAGTAGAGCACTCACCTTAGGACCACAAGGTTCTAGGTTCGATCCCAAGGAACCTCGGTGTATGACTAGCATGGCTTGGGTAACTAAGACGTGCATGAAGTACTGAGAGATGATGTTGCACTCCACCTCGGACGGATCCGTCTTGATCACTTGATTAAAGAGATAATATGTACCGATTTGCGTGATGTTTGGACAACATTTGTAGGAGAAATATTAAAAAAATGTTTTGCAAAAATCGGCCTCCTGGTGCCGCTATAACAGGCCAATGTTAAAAGGGTGGCATTTGTTCCTCAACATAGTGTGAATGTGCGTGAAAAGTTTGACCGCAATCGGTCATGATTTGCGGCATTTTGTTCAAAATAAGCCACTACTGCAAACTTTAGATGTGATGTGAATCTTAGCCAAAAATAGTTTGTTTATATATTTTTGGTTTAAATGGTCAATAAATGGATTGAAATATCAAAAATTATACATAGTCCGGTGGATTGAGACAAAAATCGTTCACTTTTTCATAAAAGCGTGAAACTTGGTAGACTTGTACAGTTTGGGGCCCTGAACATTTTCAGATATGGAGCCATTGAAAAAACACCCCCTGGTGACCATTTTACTTTCCACCATTACTAAATAATGTATTTTGCATCTTAACTCCTGGACCAAACATGTTAATACAGAATAGGTGATGTCTACATCTATATATGGTCAATGATTACAATTATATCATGTACAATATCATAAGCTATTAAAGTTAATAGTAAATGGTCAATTCAGTGATGTTGTGAGGTAGTTCGGTGGTTTTGTCCGAAAATCGTTAACTTTTTCATAAAAGTATTAAACTTCAGGTGAGGTAATGGTCAATTCAATAAAGTTGTTTATGTCGAGGTAGCTTAGTTAGTAGAGCACTCACCTTAGGACCACAAGGTTCTAGGTTCGATCCCAAGGAACCTCGGTGTATGACTAGCATGGCTTGGGTAACTAAGACGTGCATGAAGTACTGAGAGATGATGTTGCACTCCACCTCAGCAATCCAGGGGTCTAGCACATTGCATTGGGAATAAACACCCTCATTCTCAGCCAATACCGATGATAAGCCACTCTTACTTCGTCAGTGACGTTGAAAAAAGGAAATCACAATATCTGAGAAGGGTCATTCATATGTTCCCAGAGTCCTACTGTATGTTCCACGGCTTTCTATTCTGTTAACACACAAAGAGTTAACTTTTTAAAAGGTTGTTGGGTACTCTTTCTCCAAGGGCCCTGTGTTCAACTGCGTGCTGCTATGTTCCTGGAACATTCCCAAACATACAAACATTCTTTCTTATTTTCTGAAGTTAATATTATGTACAATTATGTTTGGATAGAATTTGGTTCAAATTACATGTGCTTGCTAACATACATTATCTGGTGCGCTATATCATAGGGGGGTGGCTCTGACCCCGGACAGAGCCCAGGCAGAGTTGGTGGGGTAGGTGAGTGAGGTGTGGTTGTATAGGGGGTGTGATAGAGGTGCATTGGGAGCAGGGATGTGTGAGTGGGGGGTGGAGGTACTGTATGGTGCAGTAGGAGTCTATCCGATCTACAAGCTCACAATATGTCGATGTAGATCGGCTAGTTGAACTATTTGATTTTTTCCCCAAAATAGTAAAATATGGCTAATACGTTTAGGCATAAGGGGTAAGGCAAGATAGGGCCCAGAGCATGACACAACTGGTCCCTTTTGTTTCAAGGCAGCCATCATTGTCATCACCAATTTGCTTACTGGCCCCAAGTTTAAGCTGTGTTTCCGTGACAAATATCTCTAAAACACTAAAATGTCCCATTCACTACCAAATTGTCCCATTAAAATAACACTTGTTTTGTGTGCTTACATATGTTTATCTTGTTTTAATCTATTCTGTTGAAAGGTGCAGTCACTAGGTGCTAAAATAATTGTCCCCCATCCTGATGAAACAGGTATAAAAAAAAGTCAAATAAATTGTCATAGGGCCTTCCGTCGCCTGAAGTTTGAGGTTATTATTGTGATTATTATTATTATGCGTGTATTTCCTGCTTATTTAGGATCTTATACAGGAGTGATAGGCCAAGTTATTATTCAGGGAGTTGATACATGCTTATATGCATACTGCCTATTTGGAGTTATAAACTGAAGTTGTAATCCAAAGGTACAAATATATACAAATTCTAAAAGCCACAGCACAGCAGTGGACTTTACACATGTCACCTGAGTGTCACATGAGGGCATGTTGATTGATTAGGTCAGATAAGGAGCTGGGGTACAGTGTTCTATAAGTACCCAGTTGCCCCTTGCAGTAGGCGTATAGGCTCTACATGTGTTGTTAGTCACTGACATTTGCTTTATATCCTTTGGGGTTTAGATAACCTGGTCGTTCATCATGAGCGTGGTCACATCCAAGCTCTCTGTGGAAAATGAGAAGAGGTTGCTGTCTTTGTTCGGTCATGTCAGGATCCACCTGCTCTACAAAGCCAGTGTGCACGGCTATAGCGCGGCCGCCTTCCACAATCGCTGTGACCACCAGGGTCCCACCGTAATTGTAGCCTACAACAAAGCCGGGTTCATCTTTGGGGCCTACACTGCCAAGGATTACGCCATGACTCAGCAGAACATCACCGACGAGAAGGCGTTCCTGTACGGCATGAGTGCAGGGTGGGAGAATCCATTGAAGGTAGCCAGCAATGATGGTCAGAGTGGATTCACTGATGGAGATGGTGGTCCGAATTATGGCGCTTTGGTGTTCCTGCACGATAACAAGCCTGATATCCAGTCTGTAGCTCCTCGCACAACAATGATGACACAGGTCGGGTTCTTTATGAACGGGCATTTATTGCTTCAGGCATTCTCCTCATCCCTCAGTCATGCCGTGAGAACTACATGTTCACACACAAAATAATAAACAATAATCAATAACTTGCACGGTAAATAACAACATAGATCAAAGCATACATAAATGAAAATACAATGACCGGTAGAAATGCGCAACGCGCAGGTTAACCACAACGGTAACATCAAAGTGAGATCAAACATAAAATACCTCGTTGGCCGCTTGTTGTGGAAAAGAGGTTCTTCGTTGTTGAGTTGCTTAATGTCCTTAGAATGTCTTTTGACCGTCTGTCTATCGTTTCAGACGTCTTTTAATAACCTTAGCAGCATGAAATCACAAACTGCAAGTTTTTACAGAGCTTAGTCGACCAGGTTTGTTTGCACCACCTGTCAGTAATGACATGCAATCATGTGTCAATCAATAATGGTCCGGGGGTGCTACTGACAGACAGGGAACTTTGTTCCGCCCCAGAACTTTTAATCACATTATGTTTTTACATTTTTAACTTTACACGAAATCAATTATGACCCAAAATATGTATTTATATCATGAAATTAGGAATTATACCTTATGAACTTAATGACCATTTATTTTCTGTATTTAGCAATTTTAGTATTTTTATAGTTTATATTTTAATAGCAGCACTTACACTCCCACCAAATCACTCGTTATTACAAACGTGGGATTTTTTGCAATCAAAATTATGAAAAACAAACAAATATTTCGAACTTGAGTGAGTGTGACCTTAAGTATGATTACGTGCTTTAAGTGTGTATGTATGTGACCAAGTTGGCCTTGTGTGTGGTGTGCCTTATTCTAAGTGTGGTGTCACTGACCAGTGGTTTGATCCTTTGCACCATGCCATCTGCACTGGGGTATCCATTCTTCCATCTTGGCCAGAATTCACTGGCTAGGAAGTGCACTCTTCTCCACCTCTTGTTCAGATGGAGGTCTTCTTTGTGGAACTGTCCATGTGGGGGTAGAATTGTGGGATGTTTCACGTAGTGGCTCAATGTCTTGAGCCTGGCGACAGGCCTCACTGCCCTGGTCCAGTTGGAGAATTTCTTTAAGTGGTTCACCACTGAATTCACTTCCTTTGTCTTGACTTTGTTGTCATGAACTTTACAGAGCTCAGCGGTTGTTTCTAGTTCTCCCACCATTTTCTTTCCATGTGGAAGATTCTGCTGTCCAGAACAGTCAGGCCTCTTCAGCTGGTTAGACTCCTTTGACTGAACTGTGTATTGTTTAACATCTGTCGATTTGATCCTTTTAACTTGAACTTTGCACACTTTGTGCACTTCTGTCTTTAACTCAACCGATGGCTGCACAGCAGGTGTCACTTGTTGCACTATGATGCTGTGACTGGTTCCCACTACATCACTGCAGTCGTCCACCGGATGCGAGCAGCCGACGATGCTCCAGCCGAGATCGGTCCGCTGTGCATATGGATGACCATCTTCACCTGACAGGATCTCTCTTGGTAGGAGGGCTTGTTGACAGTTGAAGCCGATCAGTAGGCCTATTTTGCAGTCCAACAGTGGTGGAATCTTATCCACCAATTGTTCCAGATGAGGCCACCCTAGAGCAGTTTCCGAAGTTGGAATGTGCGACCTGTATGCTGGAATTAACTCTTGTGAGTAAACTGGTGTCAATGGAATCCTTTTTTCCAAGTTGTAACCTCTCACTTGTAGATTGGTCAACTTCTGACAGTGTTTGACTGTTGTCCTTGCAGATATTGTGGATAGTCGTATCTTGACAGTCTCTTTGTTTGCGTTTAAACCTTGGGCCACTTCATCAAGGATGAACGTCGTATCGCTCTGCGTGTCCAAGAGCGCGTAGACAAGAACTTCTTGATCTGGCTGTTTCATGGATGAGACCCAGACTGGTATGATTGAGGACACGTGTGTATTTAGACCTTCTTGTATGACTCTATTGGCAGTTGCATTTACAATTATCTCTGTGGTGTCTGCCTCATCATTTGAGTTGGCTCCTCTTGGAGGTCTGGAGCTTTGTCGTTCACTGAACTTGTCATCATGCAAACATGTCGGGTGGCTCCTCTGACATTTTTCACATGTGCTCTTGTCATCACACACATTTGAGCGATGACCAGTCTTCAAACATCCAAAGCAAAGCTTCTCTGCTTGCACAAACTTAACACGATCTTGAACTGTCTTTTCTTGGAACTTTCTGCACTTTGCAAGGTCATGTCCTGGTCTTTCGCAGAGCATGCATGACAGGGTATCACTCCGTGTTGTGTTTGTGGCCAATGTCTTTGCTTGAATGGGTTGGCTTCGTGGTTGTCTTGGTGTCTCACCTTCAGTATTCCTGAGTGCTTGCATTGAGCATACAGGATCACAAGCAAGGTCTGCTTCTTCTGCCAGGAAGTCTACAAATTCTTTGAATGGTGGATAGTACTCAGCGTTTACTTGTCTGTATTTCATGGCTCTGCGGTTCCATCTGGATGCCAACCAGTCTGGTAATTTCCGCAGAAGGTTTTGATTCTCATTAAAGTGATTGAGGATTTCCAACGTCTTAATGTGGGGCATTGCGGCTTGGCAGCCCTTGAGGAAGTCAGACAATTCTCTTAGCTCCTGGCCATCTTTAACACTTATTTTTGGCCAAGCATGCAGCTTGTCTGTGAAGGACTTCCCAATCAGGAATAGGTTTCCAAACCGTTCTTCTAACAGCTGCCAGGCTGTGTCATATGCTTCTTCTGTACCTAATAGGAAGAAACCTTCAACTGCTTTCTTCGCAGCACCACCTAGGTACTTTCTCAGGTAATACAGTTTTTCGTTCTTTGGAATGTTTTTCTTGTCAATTAATGTCTTGAAAGACAGTTGCCAGTCTTTGTATCTCAAAGGATCTCCGGTGAATACCGCAGGCTCTGGCGTTGGAAGACGATTGGCACTTATAGCTTCTGCTAGCATCTTGACAAAATCAAGAGTGTTCTGCTCTTGGGGCAGGGGCGTTGCGCTTGTTGCAGCTTGAGGTAGACTTTGGGGACTAGGGACTTGACTTGTGACTTGTTGATATTGGGGAATGAATAAGGGGCTTGAGATGTGGGGAGCTTGTATTGTAACTGGTAGGGCTTGAGGAATGAATGAGGGGGTTGAGGCGTGTATGGCTTGTGCTGTAAATGGCGGAGATTGGGGAATGAATGGAGGGCTTGAAATATTGAGGGTGTGTGTTGGGACTGGAAGAGGTTGGTAAGTGGATGGGAGGTTTGGGGCATTGAGAGTGTTTCCTTCGGTTAGGTCATAGACTCTCACTCGAGCTTGTGCAGCATTCAACTTCTTCATTTCGTCTAAGCGTTCAATCTTTCGTTGCCTTTCTTTTATCACTTGTTCTCTGGCCAGCGTCTCGGCTTCCATTGCTTGTTGTCTGGCTAGCTTCTCGGCTTCTCTGGCCAGTGTCTCAGAATCCATCGCTTGTTGTCTGGCTAGCTTCTCGGCTTCAAATTGCGCCAGTCGATCCTTTTCTTCAGCCTGTAGCCTTAGATGTTCGGCCTCCATTGATTGTTGTCTGGCTAGCTTCTCAGCTTGTAGCCTTAGAAGTTCTCTTGTTTCCCTCTCTTGTTCTTCCAACACTACCAGAACTTCTTGGGATGCAGCGGCTTCAGCTGCAGCCTCATTTCTTTTGACTGTGTTGCTTGAGGCGGTAGAGGTACAACTTGACTTATGAGATGGTGACTTTAGCCAGGAACCTGTTGAGTCTAGGATTGAACCAACGTCAGGCCATGGATCTTCCTCTTCTTCTGACGTATGCCCTTGAAGTTTCTTTGTTGCCTTCTTAACAATGAATTCTGAAAGAGACACACAGGTGTCTACCGTACGCCGTATGTCTGGCTCAGGGGTTTGCAGTCGACGTAATTCTTCATAAATGGACGTTACCTCAGAATGGATGATCTCCATGTTCTGAATCAGTGCCTTTAATTCTTCTTCGGGGGCCTCAACAGCCAATGTTTCCTTGCTTACTTTTACATGATACTTCCACTTTTCGAAAGTCATTCTGTATCTACGTTGTACACCTTTTAGCTTTTCTTATTTCTTTACAAAACCCTGTTCACTTGCTTATGTGACTTTCTTCTTTCTTCTTGTTAACCTTATAAATGTAACAACTGAAAATACCAGCACATAGAATTATCCCCAAACGTGTAGGCTAAGCTCAATAAGCAGGGTTAATAGATCTGAGTCCTTTGGTTGCAATGTCCAAGTTTAACCGCTTCTCAGACCACCTTAACTTGAGGATTGTGGTAGAGAACTTCTTGGCTATAGCTTGAAACGTTGCGCTTTCAACACAGTCTATCACCGTTGCTTGCCGTGGCTATGCCGACACCTACTTTGTGGGCTTGCTTCTTTTATGCTGGACGTTTGTTTGTTGCGTCGCACCCGCGGTGATCGCATCGTCATCCGCGGTGGTCTCGTCGTCTCGCCTACCCGTGCTGTGATGAGCAGTCGAGTTCTCACTGTAGCTCCTCGCACAACAATGATGACACAGGTCGGGTTCTTTATGAACGGGCATTTATTGCTTCAGGCATTCTCCTCATCCCTCAGTCATGCCGTGAGAACTACATGTTCACACACAAAATAATAAACAATAATCAATAACTTGCACGGTAAATAACAACATAGATCAAGAAGTTCTTGTCTACGCGCTCTTGGACACGCAGAGCGATACGACGTTCATCCTTGATGAAGTGGCCCAAGGTTTAAACGCAAACAAAGAGACTGTCAAGATACGACTATCCACAATATCTGCAAGGACAACAGTCAAACACTGTCAGAAGTTGACCAATCTACAAGTGAGAGGTTACAACTTGGAAAAAAGGATTCCATTGACACCAGTTTACTCACAAGAGTTAATTCCAGCATACAGGTCGCACATTCCAACTTCGGAAACTGCTCTAGGGTGGCCTCATCTGGAACAATTGGTGGATAAGATTCCACCACTGTTGGACTGCAAAATAGGCCTACTGATCGGCTTCAACTGTCAACAAGCCCTCCTACCAAGAGAGATCCTGTCAGGTGAAGATGGTCATCCATATGCACAGCGGACCGATCTCGGCTGGAGCATCGTCGGCTGCTCGCATCCGGTGGACGACTGCAGTGATGTAGTGGGAACCAGTCACAGCATCATAGTGCAACAAGTGACACCTGCTGTGCAGCCATCGGTTGAGTTAAAGACAGAAGTGCACAAAGTGTGCAAAGTTCAAGTTAAAAGGATCAAATCGACAGATGTTAAACAATACACAGTTCAGTCAAAGGAGTCTAACCAGCTGAAGAGGCCTGACTGTTCTGGACAGCAGAATCTTCCACATGGAAAGAAAATGGTGGGAGAACTAGAAACAACCGCTGAGCTCTGTAAAGTTCATGACAACAAAGTCAAGACAAAGGAAGTGAATTCAGTGGTGAACCACTTAAAGAAATTCTCCAACTGGACCAGGGCAGTGAGGCCTGTCGCCAGGCTCAAGACATTGAGCCACTACGTGAAACATCCCACAATTCTACCCCCACATGGACAGTTCCACAAAGAAGACCTCCATCTGAACAAGAGGTGGAGAAGAGTGCACTTCCTAGCCAGTGAATTCTGGCCAAGATGGAAGAATGGATACCCCAGTGCAGATGGCATGGTGCAAAGGATCAAACCACTGGTCAGTGACACCACACTTAGAATAAGGCACACCACACACAAGGCCAACTTGGTCACATACATACACACTTAAAGCACGTAATCATACTTAAGGTCACACTCACTCAAGTTCGAAATATTTGTTTGTTTTTCATGAAATTAGGAATTATACCTTATGAACTTAATGACCATTTATTTTCTGTATTTAGCAATTTTAGTATTTTTATAGTTTGCATTTTAATAGCAGCACTTACACAGTCCAACCCGGGGACAGGATTCACTTTTACTCCAGATCAAATGCACGGAGATGACCTGGCGCTGACTGAGTTTGAAGTGTACCGCGTGGATGGTGAGAGTGGAATTAGCCCTTATACCACCATGAATGTCACTGTGCATCATGCACAGATTCTCTGTATTTGTAAACGTTGGCAATATTTGTGTTTTGCAAGCTAAAAGTGTCTCATGTACAGGTAGATCTGATTGTGTTTCAAGTTTCAACTGGTCCATAATGGTCAAAAATATCCACCATAATCGTGATTATGAATAACATAACATTCAGAATAGAATCTAACAGAAACAGACATTTCTTTCTTTCTCAAACAGACTTAGGAGGTCGTCTGCTGGCTAAACCATGGAGGAAGACAGATGCGTATAGAGATGAGTATGTAGACTTATACATACTGCATCTGGGGTCACCTTTTGCTTCTAAAATGGAAAATGATTTAAATGAATTCCACTTGAAAAGATTAGTCTAAATTCCAAAATGTTATAAATAAATTATAATTAGAGGATCACCAGTTATTTATATAAAAAATCACACCCTGTGTGAAGTGGGCGGTGTCTTGCTAGCTAATCACAATACTGAATGGAGTCAACCAATCATGTACAAAAGATAAATACATTTATTGAAACACTCTTTATGATGGACGAAACCATAACTCGAAAAAAACAAAGTTTTGGTTTTTTTCGAGTTATGGTTGCTTATATAGGGCTATGCACATGTGTCATGTGACACTGGCCAATCACAGTCCTGAATAGACTGTGATTGGCCAATCACAGCGCAGGATAATTCTACAAATTTCCTGGGCCCAGATCTCAGCGCAGGAAAATGTACATTTTTCCAAATCTCACTTATAGGGGCGGTTTCACCGCCCAAAAAATGCATCAATCAGAACTTCTTTTACCCTTGGAAAAAAAAATCCTCTTTATTTACATTTTGTACTATCAATTATGCTGTGAGAGAAACTATGACTTTTTTTTTAGATATTATGAAATAAAATGAACTGCATTATTAACCAAATTAATGTTATTGAAATGTCAAAAACCAGTACGAATCTCCTTCCTCCAGGATAAAACGGCAGTTGAAGCAGGATATCTACTCATATGAACCTGTTATAAAGTCAGTGTCACAGGCCAAGGTGCTGCTGGTCGGACCAGTAGGGTCTGGAAAGTCCAGCTTCTTCAACTCCGTCAACTCTGTTTTCCGAGGAAACATGACATCCCAGGCAATCTCTGGCAGTGTAGGAAAGAGCCTTACCACCCAGGTACTGAAAAAATGAATGAAAATGAATAAAGAAACATCTGACTATATTTCCTGATAAGATATCTATCTGTTTTATCTTGCTGTATTGTTTTTCTAATCTCTGCATGGATTAATAGTGTTGTGATTGCCACTTTAAAATGGCATCCCTGCAGGGTATGGGTATGTAAAAGTAATGCTTCGGCAAGACATACAGTAAACAGAGAAAAATGTCTGCGGTGTAGTGCCAGAGAATGTTAAACTCTTATCGATAATGATATCGTTTCTTGGTTCACTTTAAAATGAATCAGTTCGGTACGACTAATGAGAGCTATATCCAAAAACAATGTCCATTGTTTAGAGATGATTCATGATTGAAAAATAATAATAATATTTCATTCATCAACTTAAATACAGCTCCAACAGATTAATTACAGCATGCTTTATATAATGTATGTTGTTGTTCTTTAGTTCCGCACTTTTTCCATCACGGCTGGGAAAGGTGGTAAACCTCTCCCCCTGATTCTATGTGACACTATGGGACTGGAGGAGTCTGCCGATAGTGGTTTGGACATGGAAGACCTAGTCAGCATCTTCAAGGGTCACGTACAAGATCGTTACCAGGTTTGAACTGAATATAATTTATTGTGCTTTTATTATTATTATTATTATTACAATTATTATTATTATTATTATTATTATTATTATTATTATTATTATTATTATTATTATTATTATTATTATTACTTATTACTATTACTTATTATATTAGTATTAAGGATTCAATCCCCAAGGGCTGAAACTCTTTTGTTTTATGTAATTATTTCTCCTTCTGCCGCAGTTTTGCTAATTTTTGTGAGATGTTAAATGTTAGAGTCATGGCATTTTCCCCACTGATTGGAAGTTGTGTGCGTTTACATCAAATATACCCCAACTAGCCTGATGGGGTGCAATAATTATTGGGTCAGAATTTTTGGGCGGTGAAACCGCCCCTATATGTGAGGTTTGGATATTTGCACACCAAATCCTGCGCTGTGATTGGCCACAAATGTACCCCCCTAACCCTGCACCGTGATTGGCCAATCACAGTCTATTCAGGACTGTGATTGGCTAGGGAAACATGACACATGTGCATAGCCCTATAAATAGGACCATAACTTTTAAGTTATGGTTTCTTCCATCACTTCTTCCATCACTTCTTCCATCACTGTGATGACCACTGTGACCACTTCACACTGGGTGTGATTTTTTTACCTTCAGTGGGGAAATTAAACCTAACTTTCATTCTACATCTCTACCCCAGTTTAGTCCCTCAACTCCTCTGCAAGCAGATTCAAAAGGCTATAGGAAGGATCCAACTCTGAAGGACAAGATTCACTGCGTGGTGTATGTGATTGACTCCACCAAGATTGCTCTGCTTTCTGACAAGATACTGGAGAAGTTAGCTGCTATTCGGACCCGGGAGCACTTACTTAACTTTCCCCACATTTAATATCTACTCATCTTTTGATGTGTTTGTTGTTGTTTTTTCTTTTCCATCCTGACCATTTCAATTATGTTCTCTTCTGTTCCATTTGCCTTTGTGTTCTTCTGACCCCCTAGACATCCCCCAGCTTGTGCTCATGACCAAAGTAGATGAGGCCTGTCCTCTAGTGGCAGAGGACCTGAAGAGGGTCTATCTCAGCAGTTATATCCAGAGGAAGGTAACCAGAGCGATATCTAAATGGGTTTTTGTCAGATGCAGGTAGTCTACTGTATCTTGTTAGAATGTTTTAGTTGTCATGTTGGGCATCTCACTGTGATGACATTTACTATTTAGCAATATCCCTGATTATAGAGTACACATGGTCAGCAGCAACTATAGGGACTAGAGTACATAGGGAAGTGGGAATTGGCAGGATGACCACATTGACAGAAAAGAGGGGGGGGGGTGGAGGGGATTTAAAACTCCATCAATTCCTCTGAAGGCATTGAGTTTCATGGAATGATAGCCGCCTTGAAATTAGCACGCTTTTCTCTGAGAGGGTGATACACATTAAAATCTTCAGTGTTCATTTATACTCTGCAGGGTTAAATTAACGCTTAGGATTTTTCTGTCTAGTTTTGGTGATATTAAGTACTAGAAAGCTGCTTTTACAGTTCTGGCCCATCCACTTTGCTGTAGGCTACAAGTCAGGTCAACCTTGGTGTTCTAGCATTACCATTTGTACATCTCTGACATGTATTCATTTGCTGCACATGGTGACCAGAACTCACAGCAATACTTGGTCCTTCACTGTCTTTCAGGCCCAGGAATTAAGCTCTTCTCTTGGCACCCCGTTAGCCTGTGTGCTGCCAGTGAAAAACTACAGCCAAGAGACAAACCTGGATCCAGATGTTGATATTCTGCTGATGAGCGCAGTGAAGCAGATACTCAACTATACAGACAGCTTCTTTGATAACCAGGAAGACGAGGTGGACCTCAATGCAAACGCCAAATAGGATAGAATAGGATAGGCATAACACTTAAATTCAGGGTGTTACAGCAGCAAAACACAAGAAGAGTAATACCTTCAAAACATAAGAAAAGCAATACACTATATGTTCACTCTCAAACACACATGCATACACACATACAGCATACTTACTCACAAGTAAACCCACACATCACACACACACTCACTGGTCTGTTCATGAATGGAGGGGAGACACAGTCCATGAGTAAGAGTGTGGGTCCATGAACTGCCATGAAACACCATTCTCCATTTATTTTTGTTTCTTGTGTTGTTTTTTGTTACTTCTTTGTGGATGGGTCGTTGGCAATTCTTTCTACAGCATGTTTCAGTGTCTTCCAGCCCTGATAAGAGCCTTCTTTGCTCTTATCAGGTTTGATCTTCCTGAAGGGAGCTGACGTAGGCTGCATGCAGTTCTGCCCTACTATTCACATACTCTTTAACTAACACAGTATACAACAGTATGGTTTGAAGTTTAAAGATTAGTTTTATGGTTGTTTTTATTTGTCAATGTATCTCTTTATTTCCAAAATGATGGTTAGAGTTATAGAGTTAATGATCAGTATACTGTACTATAAGTGAAAAATTGTAATCTGATTATAACAACCTATTAGTTGATTGACATGATGAGTAAAATGAGTATGGTGATGACAAGTAGGGGGCGGCCATAGCTGAGTGGTTAGTGAGCCCGCCTAGGTAGCCAGAGGCCCTGGTTGCCCCTGGTTCGATTCCAGGCCAGGCCAGCATATGTGTCGATGAAATGAAATTTGTCCCTGAGGAAGACTCTTAACCCCTAATTGCTCACAGGCCCTCATTGGAAACAAGACCGCAAGGACTTTCATGAACGACCTGTTAAAAGGAATGATCCTTATCCTTATCCCAAGTCACTCATCCAAGTCTGAGCCATTTATTATGATGCCACACCCTCAGTGGGGTCTGGGGACCCCAAGAGATCCTTGAGGAGGTTCCAGGGGGTCCCCAGCAAAAATCGGTTTAACCACTTTAACCCTATTTTATACTTTATAGATCTGCTAAATACAAATCAATTTGGCCGTGCTTGACACGACAATGTTTGAGAACCACAGATATGTGGCATTTAATTTCTTGTGCACAAAGCACTGTAAGTAGCCTACCAAGAGAAAGATTAGCTGGCTTTTCAAATCACTTTCTCAGTGTTAATTCTGAGACTGACTTTTTCCCCCTTTTCTGTAAGAGTGGATCGAATCACACACTGTTCTGATTTATGTTAGTGTTTGTATGACCTAAAAGATAAACGCATATAATTAAAAAAAAAGGTTTGTCAATCTCCTGTTTTATCATTCCAACCCCATTTAACAATAGTATAGTATATTGTCTATAGTGGTAAAATATATACCTTATAAATAAAAGGCCCTGTTACAATGTTGAGCAGAAACGGGAGCACATCTAGCATAAGACTGAATAATGCATGTGGGTTTGTGGGAGGAATTTTATGGCTTTCTTAAAAGCATCTTTGCCAATAACAGTGCACTTTCAAACATGTAAAGCATTTATTTTCTTTAATGAAGAAAATACACAAATGCACATCCAAATGACGTTGTCAGCCAGGGAGAGGGGAGGGGGAGGGTGGTGGGATGGTCGGGGGAGAAGCAAACCGGCCTACTCAGGAGACCATTTGTAGGATTTGTTTACTAGTCGCTCCAATTGGTTGGTATATCTTTCTATATGAACAATCTTTGATAAGAATAAGAATAACCTAACAGTAGTTCTCCATTGCAACCAGCAGAGGTCAGCTTTATCTAGGCAGTGATTCATTTCTGATCTCTGACTTCAGTAAGTTCTCTTTAGTTGCATACTGACTTTATATACTGTGAGTATGCCTACATACTGTGCAGACTAATAGTAGTATCAGTATAATATATGTTATAGTTGTATAGTAGGCCTAGTTGTAAAGTAGGCTACATTATATTATATCATGTTCACATTTCCCACAAACTGAACTAAGATAGCTATATCAATATTAAGGAGCCAAACTTTTGTGAAATGTAAGGTTAAAAGCTAATTGCTTATTCTATTATTTAGAGATGGTCCACGAATTGTTTTAAAGGAGGAGTTCACCCAAAAAATGACTTATTTTCTATCAATTGCACACCCTATGAAGCCTTGAATCCATGGATTCTTTTTTGTTTTTGTCGCATTCCTAAGCTAATAATTTGATTCCCGTCTCCTACCGGCTAATGTATCCGGTAGGAGACACAAAGTAGATTACTTGTGTCTCCTACCGGAAATACACACGGTCATCAAATTATTGTTTTAGGAATGCCACAAAAACTAAAATAAATCCATAAAATCAAGGCTTCATGGGGTGTGTAATTGATAGAAAATAAGTACTTTTTTGGGTGAACTCCTCCTTTAACCCCACTATTCAGATAGGTGTGCACAGTGCACCTCCCTAATACAGACTTGATCCAGATGACAGATTGCATTGCCCTACCAGTGGTATAAAGTAAATTACTTAAAAAGTACATTTACTCAAGTACTGCACTTAAGTACAATGTTTTCAAATTTTTACTTATACTCCACTACATATCAGAGACAAATGTTATACTTTTTACTTTTTTTTTGTTGAAAACTGTGACTTTGTAGATTTTGATTATTATCACAAAACATACATTACCCACTCTACATTTCGGCCAGACAGACAGATTTGTTTAATACATTTTAAACTTGTATACTTTAAGTAATTTTGATGCCAATACTTTTGTACTTTTACTCAAGTAAATTATTGAATTCCGCACTTTTACTTGTAACAGAGTATTTCTGCATCGCAGAATTGATACTTTTACTTACAGTAAGTAAGAAATGTGAGTACTTTTTGGATGCACTTCCTGGGAGGTCACATATGTGGACGGACTAGGAGGACCGCAGGACGCGCAGGTACGCGCCTCTATCCACCGTTATAAGGCTCCTGACTGGCGCTACAGGTACACAGCAGGTACGTATTCATTGACTGCCATCACGACGATCTGTCCATATCATGTCATATACGCTGCTAATGATATATTGAATAAGGTTATAACGTCTGGAAATCAATTGCAGTCCTCTGGATATTTATATTGGGAGGAAATAGTAGGATTTCCCACAGCTTTGGTCCATAGCGTTAGAAGGAGTTCTCCTTAACGCTATGTTACTTTTCAGCCCAAACAAAAGACGGGTTTAAGATGTTGAAAGCCTACTTTCTTCAGTGGGAACACTCGGAGCCCCCCACCTCTCGTCTAAAATACACTTTTTGGACAGAAAAGAAAATACTCCACCCGATGGAAACACTTTTTTTGTTACTCCACTGCGTCCCCTACAGATCTGGTCAAGGGGATTTTCCTATTGACAAGATCTGTAGGGGGCGCAGGGGAATAACTAAAACGATGTTCCATCCGGTGAAATATTTTCTTTTCTGGTCAAAGAAGAGTGTATTTTAGACGTGAGGTGGGGGGCTCCGAGTGTTCCCACTGAAGAAAGTAGGCTTTCAACATCTTAAAACTGTCTTTATTTTTGGTGAGTGGTGAAAGTGTATTTTCTATTTTTACTAAAGACGAGAGGCTGCGCTACCGGGGGTGTGCGGGACAACGGCTCTAAAGTAACATAGCGGTTAAGGAGAACTCCTTCTAACGCTATATGGACCAGAGCTAGATTTCCCACTGCGGGAGTGCATGTATGCTTTTACTACTATTGTCCTAATGCCATAGTATTGTATTGGGTATAGAAAGCTTATAGCTACAGTACCAATCTCAATTGCATCAAATGAAACGAATGAAAAGTTATCCTACTGTTACTGTGGTCTGGTCTGGTCTGGCATTAATATCTGATTCTCTGTCTGATATATGGCTCAATGGCTGCATAATATGAATGGAATCGGTCGAAATCTATTAAGTTACTCGTTGAGACAGCACGTGGCCTCAATAATGAATAGAACTAGCCTAACGACTGCTAATAGGCCTATAATTGCGACTTGTTGCATTTCCCACGCGGGATCAGTAAAGGTTTATCTATATTAGAAAAAGAACAATCTCCACAGTAAAATAACTTTATATTGGCGATTTCTCTCGCACCCTTACGCTGTCCAGGGTGCTGAATTGTGCACAGGCTATAGTTCTCAACATATTCAGGCCGCGACCCACCAAAATAATCATATTTGAACTGGGGACCCTCCCACCCTGATAAGCACTTGGATGTAGGAGTTGCAACTTGTAGACATTACATTTAAGTTTGACTCTGTTCCACAGATACATATTGTGAAAATAGCCGATCTACAAATGTAGATCTCTATTTTTGCCTCTTTCTTATACCTGCTCAAAATAATTAAGGGAACACTTTGATCCCTTAATTCTTTTGAGCAGTTTTTGTTAGCAGTATGTACACAGTTCATGAAAACTAAAAATAATTAAGGGATCAAAGTGCAGTATATTATTTGACAATTTGGCCAATGTTTGACCAGTTTTTATAGTATAGTTTGTTGATGACTTTTGATGCAGTGATCTTGGAAAATTGGAGTTGAAGATGTTTAAATGTGATGATGCAGTCATTTGACAATGTCGGAAATTAGTTGATGTAGTTGATGCCCTCAGCTTTTGCTGAATTGATGCCACTAGTCTGGAGTTTTTCTCATACTGTTTATAATCACATGTCTTCTGCATTTCTTTGGGTTTTTTTGGCCCCTATTGAGCGATAGAAAGACACTTCTGTGGAGAACAGTCCTCCTATGCAATTTCACGAGACTAAACACAATGTCAGTATTGAAATGTATTGTTAATATTAATGAACTTATCTTCGTTCTGTTTTCTGTTTATGCAGCATGGCTGTTCAGCCTGGACTTGAGGTTGATTCCTCCCCCAATCTAGGTAAGTCCATTTCCTTTGACAATCCTTGTATCTTCACAATCTGTGCTGGTATTTTATTTTGGTAAAAGATATACAAGTAAAATCACAATATAACTTAAACCCAGTGAACACGTTAAAGCATAATGAAACACTTGTTTCCAACATGGTCCTGCAGCATAACAAAAAATAAATGGTACCAAATTCCTCTCTCAAATCTCTATCCTCCATTACTGCCCAAAGACCCGGTCATTCTACCATCAGTGGACCTCACACAGGAGGGCCCAGTAGGTATGAATGGTGGCCCCAGGGATCTGCCCCGGCTAGAGAACACGGGGCCCAAGTGGTCAGGTGAGAGAATGCCTCTGTTCCCATTGTGCAATAAGTATAATCATACTCCATCAAATGATGGGGTCGCTCGCCGAAAATAGCCCGTCTACAAGTTCGCTGAGCTTGTAGATTCGGCTCTTTTTGCTTTAAAACAACCCGTTGCTGATTGAGTTCTTTTTGGTGCTTGAACAGAACTGGACACCAAGTGGAAGGTCTTGAAGGTCCTCAAGGCTATAACCAAGCTGTCCCTGCTGATGGCCGATTTCTACATAATCGTGTGTTCTCTGCACCTCTTGAGCATCGCTTTCCAGCTGATCGGAGGTAACAATGCATCACGGAATCAGTTCCACACAGCGTGAGCCCTAACCCTAACCCAGAAAGCAGATGTTATCATTTTGATAAAGATTATTAAGCCACTTATATGGCCACACATTTTGCTATGGTCCAGTGAGGCAGCTGGCCCGCCAGCAATAATATCTAGCCCGCAAATTATTTTGTAAATCATTTCTGATTATAGGCTATAATGTCCAAATAGATAATCTACCCACACCTGAAGAATGCTTATTATACTTTTATTTCATTAATGTTAAGAGTGAATGACAGACACATCGTGAATTTGTGGATTTTGTCTCATGTGTTACTTGTTGTTTCACATGCGTTTAACACTATTTCTGTGTGTGTGTGTGTGTGTGTGTGTGTGTGTGTGTGTGTGTGTGTGTGTGTGTGTGTGTGTGTGTGTGTGTGTGTGTGTGTGTGTGTGTGTGTGTGTGTGTGTGTGTGTGTGTGTGTGTGTGTGCGTGTGTGTGTGTGTGTGGCCTTCACACGATGATTACAGTAGCATTTCTATCAGTGTGTCACATGCTGGTGTCGTCAGAGCAGAAGCTTACATTGTAACACAGGTTTTCTGAGTGAAGAGACTCTACAGTAGGCTACCCCACTACATATGGTCGCTGTCGTGGTGGAAAAAGTACTAAAATGTTTTACTCAAAAGTACCAATACTGCAATGTAGAAATACTCTGTTACAAGTAAAAGTCCGGCATAAAAAACTGACTTAAGTAAACGTACAAAAGTATTAGTATCAAAATGTATTTATACCAAAAGCAGAAAGTATACTCATTATACAGAATGTCCCATTTCACAAATGTTCAAAAAGATTTAAATAAAATGTCTTAAAATCTTTTGAAAATAGCAGATCCACAAGCTCACAATGCATCGCGACGCATTGTGAGCTTGTAGATCTTCTATTTTCAAATGGTCGAAATGTATATAGGGCTGAAGTGGATGTTTTGTAATAATAATCAAAATCTACAAAGTAACTAGTAAGTTAAAGTAAGTTATGGAGTAGTTTTTTGTAGTGGAGTAAAAGTACAATATTTGCGTAGTGGAGTAGAAGTAAAAGTACTGCAAATTGGAAATACTCCAGTAAAGTAAAAGTAGGCCTACCTCAAAATTGCATTTAAGCACAGTACTTGAGTACATTTACTTAGTTACTTTCCACCACTGCTGTCGGGTGGAAACCTTATGTCCAAAACGGCTACTTTTCAGAAAATGGAAAAAGAACATTTGTTCCCAATGGATACAACGTGTTTTTATTTAGTCACAACAAGCTCTTGTTAACACTTTTGTCAATATTCATAAAACCCACAGACACACGTAACCACTTTTACGTAAAAGAAAAAGAAAGAAAAATAGATCTGCAAGCTCACAACAGGTTGTACAACGTTGAAATGTGGAGATATGAGGTTTCTGCCCAAACAGCAACGATATGTAATACGTAGGGTGGAGAAATAGTCATGACACGATAGAGAACCCAAATGCAGGACAGCGAGGCAGGTACAGTATAGGCCTGTCACAATTATTACATATTATTAGATAATCGCAATTATTTTGCATAATCATCATAATCGTTTCCATGTTGAAACATTTTCACACATTTTCAAATATAAAAAAAGCAGAAATAGCAGATCTACAAGCTTACAACGCATCACTTCGTGACGAGTTGTAAGCTTGTAGATCAGCTATTTCTGCTATTTTTACATTATTATTTACATTATTAAATATGTCAATAATTTCTGAGTTATTTGTCATAACTCCCCTGTGCAATTATTATTATTTTCTTTCATATTATGTTCCAATGTTCAATACCAAACACACAATTAAATCGTTAATCGCAATTATGAGTGACAATTAATCGTCAACTTAAATTTGTAATGGTGCCAGCCCTAGGCAGGTGGTGATCCAAACCCCAGGTGTTTTACTGGTGAAACAGAGAACAAAGAACTTGAGAACATAAACTAACACATCACCGTCAGGCAGAAACATTGTATCTCCATATTTCAACTTTTTAAGTTTTTCGTTTTTTTGTGTAAATGAATGTCATACTTCATCGTGCAAGTGTCACGCAAAAATAGCAAAACTTGCAGATCCAAAAGCTCACAATGCATCACATTGCAATACGATGTGAGCTTGTAGATCTGCTATCTTAGTATTTGACCAGTGATTATTAACAAGTATTGACAAGCGCTTGTGACTAAATGATAACCGCATGGGATCCACTGGAACACGGGGTCTTTTTCTTTTCCATTTCCTGAAATGTAACGGATAAACACACAAGGGTGATTAGGCAAACAATGAATGAGGCACAACGTGGCAAAGTCTCAACCGCGTGACAGTCTGTAACACTTGGTCACACACGCAGTTCCATCAACATGCAGTAATGAACTTTTATACAGTAGTATTATGGTATAAGAAGGTATAATTATTGTATAAGACGGCCTTTCTAAAGTTCCAGTTCTTAAATTAGCCATTGATGATGTTCTGGCCCTAATGGCTTGGGGAAAAAACTGTCTCAAGGTCTGACTTACTTGCCAATCCCTGCTCTAGTACTTTCAGTGGTGTAAAGTAACTAAGTACATTTACTCAATACTGTACTTAAGTACAATTTTGAGGTATTTTTACTTTACGGGAGTGAGTATTTCCAATTTTCAGCACTTTTACTTCTACTCTACTACAACTCAGAGGCAAATTTTATACTTTTACTCCACTACAATTATTTGAAAACTTTAGCTAGTTACTTTGTAGATTTGGATTATTATTACAAAACATACATTACCCACTTCAGCCCTATATACATTTCGGCCATTTGAAAATAGCCGATCTACAAGCTCACAACGCATCGCATTGTGAGCTTGTAGATCTGGTATTTTCAAAAGATTTGCATACATTTTATATGAAAACATGTGAAATGAGACATTCTGCATAATGAGTACTTCTTTTGGTCCATTTTGATACCAATACTTTTGTACTTTTACTCGATTAAATTTGTAATTCCAGACTTTTACTTGCAACAGAGTATTTCTACTTTGCAGTATTGATACTTTTACTTAAGTATAAAATGTGAGTACTTTTTTTCCACACCACTGTCTAGTTTATACTTGTGTAAAACAAATTGTTCCTGTGTAGCCCTCGCTCACACAAAGTGCTGGTGGAGGTGCTATTATCTAACGGTTTGTATGGAGTGGTGCGCTGCCATGTTTTTGACCTTCTTTTGTCTTTTGACTCCTTGTGTTGCACACACACGCAGGCAAGGCAGCTGGCGACATATTCAAGGACAACGTTGTGTTGTCCAATCCTGTGGCCGGCTGCGTGATGGGGATGCTGGTCACCGTGATATTCCAGAGCTCCACCCCGTCCTCCTCGATGGTGGTCAGCATGGTGTCCGCCGGACGTAAGACACGTACACGTGGATCTACTGTAAATGTAGAAGTGCTCTGTTACAAGTAAAAGTCCGGAATTCAAAATTTACTTGAGTAAAAGTACAAAAGTATTGGTATCAAAATGTACTTAAAGTACCAAAAGTAAAAGTACTTAAATGTTTGAAAATGGCAGATCTACAAGCTCATACGCGTTATGAGCTTGTAGATCGGCTATTTTCAAATAGCCTAGGTATAAAATAGGGCTAAAGTGGTTAATGTATGTTTCATAATGTAATAATTTGTACTTGCAAAGTAACTAGTAACTAAAGTTTTCAAATAATTGTAGTCGAGTAAAAGTACAATATTTGCCTCTGAGTTGTAGTGGAGTAGAAGTAAAAGTATTGAAAATTGGAAATACTCCAGTAAAGTAAAAGTACCTCAAAATTGTACTTAAGTACAGTACTTAAGTAAATGTACTTTGTTACTTTACTCCCACTGCACATAAATAATGTTTTCACATGCAACATCTATACACAGGTGTGTGAGCAACAAGTTAACACACCCACTCCACACTATGCAGCTACACACAAACACACAGAGACATTGTTGGTGATATTAATACGTTTTGTTTTCATTCGCAGTGCTGTGTGTCAAATCAGCGGTGCCGATAATCATGGGCATCAATATTGGAGCCACGGTCACAAGCTACATAGTGGCGGGGATGCAGGCAGGGGATCAAAATCTATTGGGAAGGTAAATAATAATAGTGATTGGCCAAAAATGTACAAAAATGTACAAAAATGTACAAAAATGTACCCCGCCTAACCCTGCACCGTGATTGGCCAATCACAGTCTATTCAGGACTGTGATTGGCCAGTGTCACATGACACATGTGCATCGCCCTATATAAGAAACCATAACTTTAAAAAAAACATACATTGTTTTTTTTTAAGTTATGGTTTCTTCCATCATAAAGAGTGTTTCAATAAATGTATTTCTTTTTTGTACATGATTGGTTGACTCCATTCAGTATTGTGATTAGCTAGCAAGACACCGCCCACTTCACACAGGGTGTGATTTTTTACCGATATCTGATATTCCGATATTGTCCAACTCTTAATTTCGATACCGATATATGCGGTCTTTTTCACCAAAAGTCAACTAATTGCCAGGTAACAACAATCATATATCTAATAAAATAAAATGGCTATCATATCAATATAATATCTAATAAATATCTAATACATCTAATATAATACAGTGATGTTGTTAGTTTTTCAATTAAGTGAGTCCTGGGACTCACTGGTGGTCATTTGAATGAGTTCCACTAATCTTAGATTAGATGTTGGCCTATTTGACCGTGCAAAAGCATAATTGCCTTGATGCCTATAACATTAACGAGCGTCACACTTGCCCTCTGCAGTGCTCTAAATTGAAAGTGACTGGAGTCTCATTTCTCTCCAAAAGCCCTTGAATATGATATGATATGATTAAGGATTACTGTGATTATGGAAAGCTCACATTTCATATCACACACACCATACAGTAAAATGGTGACCAAAAAAACACACACACGCATGCACGCACGCACGCACGCACGCGCACGCACGCGCACACACACACACACACACACACACACACACACACACACACACACACACACACACACACACACACACACACACACACACACACACACACACACACAGAAACAGGTTCTTTGATAAAAGCATCTGACATAAAGAACATAGTCTTTTTGACTTCTTCCAGGGTATTTGCTGATGCCGCTGTCAATGCCATCTTCAACTGGCTGACTGTGGCGGTCCTTCTGCCCGTCGAGGGGATGACAAGATTTCTGGAGAAACTCACCAAGCTCGTGATCGACTCCTTCAACATCCAAGGTGGAGTCAACGCCCCGGAACTGTTCAATGTCATCGCGAAGCCCCTCATCGACGCCATCATCCAGGTAGCATCATCGACACAATCATTCACAGCATAACTGAGAGACTCTAGAGATGCTACAATGTCTACAGGCACAATCTATTCTATAGGATGAGCTGTGTGTTAGTGGAATGAACACATCGGTGTGATAAATAATGCAAAAGCCCTACTGATATGTCTAATGTGTTTGCCTGTAGCTGGACAAATCAGTTATCAGAGACATTGCCACTGGTGATCCAGAAGCCAGAAACAAAAGTCTGATAAAAGTCTGGTGTAAAACGAGAGAAGAGACGGTAAGGATTCATTAATGGCTTCATCACTTTTTAAAGTCCTGTTTAGCGAGTTCATGCTCAGTGGAAAACTGCCAGGTTATTGAGCCTTTCCATTGTGTAATGTTAGCTGTAACACTGAGCTGAATGAAAAAGGCTGGTCATTTTTACTTGGGTCCAAAGCCCTTGCCGGCTACCTCTTTTTCTTCATCCCAATGTATGCACAGGTCCTGGCATAGCAAGGAGATTCACACCCAAAATTATCAGTTAAACATCGCAGACACGGTGCAGACGATATGAATGTTTATAGACATGTATTGTCTGCAGTGTTCGGGGTGACGGCGTTAAAATTAACGTAACGTACTGTAACAGAATACATTTTGGGGTAACGGAGTAACCTAATGCGTTAGTTTAGCAATTATGGTACTTTGTGACTAGTTAAGTTTTCAAATAAGTAGGCTAATCCGTATTTTTTTTTAAAGATGTCCCTGACATCAATGTTGTCCTTTCCTTCTCTTGCTCAACGGAATCTCCAGAGCACGCAGCCTGCAATCTATGGAGAGGCCAGCACAACAGCTGCTGTGTGCGGCCTTTCATCATAAAGTTTAATTATAAAAACTTATATAGAAACTATATAGAAACTAAACAAATATGTTTAGCTCAGCTATATAACTTCAGTTAACTTGGCATATGCTTTTTATAAGATGATCGGATCATCTGTGATAGAACGTTTTGGAAACGTCGGATTTTCATGCTGCGCTCGTGCTGCTGTCTTGTTGAACCCAGCTGGGTGAATATCCAACACTTCACCACGGTAAATGCTACGTTCATGTTCACAGCATTGAAGTAAGCTACAAGCAGGTTAAATGTCCACGTAATGTTACAGGCATTACAGGCTTATTTGGTTTCCAAAATGCTTAGTGTTGTATACTCCGTCGCGCCTCATTGTTTATGCTGCCCAAAAGAACAGCTGTCAACACGTCATGACGCAAAGCGTCGATAGCTTGTATGTCTGTTCTTTTGGCGACACACAGACATTACGCGTTGTCGCAAATGTATGTGGGTTGAGAGGCTATGATGTAAACTTACAGTAGCCTACTAGATTATAGCTGGCAGTTGTCACAATATTATGATTATTATGAGTATTATAATTAGGAACAAAGGGCCTCAGCCTAACGCCCAGTAAGGTGCGTCACAGAGGCAGGGACAACAGATGCAGACACAGGGGCAGGGACAACAGATGCAGACGTCTGAGTATTATAATTAATGTCATTATTAATTATTATTATTATTATCAAAATTAATACTGAGGGTGTCACTGTGTAAGGATAAATGTAACAAATGTTCAAAAATGGGTTTTAGATGTCAGTAAAGTATAAATGTAATCCAAAAGTATAAATTACTTTTCTCAGGGGGTAATCCTGTAACGTAACAGATTCTTTTTTAATGGCAGTAATCCTGTAACCTAACGAGTTACTTTAAAAAGTAACGTTACCCAACACTGATTGTCTGTATTGGAGATGCAGGTGCTTAATTATGTGGAGAATATTAGGATGATGTCAGTCATCGTGCATTGCTTTGGTACATTGCCTGATCTCAAAAGTATTGCATATTTTCTTCTAGCAAAGATTTGGTTTTGAATTCTTTCATCCCAGATTCTAATGAACGTGACAGCCCCAGGCCCGGAGAACTGCACTGCCGGTGTCCCTTGTTGGCAGGAGAACAACCTGACCTGGACCCAAACCAATGTGACTGAGACCATAAACCTTGAGAAATGTAAGAACACAGCCACAATCACATAGCCTAGTGGGTTTCAACCTTTTTCATGTCAAGGACCCCTAAATTGATATATATTTGTCCGTGGACCCCCATCTGAAAATGTTTTGTGCCAGGGACCCCCAGAAGCAAAGATTTGAGTTAAAATGTTTGCTTTGAAAAATTATATATATTCAAAGATATGCACACATTTTCAAGATTTTTCAAAAATAGCAGATCTACTGTACAAGCTCATAGTGCGGCACTCGGTGCCGCACTATGAGCTTGTATATCTGCTATTTTTTAATAGCCAATGCTGAGTGGTTAAAATGATTGTGACGCTATGTTATTTCGCTGGGGACCCCCTGGCACCGCCCCACGGACCACTGGTGGTCCCCGGACCACTGGTTGAAGACCCCTGACATAGCCGACTGCTGATCCTAAAAGCAGAATCGAACGCAAGGGGCCAAAGTTAGAAGGCGTTCATTCACTACAAGCGAAGGGACAGGGGGGCTGGTGTGGATCCACGGAGACGAGGTGAGCTGGCAGGCAAGCAAGCATGACAGGGCGGCGGCAGCAGGCTTTGGTGGCTTTAGCGATGACGTGTTGCCGGTCTGATCTATGTAACACCCGAGATTCGAACCCTGAGCTCCTGCATCGGGCTATAGGGTTAAAGCCAAACATATACCGAGGGCCGAGTAGATATTAGGCTTATGATCTTCTGGCAGGACTACTCCATATGCACGTGTCTGAATGTCTCCCTCAGGTGTGCACATCTTCACCAACGTCAACCTGTCCGACCTCACCGTGGGAGTCATCCTGCTCCCGCTGATGTTGTTCGTCCTCTACTGTGGCTTCATTGTGGTCTGCAAAACCCTAAACTCCATGCTGAAGGGACAGGGGGCTGTGGTCATTAAGAAGGTGCTCAACACAGGTAAATAAAAAACATAAACAAGTTAACCAACGAGAAGGAAGAGCAGTGTCTATCTGTGCTCAGACATGTTTCTCTCAGTGTTAATTTACGAAACTTTGAGATTGTTCATGCTGTGTTCTATTCACCTGGTGTTGTTTTAGTTTGTCTAGATCTCCCTTTCCCTTTCGGCTGGGTCCCAGGCTACATTGCCATTGTGGTGGGAGCAGGAATGACCATTATCTTTCAGAGCAGCTCTGTCTTCACCTCAGCCATAATGCCTCTTGTCGGTATGTTTATTCATGGCACCTTCACAATGATGTGAATACCTTTTTTTTAAGCTGCAAGTTCATATAGAATCAAGATTCAATATCGTGGTCAATGTTATTAATTAAAAGAATGTCAGACAACATAATGCTGTCTTAACTTCTTGTCCCATCATCAGGTGCTGGTGTCATCAGCCTGGAGAGAGCCTATCCTCTGACTCTGGGCTCAAACATCGGCTCAACAGCCACAGCTATCCTGACTGCTATGGCTTGCCCTGGAGAAACATTAGCCCACGCATTACAGGTCAGTCACCAATGTTTGTGCTTGTATCTTTTGCGTATTTACTTTGGTAAATGATGACTAATGATGACCTTGTTTAGAACCAACGTCAACTGTATTGTCACATCACAAGTTTGCAGGTGTAAAGGTTTTCAGTTACATACATAATGAGGAGAAAAATATTAAACATCAAAACAGAACAGTAACAAACATAAACATAAAGTGTACTAAAAAAATTAAGGCAGAGTAGCTCAGACTCTTGTTCTTCTTCTTTTCGTGTCAGCATGTGGTTATATGACAGTTTCCCATTTCTTTACACTTTGAAGCCGAAAGACTCTTGTTAAAACATACCTAGTAGCAGATACCAAATATGTCTCACTGTCATACGTTTGAGTTTTCTATGAGTTTATTTAGGATCCCCATTAGCTGTGACAGATGGCAACAGCTATTCTTCAGGGTCCACACAAGAACAATGTACAAACATTCAAAAAGCAAAAACACCAGTTTACACAGAACATAAAAATTAAGATAAAATACAGTTCAACAAACAAGGTTAATGCATAAATAAATTGTAAGGCAAGAGGACATAAAGGCCTGAAGGACATAAAAGCATGGATGGCCCTAAACTTCCTTCATTTTAATGAAATGCTTTTATCAGCTGAGGCTTTTAGCCAAAGTCAAGTCTGCTGTAACCGTTTCTGTTTTACTTTATGTTGGCGTTAGCCAAGCCTGCTTGTCACGACTACAGTTAGTCCAAAATGCAGCTGCTCGCCTCTTAACAGGGGCACGGAAGTATGATCACATCTCCCCGATTCTTGCCACCCTACACTGGCTCCCTGTTCGTTACAGGATTCAGTTTAAGACGTTAATGTTTGTTTTTAAGTCTCTAAATGGGTTGGCACCCTTGTACATATCGGAGCTTCTACCTCCCAATAACTTTACACGGGTCTTGAGGGCTACTGACCACCAGTCACTTCTTAAGGTCCCACCAACAAAACTGAAGACCCGGGGAGATAGATCATATTCCGCCGTATAGCGCCCAAACTGTGGAACGAGCTTCCACCCTACGTTAGAGCATCTCAAACCCTGCCTGTGTTTAAATCACCTTGAAAACCTGCTAGGTCGAAACGCGTTGGTCATACTCATTTGCCTTGCTCTAAATAAATGCATAATTTTTTTTCACGTGAGACGGAGTGCCTTGGAATTATTTTCTTTGTAAGTGTGCATTTCACACCTTTTTGGCAAGCAGTACTTCTTTGGAAATCCTTTTTGCTTATGTGTTTAAATCACGTTTGAAAACTCACTTGTACTCCTTGGCGTTCGAAAATTCAGATTGAGAGTTGCTGTTTCCACTAGGCATTGTGTCTATATGATGTCCTGTTTATTGTCTATTGTTTTGCTCTTAAATGTGCTCTATAAATAAAGTGGATTAGATTGGATTGGAAGAGAGAAATAAATACTGAGCTGAAAACCATACACTAAATATGAATTTCACCTCTGTACAGTATATAAGCACAAAACACTTCCCCTTCACCATACAGAAAGAGAGAGATAAGTGATAGTGATATTGCCAGTGTAATAGGAGCGTCCAGTAACAAGGCTCAGTGCCTGTTCAGCAGTCTGATAGCCAGGCTGCAGAAACGGTCCCATAGTCTGTTTGGTATTTGATGCTGTGGTATTATTGCCTGCATGTGCCACGGTTTGCTAACAGCAGGAACAGATTGTGGCTGGGGTGGTGATTGTCTTTGCGTTGTGTTCATTTTTTTCTTCCAGATCGCACTTTGTCATTTCTTCTTCAACGTTGTGGGCGTCCTGCTGTGGTACCCCGTCCCGTTCACGCGGCTGCCCATCCGGCTGGCCAGGCGCCTGGGCGACATCACGGCCAAATACCGCTGGTTCTCCCTGCTCCACCTCCTCCTCTGTTTCCTGGTTGTTCCGGGAACCGTGTTCGTCCTGTCGCTAGCCGGCTGGAAGGTCTTCCTCGGTTTCACCGCGCTTGTCATCGCCGCGGGCGCCTTAGTCATGGGCGTCGACGCGATGCAGTCCCGCTGTCCTCGCTTCCTGCCCAGCGTGCTGCGGAACTGGGACTTCCTGCCCCGCCCGCCGCGCTCCACCGAACCGTGGGACGGCGTGGCGCCCTCTGCCTTGCGCCTCCGTTGCCGGCAATGCTTCAAAAAGCGTCACACCAGCGAGTATGACGTCACAAGTTCACCACACATGGAGATGCG
Organism: Gymnoscopelus braueri; assembly: GCF_963280865.1. Lineage (NCBI taxonomy): Eukaryota > Metazoa > Chordata > Actinopteri > Myctophiformes > Myctophidae > Gymnoscopelus > Gymnoscopelus braueri. Next base: position 5,730,670 of record NC_137607.1, read on the forward strand.
GGCAGTGGGGGAGAGAATAACTGAGTGCATTTACTCAGTATAATTCTGAGGGACAGTATTTTTTACTTTACTTGCGTTTGTCCATTTTTTAATACTTTGTACTTTTACTCCACTAGGATATCTGGTATCAGGGGCGCCGAATTATGTCCGCGCTATTGGGTGCGCAACGCATGCGCGACCAGAAATTTTGCGTTTTTTTTTCTTCGGGTTTGTTACCTTTTCGTTTCGTTACTTTCATGCGGTTAATTCTTTTAATTTGGTACAAAATATGTACTCCATGAAGTGCAGATGTCAGAGGTTTTTTCTTTTTATTTTTTTGTGATGAGTTTTTGATGGGTGCTCGTCATTTCTCCTGGGTGCTTTAGCCCCGAGGCACCCACAGTATCGGTGTCCCTTGTCTGGTATCCTAGTCTCTTATAGAGGCCCACACGGTTCTCTCTGCACTGCATTGATGTGATTATTTACCTTGTTTATTGACCAGAGTTCAATAAACACTTTGGCACTGTCTGTCGGGTGGAAACCTCATATGTCCAAAAGAGTTGCTTTTCAGGAAATGGAAAAAAAGAACCCGTGTTCCAATGGATCCAATAGTAGTTATTATTTAATCACAGGTTCTTGTTAATACTTTTGGTTGGTTCAGACTTAGCAGATCTACCAGCTCGTGAGCTTGTAGATCGACAATTATTGCTGCTTTTGTGTGACGCTGTAGTATATATGACGAAGTAAATCATCACTATAATTATTAGAAAACTTTAGTTACAAGTTACTTTGTAGATTTAGATTATTATTTTTTGTAAATTACATTAACCAATTACGCCCCTTTTTTTAATACTTTGTCTTTTCGATAATAGCCAATCTAAGCTCAAAACGCATTGTGGTACGATACGTTGTGAGCTTGTAGATTTGATTTTGACACATTTTAAACCTTTGAAAAAACCTTGTGAAATGGGACATTCTGTATAATGAGCACTTTTACTTTTAGTACTTTAAGTATACTTTGATGGCAATACTTTTCTACTTTTACTCAATTTTTGATACCAGACTTTTACTTGTAGGCTAACTAATAGTATTTCTGCATTGTTGTATTGCTACTGTTACTTAAGTTAAAACATATATAGCTTGTATATAGGGTTTAAGTGGTTAAGAAAATCCCCAATTTTTTATTTTTACAAACTTAACCCTGTGTAAAGCTATCATATGAAATCCTTTGCAGTACAGTATGTAAGTAATGTCAGGGGCCTACAGCTCAACCCTGGTCTGTTCATAATGTTTTGACTCTGGTTGCAATGTTGGATGATAGTTTGAACTTTTAGCAGTAAATGTTTAGCCTAAATTAAGCCTAAATTAGAATTTGTTATTGTTCAGTCTTCCAAAAATATTATTTTCAAGCACACATACTGTGCATACAACCACAAAAAGGAAAATAAAACACAATTTGTATTTGCCCATCATCTTAAATTACTATCTAAAATAATGCATACAATCCTGTAAATAACCATTGTTATTGCACAATCTTTTTTGACTGATAAATGAAGTACATGTCGGGTGGAAACCTCATATGACCAAAACCTCAGGAGCAAAAGTAGCAGATCTACAAGCTCAAGCTTGTAGATCTGCTACTTTTGATGCTTTTGTGTGACGCTGTAGTATGATCAAGTAGGGTGTTAATAAACAAAACAATTAAAATAATTATGGAGATAAGAGTTTTCTGCCTGACAGAGACATTTACTAGTCAGAGAAACACACAGTCAAGTTCGATAAAGGTTAATTATTGAAGGAAATTTTATATTGAAAAGAAATGAATGATGAAAGGAAATTGAAAATAGATGTTGGTGGAATGAGGGGAGAATATGTGGTACAAAGACAAATAGATATATTTACACCATATAACATTTTCTGATTAACAAATATTTCATGTTTCATATATTTTCTAGTTTCTTTTGTGAACTGTTTGTTGTTGATGTTGATCATGCAGTATTTCCTTCTGGCTGTGCAACAAATTGCCCCTCCGTGATAATAAAGTTTACCTTGACCTTCATAAACACACATTTATTTATTGAAATGTATATCCTTAACGTTAAAATACAAGACATAACACCTCGGTCAGCTATATTAAAGAGATTTTTTTTTAAATCTATAAAATACAAGACATAACACTTGTTGTAACACTTGAATCAAAAATACATTTCACAAAACACAGCAGCAGGCCCTATTTCACAACACTTTGTGAACTTTTTATATAGCCTACAGGGTGATATAATAATAGTTTTTTTTGCATTTGTAATTTGCATATGCCATTATTATAATGTAAAAAAAAAATCTCTCCAAATTGCTTGACGCATTTGACCGTTCCTTTTTCACAAAGCCTCCCAGTGGGGAACCTAGTGGGGTGTTTTTTTAACCCGGTGAGGAGGTTTGTCCCTTCCTAGTATCCGTTGCTGCCAGTGTTGCCATGTCTGCTTATTATAAGCAACAGTGGGCTTATTTTTCTGTGAAGTTGCTTGTAAATATTGTATGTTGCGGTTCTTTGGGCTTGTTTCCAAAGCGTAGCTGCTTATTTTGGGCTTGCTTCCTATTGTTGTTTAATTTATTTGTCTTTGTATTTGTCCACGGACCCCCCATCTGAAAAATATCTGTGCCAGGGATTTGTGTTGTTGAAATGTTTCAAAGAATATTCAAAATGTGTCCCTTTTTTCACAATTTGTTTTGAAAATAGCAGATGCGACGCATTGTGAGCTTGCAGATCTGCTATTTTCAAAATTCCTACGCAAACGAAACGTTGTAAGTGCTCATGTGGCAGCTTCTTTTGGGCTTGTTTTCGTAGACCTGTTGCTTATTTCTCTCACAAAATCCGGCAACACTGCTCCCTCGTATCCGTTGTGCTGCACGGTGATTGGTCAATGGTAAAAACATGGCGCTGTCCGCGGAATTGTAAAACCATCAGTCAGTTCATTCATAAATATGTAGAGATAGATACTACTAGCTTCTGTTCTGTTGTAGCTCACAGTGAATGAATGCTTCCATACAGTCAGTCTGGTGCATTTACGTGATTCTGCTCTGTGTGGTAAGATATGAAAACACATTTATAATATATAAACCCTGTTCAACACAACTAACACCGGACTATTAAACACCTAGCTAACGGGGCGTGTTGTGCTAACGTGCTAACGTGCTAACACATGTCAACATGAAGCAATGTAATAATAATAATAATAATAATAATAATAACGCTACAGCCAGTGGTGGGAAAAGTACATTTTTCTTTTACTTAAGTAAAAGTATCAATACTGCAATGTAGAAATACCCTGTATACAAGTAAAAGTCCCCGCAGTCAAATTTAACTTAAATTTGGTATCAAAATGTACTTAAAGTACCAAAAGTAGAAAGTACTCTCATTATGCAGAATATGTCCACTTTTCAAATGTATAACAATCTTTTGAAAATACAAATATATAATTGTAGTGGAATAATGTACAAATTTGCCTCTGAGATGCAGTGGAGTAGAAATACAAGTATTGAAAATTGGAAATACTCCAGTAAAGTAAAAAATACCTCAAAATTTGACATACAGTACTTGAGTAAATGTAATTAATTACTTTCCACCACTGCTCACGTGTCAACATGAAGGCATCATGTATTTGTAATAATAATAACACTACAGCTGTGATTCTCAACCACCCCCCCAGCCCCAACTTTACGGACCTCCATTTGATATGATTTTTTTTATCCTTGGGACCCCCAATCTACACTGTAACATCCTCAGTGTTCATTTAACTCTGAGAATGTAGACTCTTGGAGTTACAGACCCACAGGGTCCATTTGGTTCCTATACTAAAAATAATCATAACGTAGCTGACAACCCCCCTGGAACCCCCACAACGATCCCCTGAGTGTCCCCGTGCTTTTATGAGCGATCCAGTTTAGAGGACCTTGTATTGTGAATTGTACTTCCATGTACTTTTACCATGTCTTTCTAAATAAAGTTATCAATCAATCAATCAATCAACCCGTCCATGCTCTGGTTCTCAACCCCCATGTTGAGATCCAGTGCATGGACCACAAATCTGATGAGATTTGTGTCTCTGGGTGGGAGTGGGACCCCAATCTGATGATTTGTTTCATTTGGTCCAGAATTCCTTCACTGTCTCCATGTACTGTGATTAAAACGTCAGAATCATAAATACGTCCACGAGAGTCGTATTCTACGGCTAGATATATAACATAATTCCTGTACTCGAATATAATAATGTTGATGATTTAAGCAATTTAACCTGGAGACGTTGAGAACCACTGCATTGTATTATCAGTTGTGCGTGTGTTAGCTTAGCTGTTGATTAATGCCAGCTAATAGAAGTGCCTGATTCACACAGAAAGACTGTTTTAAGATGGCAGATATACCGTGTTTGTTGGGAATGGGACAGGTAACGAAGTACCAGATCACAGCCGTTATAAAAGGAGCATGCATTGCAAACCAAGGAGAACAAAGTGTGTGTGTGTGTGTGTGTGTGTGTGTGTGTGTGTGTGTGTGTGTGTGTGTGTGTGTGTGTGTGTGTGTGTGTGTGTGTGTGTGTGTGTGTGTGTGTGTGTGTGTGTGTGTGTGTACTAAAGAGTAATACTTGTCCAGAGCAGAGGATTTTCTAAAATATCACACGTCTGAAACCATTGTGTGTGACTGTGTGTTTTTTTTGGGTCTCTTCATAGATCTCCAGTCTGAAACAAACATGCCTGCCTTCAGACAGGTGGGAGAGAAGCAGCTTCCTAACCCTGTGCTCTGTATGGCCTGGTCCCCCAAAAGGGACCTCATTGCCCTCGCCAACACAACAGGAGAAGTAGGCCTGCTATTCACTTTGTATTCATTCACAAGACTGTAGAACTAGACTTTACTCTAGTTCTGTGGTTTTTCTGGATCAGGGCCGTGTGCATTTTCAGAGTATGTTTATTTTAACCCATTTAGACCTGAGGCCAATTCTAAAAACTTCGAAATCCTGACCTAAGTTTTCTAGAAAACTTCAAATATTTATTAGAAAATTACAAAAAAGATTATGTCTCTATATACTGTACATAGCAACAACAACCCCAAAAGGGGTTCATGTCTTGAAAGGTATTTACGGAGCAGTCGGTAGCACTGTCGCCTCACAGCTAGAAGGTCCTGGGTTCACATCCCACCAGCGGGCCTTAGAATCACTGCTCTAGTTGACACTACGGTATTTGGTTCCCATCATATATTTATGTTTGTCTTGACATAGCTGCTGCTGCACCGTTTGACCAACTTCCAGCGTGTGTGGATTTTACCACCTAATGAGTACACAGGAAAGGAGATCACTGCTATTGCCTGGAGACCTGATGGCAAAAGTAAGGAGTTACAGACAAGGAATGCACATTTTCGTTTCCCTAATATTGCAGTAAGATTAATCACAATTTACACATGCATTTCCATTTTTGCACATGAAGAAAACAAAGAATAAAGATTTTGGGGACTAGGGCTGTGCAAGTGTTGGTAAAGTGCATTTTACAATCAACAAAGTTCAGGGTAGGAATCTTCTCCTAGGCCAGTGGTTCCCAAACTGGGGGTCGGGAGTCGGGACCCCAAATAGTTTTGGTAGGTCCCCAGATGATTACCTTTATGTGCAACATTGTTTTCTCGCTCAACAGTAAACAAACCAACATACAGTATAAGTGTATACAGGGTATCTGCACATTTGTAAAGTTACAATTTAATGGTCTTTAAGACCTTTTTGATACCAAATTGGCCAAATTGTCAAATATTATGTAAGAAAGAGGCAAACATTGTGAACATAGCCGATCTACAAGCTCACAACGCCTCACACTATCTGTGGAACCGAGTCAAACTAAACTAAAGTGCTTGTCAGGGTGGGGGGTCCCCAGGTAAATTATGATTATTTTGGGGGGTCGCGGCCTGAAAAGTTTGGGAACCCTTGGCCTAGGCTGGGATCACAATTGAACTCTTGAATTGGACTCTGATGCTTATGTCCTGCTACCAATCACATCTTCTTTTATATTGTTGCTATTATGCGTACTGGCTTCTGAAACAACCCAGTTTTGTCTCGGGATGAAAAGAAGTTCCATTTCATGATCTTTGTCTCCTCAGTCCTGGCGTTCAGCCTCGGAGACACCAAACAGGTGGTGTTGTGTGATGTTGAGAAAGCAGAGATCCTCCACGTGTTTCCAGTGGAGACAGCAGTATCCTGCATGCATTGGATGGAGGTGCTTGAAGAAAGCAGGTAATAATACACTGCATCTGTATAGCACCTTGCTTTACGTAGAAGCACTAAAATGAATCCATTTAACAAATACATAAATATATAATGAATTCTAAAAGAAAAGTGCAGCTAAAACAGGAGTAATACAGTATGCTCTCTGTATGAGACAAGTATACATAAATATACAGTAACATGCACAGTATGAATGTCTGGACTGCAATTTTTTCAGTGCCCTCAGCTCATTCTACACCTCTGAGGATGAATCCAAACTTTTCCTCCCCAAATTACCAACACTTCCTAAAAGGTAAGAATATAATCTTTCATATATTTGGTCAAATTATGTTTGTGTTCTTCTGTTTGACTGATAGGACTAAAGTGTAATAATTTGCTGTTCTGCCTTTTTGTTCCAGCTATAGCACAACATCAAAGATATTCAGGTAGGTACATCTGTGAAATCCATCAGTGCGACACCAGTAGTTCATATACTGTATACATAGTTTATGTTAGGGATGCACAATATTGACATTTTGGCCGATAGGCGATTAACTGCAGGGTCAAATCAGTCGTTACTGATATGGTAAATACAAGTGTACAGTACGGTTTACCTTACACCTGTTATACAGTAACTGTGATTCTGGGTGCTTCTGAAAATTGTGTTAGTACCTGATTTATTAGGCCTAGTGAACGCCACACACTGTTTCCGAGTGTCTGGAGATGGAGCACAAATCAGTTCAAACAACTTAGTCAATACCTTGCAATGTTACCAAAACACTTAATAATCAATAATTCATGCGTCATAATAATATTGGCAAAACATATCAGGGTTATTTTGATATCGGTTCGATAACGCTGATGCATTTTAAAGTAATTATCATCTAATACCCATATGATATTTATTGTGCATCCCTAGTTTTGTTATCTACTGTGACATCAACCATATATATGTATCCATTTACTGTGACATCAACCATATATATGTATCCATTTACTGTGACATCAACCATATATATGTATCCATTTACTGTGACATCAACCATATATATGTATCCATTTACTGTGACATCAACCATATATATGTATCCATTTACTGTGACATCAACCATATATATGTATCCATTTACTGTGACATCGACCATATATATGTATCCATTTACTGTGACATCGACCATATATATGTATCCATTTACTGTGACATCGACCATATATATGTATCCATTTACTGTGACATCAACCATATATATGTATCCATTTGTGTTTCAGCGAGGAGAAATCAGATGAGATCTTGAATCTTCTTGGTGAAGTCAGGTAAATGAAGCACAGTGTGCAGGACATACGCATTCAGACATTTATCAGTTTGATTTTCTCTGTCAGTCAGACTGAACCCATGCTGTGTACAGGTTGAACATCCTGGTTCTTGGAGGAGGGGATGGCTTTCTGGAGCTGTACGCTTACGGAATGTACAAAATCGCCACTCTTGCCGGGGTAAGGCTCTTCACTCATTCAACAACCAGGCACAATAGAATAACCTCCCCCGCCCTTCTGAAACAGTAGCAGACTGTGGCCAGGTTGTACACGGAAGGTATTCATGTGACCGTCGTTCTTTGCTCCCAAGGTTCCAGGCACCTGTCGCAGCCTGAGTCTGTCGAGCGATCTCAAGTCACTGTCGGTAATCACAGACGTCACGCACAGTGGCGGCAAAGCAGAGATCTGCTACGTTCAGGTAATGCTTCATTTATACTCCCATCGTACAACGGTGTCACACACACTGGACATAGGGCATCTAGCGCTTGATCTGAGTTTGCTGATCTGCTGTTTTTGGCGCTCGGCACCATCGTGCAAACGAAATATAAATAAGGCTTAAGAAATGATTGTTTGTATGTGATTCAGCCTCCTTTTCCTCACTTAACTCTTTGACTGCGGACGACGCGATAACGCGTCAAGTGCTACTTTGTCCAGTTGGCCGTCGACGCGTTCGACGCGCTGGACGCGCGTTCATTGTTTAATCTCTGATTGCGCTATGCTGCTTAACTCATTCACTGCCACAATTATTGCTGGCCGCGTTTGCCCACTGCCAGAGATTTTTCATTGAAAAAAAAAAGTACTCAGGAGCCGAGATACAGAATTTTTTAAGTTAACAAGGAAGTGGATGGGAGTGTAGATCTTTAAACAATCATATCTCCTTGGTCTTTTTCACCCCCAACATTACTTTTCTTTCTATCAGTTACTCGCCCCCATGAAGCCTTAAATTCACGGTTTCTTTTATTTATTAAATTTATTATGACCATTTTTGTTTGTGTCACACTCCTTCACGGTGAATGAAGAATCCAAAAATAGTTGATTTAATGAATGAATGAAGAGTCAAACAGCAAAGTTATGTAAAAAAAAAGATCAGTTCATAAACTCCCACACAACTCTCACTGAATAAAATGAACAGGATATGAGCTCTCTGTCAGCTGACTCTATGGCGTGGATTCGTGGAAACTCTTTGGTAACAATGTCACTGGCCTCTGGCAGGAGGAGGAAGTTCTGAACAAGTGCAATACATTGTTGCCATGCACCGTAGAGGGGGGTCCCTGGTCCTGATAATAAAGCTTGTGAAGGCAGCATTACTTGAATTTTGCTAAAAGTGATCCCTACAGTGAGGGAAACATTCTCAACCATGATGCAGTGTCACTTACAACCAATGAGGTCCATCAAGCTATAAGACAGCTAGCTGATAACAATGCAAGCAGCATGCCAGCTTATATTAAATCACTGCACAGCACACTTAAGTTAGTAGGCCCTAAGGCTCTTGTTGTTTTCTGCACTGGCCTTATGACCCATGGGACCCATAAGCTTAGGAGTGTGGACAATGACAGGCCTACTGCACTAGCCAGTGTGTTATGCAAGGCAGTTCTCAATACTTAAATGTCAAGGACCCCCAAATTGATTCGCATGAAGCTGCAGAGACACATTTGAATTCGCTAGAGAGAGAAACCTATGATCTGAATATAGGGCTGTCACGTTTACCAATTTAAGTTGACGATTAATTATCACTCAAATCATTGAGATTAACGATTTAATTGTGTGTTTGGCCATTGAACATTAGAACATATGAAGCCTTTTAGGCTTAGTAATCAAAGATTGCACAGCACATATATGACAAATAACTGAAATATGCGAAGAAATTATTGACATATTTAATAATTTGATGCATGTAAAAATAGCAGAAATAGCAGATCTACAAGCTTACAACTGTTGTAAGCTTGTAGATCAGCTATTTCAGCTTTTTTAATATTTGAAAATGTGTGACAAATTTTCAACATGGAAACGATTTTGACGATTATGCAAAAATAATTATCTCAAATAATTGCAATTAGACAATTATGTAATAATTGTGACAGGCCTATCTGAATAGTCATTCTTATAACTGTACAAGAGAATATATTTACGCAGTTATACATTCTCTCACTGGATTACCTTCTAAGCTGGTGAAAATATAGTGAATTTCCTTTTTCAAAAAATGCATGCACTGCGAAGGAATGTGACAAACAAAAAATCTCTTCAATTCAAGGCTTCATAGGGTGAGTAATTGGTCGAAAAAGTTGATTTGGGGTGTGAGGTATTCCTTTTAACACATTGGGTGCCAGAGGTTTATTAAAATATTATACTTTGAGTGCCAGGACTTTTTAAACATTTTGAACCTTTTTCAAGTAGTCACAAAATATTTTCAGTGATCACCGTCCTCACGGTGATCCCCTCATTACACACATACAGGTCTCGTACAATCGGGGGGAAAAAATTTAAAACATTCGGAAATCCATTCCATAGTTGCAGCCAGTTCAAAATAGTTAAATTAACATTGTAAAAAAAAAAAGTGCACAGGAGCCGAGATACAGGTTTTTGAAGTCATAAGTTAACCAGGAGGTGGATTGGAGTCTAAATCTTGTAGGAGTGATATTTCCTGTTGCTGTGAAGGAAAAAAAAAAAAAAAAGTAATTTTTTTTTTTTTTTTTCAAAAACCGTATATATACGGTTTTGGCACTCAACGTTAGTATGCGCAAAACCGTATATATACGGTTTTGGCACCCAATGTGTTAACACATTCGGTGCCAAAACTGTAAAATCACGTGTTTTCAAAGAGTAGCGCTTAGGTGCCGAAACCATAAAATCACGTGTTTTAAATATTTTCGTTTTTTTCCACAAGGGGGGGGGCTAGCGCAGCTCTGGAATCACCCACGGTGATTCTGAGAAGGATGGATCACCGTGCCAAAAAAAACTCAGAAACTTTTTCCGGTGGGGAAAACAAGTCATTTTCGATCACTCCGCCATTGTGAATCGTGTGAGAGATGTTATCGTTCCAGGCGTTAGCCAGGACCATCGTGCACCGTGCACCGTGCACGCATGCATTGTTTTTCATGGATTGCTCGTCGTGGAGTCATGAGCTTTAAACAGCGCAGCGCAGCGGTGAGATTTCTGGCACCGAACGTAATCTGTTATTATAAAATTCTGGCACCGAATGTGTTAACGACACCATCAGTGAAGTTCTTACCTTTTGCTTTCTCTCACTTAACTGTCACTACCTTGGACTTGTTGTGAGCTTCTTCCCTCTCTGTCGTTCCAGCTGGACACGGGGCTGTTGTCCGACTGTCTGCCGGAGGTGACGAGGATGGCGCGCAAGTTCACCCACATCTCCACCCTGCTGCAGTACCTCCGCCTCTCCCTGACGTGCATGTGCGAGGCGTGGGAGGACATCCTCATGCAAATGGATCTCCGTCTCACCAAATTCGTTCAGGTTAGCTTTCGAACTCGTACTTAACCCATTATCCTTAACTGTTTTAAAAAAAACAAACATATGTTACTATGTCAGTGGTTCTCAAACTTTTTCATGTCAAGGACCCCAAAATGTATATGTATTTGGCCGCGGACCCCCATCTCAAAATATTTTGTTCCAGGGACCCCCCAGAAGCAAAGATTTTAGTTAAAAATGTTCCCTTTAAAAATATATATATTCAAAGATTTGTGCAAATTTTCACGATTTGTCAAAAATAGCAGATCTACAAGCTCATAGTGCCACGCTATGAGCTTGTATGTCTGCTATTTTTGAATAGCCAACGTGTAAAATAATGCTTTTTAGCTCAAATCTAAAAATGACACAGATCCAGGTCTTAATGGGTTAATTGTTTCCCAAAATAAGCTTTGCAGCTACATCGTGTTTTTCTTTTCTCCATATCTAGGAAAAGAACACAAGCACTCAAGTTCAAGATGAATTTCTGGAGCTTTTATTGTGGGGGCAGTCCAGGTGAGAATTTCCATCCTGCCCTTGAACCAGCAATGCTTCAGTAATGTAGAAATGTGTGTTTCTAGTGCAGTACTATAACTGCCCTGTAGATGGCATCAAGGTGCCTTGTCTTAGAGTTGGTGGTATGATCTGCTGGTATGGGAGTTTTCTCTAGGGCTGTCAAGTATTATGAAATTTAAATTGATAATTTATCATGTCATATCATGCGAACAATGATTGAATTGTGTCTTTTACATTGAACATTTGGAACCTATTAAGAGTTACTTTTCAAAAGCCTATGACTGAAATATACAAAGAAACAACTGAAATGATAGGTACCAATGATAAAAATAAATAATGTACTGTGGCCAAACATTCCATATCCTTAATATTTTTACTATATTTGAAAGATGTTCAGAAATACAAGCGTATAATACAAGCTCATAACGCATCGTGATGCAACGTACTGTGAGCTTTTAGACTGGCTAAATTACCCAAATAGGTACACCAGGTTGAAAGTGGTTAAGAGTGTGACAACGATGTGGAAGTAATGATGGAAATTCTGACATTTCTGTTAATTTAATCCAGCTGTTTTAATACAGATCCATGGACACTATTTTAACGATTATGTAAAATAATTGCTATCCACCAATTATGGCAATTATGTAATAATTGTGACGAGCCTATATTGTCTCATCATGAGTTCATTAATTTGGTTTCCTCTTAGTTTTTTTGCTTTGTTTGTTTTTAAATATGGAACTTGTATTAAATAGCAGTTATATTAAATAGGGTCTCATTAAATTCTCCCTGTTTTGCATTCAGCCCTGAACTGCAGGCACTTCTAATGAACCAGTTGACTGTGAAGGTGAGTGAATTATGATAAGGCCTATTGATCCCCAGAGGCACATTCTGCTGTCATAGCAGCAGCTGCAGCAGCAGCAATGAAATACAGGAGAGGTACAGGTAGGAGTAGAAGTGAAAAAAAGTATGAAGGAAACTTAGATTTTGGCACTACATTTCAACATGGGTATCTGAACGAATATATGTATGTACAGCCTAGAGCAGGGGTCTTCAACGTTTTCAGGCCAAGGACCCCCTAGCTGAGAGAGAGATGAAGCAGGGACCCCCTACTCTATATTGTATAAAATTGTGTTTCAAATTAAAGGCTTTTTTTTTTACTTAGTCTTCTCTTTTTTCCCTCTACACCTATAGCCTCTTTGCCAAAAATAGCCGATCTACAAGCTCTCAACGCCTCGCAGCGCGAGGCGTTGAGAGCTTCCCCAGGGGGGAGAGCTTCCCCAGGGGAACGTTGAGAGCGTTCCCCTCAGAAAAGGAATTCTAGGGTTCAAGTGGTTAATGTAAAAAAACTACATCATATCACACAAAGATTTGGCGGACCCCCTATAGTAGCTCTGAGGACCCCCTAGGGGTCCCGGACCCCCTGTTGAAGACCCCTGGCCTAGAGTCTATCACTAAATACTGCATAAATTATGTATAGTATGTATCGACATATTTCTATTATCAATTAATATATGAACGATCTATTAATGAATATATGGATGAATTCATGAACAGTCTTATCAACAATGAATATGTGAATACATGTGTGTGCAGTCTTATCAACAGATATCCTTAACAAGCATATTGTCACTGTTGGATAGAAACCTTGCACCTCCATATTTCAAATAACTCATTGAGTGCCATTAACGTGTTTCACGTGTTTTTACCGCTATGGCGCAACGTGCCAATGACGTGTTTGACGTGTTTTTGAAAAAATAGTAAAAAAAAATATATATATATTGTGTATATGTTCAGAACCCAAGATATCATTATCTGAAGATTTTCAGCTCCATCCACTCCTTGTTTAACGTATAACTGAAAAAGGCTGTATCTCGCTTCCTAAGCACTTTTGTTTTACTTTGAAAAAAACTATTATGGGACAACATAATATAGAAATAATTATTGTTTATTCGTTTTTGTTCTTTTACATACTCATAGTAAAAAAAAAATCTGGCACACACAATGAGTTAAGTCATGTGAATGACATTATTGTACCAGCTGTAAACTAACACCACTGCACATCCTTATAGACTTGTTAACCCATTGAGACCGGTAACGCATCTGTGTCATTTTAAGATTTATTTGGGCTATTGAAAAATAGCAGATATACAAGCTCATAGTGTGGCACCGAGTGCCGCACTATGAGTTTGTAGATCTGCTATTTTTTTGGAGAAATAAAATCTTGAAAATATGTGCAAATCTTTGAATATATCTACATTTTTAACTCATCTTTGCTTCTGGGGGTCCCTGGAACAAAATATTTTCAGATGGGGGTCCGCGGCCAAATACATATCATTTTGGGTGGTCCTTGACATGAAAAAGTTTAAGAACCACTGATACATATATTTTTTAAAAACTGTTAGGATTTAGAAGACATTTGTAGAATCCCCCAGAAGCAATAAGATTTGAGTTACAAATGTTCACTTTAAAACGCTTGCACAAATTTTCACGATTTAAAAATAAATAGCAGATATACAAGCTCATAGCGCGGCACACGGTGCCGCACTATGAGCTTGTATATCTGCTATTTTTGAAAAGCCAAAGGAATCTAAAAATGACACACAGATGCGTTCCCGGTCTTACTGGGTTAAGATCCATTTGTTGCACATGTATCTGATGGCGTGGCTCTCAAATGCCATCATCGTGTTTGATCCTCAGGGCCTGAAGAAGCTGGGTCAGTCCATAGAATCCTCTTATTCCAGCATCCAGAAGCTGGTCATCAGTCACCTGCAGAGGTACCTTTTATCTGTCACTTCGTCTCACTTTGTTATTGGTACAAAATACAATGCAATTTGACTTGGTGAAAGCAGAGCAGGCACATCTCAACGCACATGACTAGCATGGCAACATAAAGGATGGACATGAGAATGGATGGCCATACTTTTAGTGCTATAAGGAGTATGGGGTATGGGCATAGTCTGACTGGGCTATACATCAAATTGTCCACTTGTATAAATATATTTTAATTAATGATATGAAAATGTGGTCCCCCGGGGGCCTATACTTGGTGGTCCCTTCTTTTTTTCCCCCCCTCTACACCAAATCTCTTTGTGGAAGAACTTTTCGCAGAATTTGTGTCTATTATGACCAGAATAGGGATGTTAGGGTTCACAAAGGCAAGAAGACAAAGCATTTGATCAAGTTGTTTCGGCCATGTTTGACATGCCGAGTTCCCTCCATAGCGAGGTCACTCACGGTGACAATTCACCGCGCCGTGGCACTTGGGCTTGGCTGATAGATTTTTTGTTACTCTCTTCTTCACCCAGGGCAAATAAAGGGCTGTGGGTATTTGATAAAATATTGTAATATCACTCCAAAGTCATATCCCCTAGTTCTTGTCCAAAGTTTGCACAAACATGGGGGGAACAGTCGGCCTAAGGTAATGGAAATACATTTAGAACTGGTTTGCAATGGAAAGTGACTTGAGATTGGCACTTCATCTCATTTGCTGCTTGAACGTCTCTCTCTCTCTCTCTCTCTCTCTCTCTGCAGTGGCTCTGAGGCGCTGCTGTACCACCTCAGTGAGGTGAAGGGTATGTCTCTATGGAAGCAGAAGTTTCAACCCCTGGGTCTGGATGCAGCAGCTATAGAGGGTACGCAGCAAAGGATTTGTGTACCGTGTGACCTACCTGCATTATGGCTGAATGTCAGGCACATCTACAGTACAATATGTATGTTGTTCTTTCAGATGCCATTACAGCTGTGGGCTCCTTCTCTCTGAAAGCCAATGAACTATTGCAGTGAGTTGAGACGGTTTCTTTGACTGGTTTGAAGATTGAACTTTGTAGTCTGAGTTTGCTTTGTTCCTGCCGTGAATTGTTCATCCCCTGTGTGTGTCTTTAAATCCTGTTTTTATGCGTGTTTTTTTCTCACAGAGTGATTGACAAAAGCATGAAGAACTTCAAAGCCTTCTTTCGCTGGTTGTACGTCGGTAAGATTCTCGCTAAATTGGAAAATCTGGTGTGTTCTCTGCGTCTCTGCTTCCCTCTGTTTCATCTGGTTTTCTTTCCACACAGCCATGCTGAGGATGTGTGAGGAGCATGTTCCCCCAGAACTGAATAAGGTGAGACGGGTTGTGTCTCCAGTAGAGCCCGACCAACGCCACATGTTTGGGTCTGATGCCGATCCTGATTGTAGAGAGTCCTAGACCACCTACCAATTGTTTTGACCCAGATTTCGTCAAAAAAGTGTAAAATCTTTAAATCAATGAAACTTGAATATCATGAAACTTGAATATGATTAAAGTTTCTTATTTTAGAACAATTAACAATTAACTCACTTACAGCCATTTTCAAAAACAGCCAATCTATAAGCTCGCAGTGCTTCACAAAACGTGTACGTTGTGAGCTTGTAGATCAGAATTTTTTTTTAAACCGTTGAATAGTTTTACCTGTAATATTCCCAAAAATCAGGACACATATGCTGCATAATATTTGCTGTGACTGTTCGTCATAAAAGTCAAATAATGGCCGATGTATTGGTGGGTTTCTAGTCTGCAGTACGTTGGGGGGAGGAGGCTTTTGATTATGAAGCGTTTTGAAGCGTGTGAACTTGTGTGTTGGTCTCTCAGATGACCCAGAAGGACATCTCCTTCGTGGCTGACTTCCTTTCAGAGCATTTCAGTGAGGTGAGCTCATTACAACGGCATTGCAGCTCTACTCTATAGCAGTGGTTCTCAAACCTTTTCATGTTAAGGACCCCCAAATTAAAAATGCATTTGGCCACGGACCCCCATCTGAAAGTATTTTGTGCCAGAGACCTCCAGAAGAGAAGATTTGTGTTAAAAGATGCCCTAGTACATGTATAAAATAGGCTTAAAGTGGTTAAACTAATTGTGATGCTATATTAGCTAATTTCACTAATTTAGTTGGGGACCCCCTGGAACCCCATCAAGGACTCCTAGGGGTCTCCGGAGCCCACTTTGAGAACCACTGCTCTATAGAACTGTACACTGTACACTACTTGCACCCTGGTTTTAATACAATTTCGGGGTGCAACTCAGCCAGGACTGCTGTCTTTTTGCTAGCATAAAAATGCTAAATACGTTATGATGTTATGTTGTTTAGACAGATGCTAGGTTTGATATTTACATGGTATCGTAGTTACTTTTTAGCTTCCTTTGCACTCTATTTATGTGACCATTACTCTGTCGTTACTTAACTATGGTTCATGTCATTGACTACAATCTTGCACGTTGTAAGTTGCTGTGGATGAAGCGCAATACATACTCCTTCCGGCGTCAAGGTTTGGACAGGCTTTCCGGACTATAGTATGGGGAGTCAGGACATCTGGAGGTGCACGAGTTCCGAGATAAAGGTTCTGGGACTTTCTGAAGAAACGTTCAGACGGAAGGAGCATGTATTGCGCTTAAGAGAGTTTGCTAAATGCCTGAATTGTAAATTGTAACAATTATTTTCTATCTTTATTCATAAAGAAACTCAAATGTAGACCATTAAATGCCAGTAAAATAAGGTAATAAACTTAATAAACTGAACCCAGACATGGGCATAATCTTAAAATGTTTCATATGTAATCCCAAACATAATATTGGGGAACAAAGACAAGCATTCACATATTGGTGAATATTTGGCTGAACATCTTAGATTAATACACAACTGAACTGAATATTAGACTACTAAGATTTTAT
This sequence comes from Gymnoscopelus braueri, assembly GCF_963280865.1. Classification (NCBI taxonomy): domain Eukaryota; kingdom Metazoa; phylum Chordata; class Actinopteri; order Myctophiformes; family Myctophidae; genus Gymnoscopelus; species Gymnoscopelus braueri. Next base: position 5,747,858 of record NC_137607.1, read on the forward strand.
CCAATTAATTTGCTGTTATAATCAATAAATATAATTTCTCCCCTAAACAGAATGAAGAGCTGTTTGACCGTAAAGGGAAGTACTTCAATGTGGAGCGTGTTGGTCAGGTAGGTGTGTTTTGATGAGTGTTGTACAGTATGGTGTGCAGATAGGACCTGTTTCTACATGGTGTGGAGATGTACTGTATTCTTCTAAATGTTGTGCAGAGTGGACTTGTCTCACAACATTGGTTCCATATGTTTATTTCCAGTACTTAAAGGATGAGGATGACGACCTTGTGTCTCCACCCAACACCAGTGGGAACCAGTGGGTGAAGTTCTTAAAGGAGAGCAATCACTTAAAAGGTGAGCTATGAACATTTACTTTACATTCAATGACACAATAATATGCTGACATTTTATTTTTGACTGTAGTACCCAGGCACCTAGTTGATCGAGTTGAGAGAGCAACTATACGTAGCCAGTAACAGAACCAGAACGGGTGCTGGACCAGCGCCGGTCAGGGAAAGAAAATAGACCAGTGGTCGGCGAGATCGACAAGTCGATTGCTAAATAGTGGAGGGACATTCTGGCCCTTCTGTTCAGGCCTATGATTGGTGTGCTTGTTCATTGTTGTGTTTTTTTCTGAAGTTTTGTTATAACTACACTAAACTGTCATGTGTTTGCTTCATCTAGAGAGTCCGCTGCTGTTCCCCTCGTATCCCCAGAAGTCTTTGCACTTTGTCAAGAGGATGATGGAAAGTGTTATTGAGTTGTGTCTGCAGAAACCTGCGGTAAGTGTTGACATTCGCCACTCACGCAGTCTTTGACGACCATGGATTTGTATTGACTCTGCCTGCCTCTTCATGTAGGTCTGCAAGTGTGGGGGCTTTTGTCTGTTTCTAGTTTCTTTCTACTTGAAATGATGTTAGACATTTTCAACATGGCGTCCCTGTTTTGTGAATGTCATATGTGGAAATGTTCAGAAATCTTCTATTTTTGTATAGTATTCTAAGTATATAGGGCTTAAGTGGCCATAAGTCTGCAATTCAATAATCAGAAGTATAATTTATTTGAATATGCTGCATTTGCTTGTTTGTTGTTCACTCATTTATTTATGTGTGCATGCAGGAAGTCATTGGGAAGTCTGTAAAACAGGCTGTCTGCTTGCCTCTCTACATGGCACCGAGGTATGGTTAATCAATAAGGACATTACATGAACTGTATCTACTTAAATTAATTATGCTTCAATAAGCTATGTGTGTTTATTTTGTTTGCTGTGGTTCCTCTTTTCTGTTATTTACCAAAGGACCACAATGGAAACGAGCCTTCTGGCTTTTTTGTGTTTTTATCCTTTTGAATTCACTTTCAATAAATCAATCAAAAAGTTGGTTACTCAACCTGCTGCTATGTGGACTTTTTTGCTTAGGAATGCAACACAATAAAAAGAATCTCCATGAATTCAAGGCTTCATGGGGTGTGTAATTGATAGAAAATAAGAAATGTTTTGGGTGAACTACTCTTTTAAGGGCCTGTTACTCTCAGAGTGTACAAAAGGAACTTGTTTTCGTTTAGTTTTTTTATCTTCGGGAACCCCAATCTACACTGTAAAATTCCCAGTGTTAATTTAACTGAGAGGCAAGGGTCCATTTGGATTAATTTTTCACACTCTCACAGTTACAGACCCGCAAGGGTCCATTTGGTTTCATTTGTACACTCACAGTTACAGACCCGTAAGGGTCCATTTTTACCCCGGACCTGACGTTGAGAACCAGCACTGGTTCTCAACGATTTCTTTTACAAGTTTTCAGTTTTCTCCTTCTTTCTGTCTCTCCCCCCCCCCCTCCTCTTTTTCTTTCCTGAAAATAACAAATGATGAATTTCATCCACTTCTTTACACCTGTAAACCTGTGAAGTGACAAAAACATTGATTCTTGATTCTTCTTGTCCATGCAGCTCTGAAAAGCCTCCGAGACTGTTTGAACTTCCATCTTTGTAAGTGAAACGACAGAATTCACGTTCTTTGACGTCGTCGTGCACATTCCAATGGCTGCTCTCATTAATGACGTTCTCCGCGTGCTTGGTTTACACGTAGGTGGAACGACAAGAAAGCCAACATGCACTACATCGTGTTCTGCATGCCGGAGGTCTCGCCCTGCAAGCTCTACCTGCTACGAAGGGCGACGGACCCGCACAGGTGCGTCGTCGTGATGTGTGCGTCCGTGTTTTGTTTCTCTTTTCTGTATCATCTGTCTGTTTACTTTCTAAACTGGTCTGGTTTCCTCACAGACACGTTCCCAACAGTCTCATGACGGTTGACCTGAGCAACGTCCTCAGCCACCGTATCGATGACGACGGTGAAGGCGGTAGCGCTGGAGTCCGGTGAGTGACTTTCCTCTCACTCTTCACACACAGTCACTTGAACCCTAGCGTCCCTTAGTTTGCTCACAAAGTGTCACAACGCATTGTGAGCTCGTAGATTGTCTGCTTTCGGCAAAGAGATTTGGTGTAGAGGAAAGAAAGGAGGGGGCGAAGTGCACACCCCTGGGGGACTCCAGTCAACAAAGTATACAGGGTGTATGTGGTTAAATCAGACATGAAGGGAATTCGAGAATCGTGGCGTTCTGGTGCAATCGTAAATTTTTTTTGGATTTGTTTTGCTTTCAGGCCCGACTGTGTGTACAGTTGCCTGGATGCTCGTTTCTACGACGACGAGATGCTGACTGTGGTGCTGCGGGTCCCAGAAGACGAGAGCAAGGGCCGCGTCCTCGCTCAGCTGCCTCTCAGCTCCGCCCTCAGCTGTGACACCCAGTTCAACTGGGACCCTGCTCTTAGGTGTGTGTGTGTGTGTGTGTGTGTGTGTGTGTGTGTGTGTACGTGTGTTTGAGTCACTTACTGTATTAGTAATACAGTAATTAATAATAATAAAATACAGCATGTAACAACGTTTTTAAAGGGCCATTTGCTGATTTGAACACTTCTCCTGTTTTTTATTGTGAGGAGAACGACATTGTAAGGAGCCCCTGTGGCCTTTTTTCAAGATTGTTTTTTTTTTATCAACCACTAAAAGGACAATTCATTCTGTAGATGTACACACACACATTCTTTTACAACCCCTTATGACGGCTTTGTGCTGAAATGTATTTTCAGTACTATAAGTGTGGTAGAATATGTTACAAACCCTTTTTTACAAACCGTATGTTTGAATGAACCTGATTTCCTGTGTAATGGCAGGTTGGACCAGCAGAGTGACGCCATCCCCTGCCAGGGTTTGGTGCTGGAGAACCAGTGGAGAGACCTGGAGAACATGAAGGCTCAGTTTGTAGCTGTCAACGGCATCCGCAAACTGGCTTGTGTGGTACGTCTATGTCATGATGACATTTCACTTTTGCTTAGTTTTTGGTCTTTTTTTGTGGTTTTGTGACGTCCATTCTTCAAAAAGAAGAAAGAAATGTGAACACTCGTCGTTTATTTGTAGTTAGTCTATTTCAGAAAAGTTTTACTCGAAACAGTTTTGCTCTTGACATTAGTTTTCTTTACGTCCGCAACTGTAATATAACAATATAAAACGTATCATATTTTTTTATCTGCTTTAGAACGTAAAAATATCAAAATCTTGACATGTCATACAGTAAGCATGGATGTTGTTTTCTGAGTGCAGACCACCTCCTTTCTGAAGGCAATTTCAATACAACAAACAAATACGCACAACTTGTTTTGTTTTTGCTAATCTGAGATGGGGAAAATGTTTCTGGGAACCAAACTGAGAAAAAAAGGACTGATTTATTCCATCACAGCTGACATTAAATGACAACGTCTTCATTAATTTGGGAATTGTAGGAAGCAGTTTAATAAAATGTGAAAATGTTTTCTAAAAATAAGACTTCCCCTTGACCAATAGTAATACGTTTTACGTCTGTATGTTTTGACATAACTGTTCTACAAATTCATCAAAAGTATCAAACCATTTTCTGTGGAATTTGATCGATGATTGTATGGAAACAAGCTTCACACAAGTTCCTAATCATGTATTTCCCCCCCCCCCCCCCCCTGTCAGCTAAGTGCCAACCTGAGGCATGTGAGAGTGTATGAGATGGACGTGGAGGATGAGGAGGACGAAGAAGGAGGCGAATCGCAGAACGCCAGCGCTGACCAGGAGGACCTAGAGACGGCCATGGCGGTCCAGGGGCAGGACGAGGAGCAGGGGGAGCCTGAGGCCGCGGAAGGCGATGGAAGAGCCTTAGAGCGACGTGCCGAAGAGCATCTGGAGTCCGAGGAATCACTGGAACTCTCATAGATGGCACTTTTCTTCACCGTGAACCCTAGCTTCCCTATTCTGGGCATGTCATAGTAGGAAAACATTCAACAAAAATCGCTTTGCGACACCTTGTAAGCTTGTAGATCGAAGATATTTGATGTAGAGGGAAAAGGAAGGGGCCAAGTACAAGACCCCTGGAGGACCCTGGTGAACTAAGTGTACAGTATATGGTTTAGGTTAACACACAGTCATATCAGAATACACTGTGTGCCACTATGTCTGATGTTGCATTCAGAAATAATTCTGGAAAAAAGTTTACATGATAATAAAGTGTTTTGATATGTTTGTTTATTATGAATTAAACAAAGTACAGCATATGGTAATGAGGCTGTCTCTGTTTGTGTCATTCTGTAGAGAATCTGTCTGCAAAGTTGTCCACCAGAGGGCGAAACAATAATTAAATACAAACTTTTATTGAGACTTGTCGCTGATATAATGAGACACAAAGAGACTTGGCCCTTCTATGCACACACCTCTATGCTATGTTTTTGTTGTTTTCTCATAGTGTACCTGCCTTTGTGTTATTTACAATGTTTAGGCGTGTGAACAGGCCTATAGGCACTATTAAAACTGCAAAAGAAAAACTATCTTTAGCTATCTGAAGCAAGTTTGTGGATTTTAGGGTTGTGAAAGAAGTGTTCAGCTCTGTATGGAGCAATTAAGCATGTTCCTGTGTTAACATGGGATTCCTCCCACATTAGAATACCTGCATGTTCGGACAGTGTCCTGCCTTGACCTTTGGACCTGCCCCCCCCCCGGAATTTACCCCCCCCCCCCAATAAAGTTAAACTAACAAAACCTTAAACACATCAGAGATACAAGGACAGGCTCACAGTAAGGTGTGTGGCTGCTGTATTGATTTAATCAATGTAGCCTCCCCAAATGTTTATCCCCCAGTTGTAGGGTTCTTGTTTCCATTTGTATGGAGCAGATTGTTTTAGAAATCCATTCATGGAAATGGGAGAGAGGGAGATTTCCAAGAATTAGTCATAATAATTTGGCTGCTACCTTTCAAAACAAAGAAACCTCGAACCACGGCTACGGTCCCCCTGTGCTGTAGATCAGATATCTTGTTTGGAATATGCTATTGGAGCAGAACTTGACCTTTCATTTCCTCATATTTATTATCACAAGCCACTGGGCGGAAACGGCAGGTTAGCATTTTCCTTTTTTCGTGTAAGAAAACCCCTAATCGATAGGACATCCCCTGTAAAGAATATATCAAAGCAAACAAATGAAATGAAATTGTAATGATAAAATGTGCTTGAATGGGAAAAAGTGTCTTAAGGTTAATAACGGTTGTGAGGTTGTAGATCCTACAGTGGTTCTCAAAGTGGGGTCCGGGGACCCTTAAAGGAACCCAAGGGTCCCCGGACCCCACTTTGAGAACCACTAGCTTGCATTGCTGTAGTGCAGTGGCTCTCAACCTGTGGGTCGGCCCCCCCAGCGGGGTCCCCACATGATTTTTTGGGGGGTCCCCAGATGACAGTGAAGTGACATTTTAAGGACTTTTAAGACCTTTTTAATACCTCCAACAAACACAAAAAGGAGGAAAAGAAAAAGACCATTACCGCATCAAAAGTAATCAACAAACTATACTTTAAAAACTGGTCAAACGTTGACCAAATTGTCAAATAATTTAAGAAATAGGCAAAAAAAAAAGAAAATAAGCTGATCTACAAGTGTGTAGATCGGCTATTTTCATCAGGGTGGGGGGTCCCCAGTTCAAATGAGATTATGATTATTTTGGGGGGGTCCCCAGTTCAAATATGAGATTACGATTATTTTGGGTGGGTCCCCAGTTCAAATGTGATTATTTTGGTGGGTCACGGTCTGAAAAGGTGGAGAACCACCACTGCTGTAGTGCAGCAGCAGTGCTGTGAGTATGAGTGACGACAACAACTACTTCTACTGCAGTGGTTCTCAACCTTTTCAGGCAGGACCCCCCAAAAATAATCATATTTGAACTGGGGACCCCCCACCTTGACAAGCACTTGGAATTGTAGGAGTTGAGGCATTAAATTCCTCGGTTCCACAGAAAATATCAAGACAATATCAGATCTACAAGCTCACAACGCCTCGTGCTGCGAGCTTGCAGATCTGCTATTTTCAAAATGCATAACAAAAGTTGTTTCATTCATGTATCATTTGACAATTTAACCAATGTTTGACCCGTTTTTATAGTAGTTTGTTGATTACTTTTGATTCAGTAATGGTCTTTTCTGTCTTTTGAGGTATTAAAAAGGTCTTAAAAGTCCTTAAATTGTCACTTTACTGTCACCTGGGGACCCCCACCCCCCACCCCCCAAAAAAAAAAAATATGGGGACCCCCTGGGGGTCCCGACCCACAGGTTGAGAACCACTGTTCTACTGTACAAGAGAAGATGACAGAAGGGGGGAAACAACACGAACGCGCAAATAGGTGTTGGTGACGCGCGCGCCCCCGCTACAACGGTACCGACTAGCGCGATGACGTCATCGCTCCGCCCGCCTGTTGGTCTTTTCTCACAGTTGGCAGCGGAACGGGCGGAGGAACAGCAGCTGAAAAAAATGGCCTCAACCACCCCGGCCGCGCACACCGACACCCCGCGGAGGACAAGATGACGGCGCTGAGCTGCCTAAACTCCGGCTGAAACTCCGCCGTGTCGTCGACAAACACGCGTAACATTCCGCTAAAAGTGAATAATAGGCCCCGGCGACAAAAACCCGACACAACACACACCCTCAAAGCGGGGAGAGGTTTCTCCCTTGTATCGCTTTCAGGAGCCAGAGCCCCCAACCATGGAGGACATCAACTCCAACATCAACGCGGACCTGGAGGTGCGGAAGCTCCAGGACCTGGTGAAGAAGCTGGAGCAGCAGAACGAGCAGCTGCGGAGCCGCTCCACCATGTTGTCCTCGTCCGGGGGGACGCCGAACCACCACCACCAACACCTCCAACAACAACAACAGCACCATCAACACCAACAACACCACCAGCAGCAGCACAACCGACCCCACAGCGCCGGCTACAACGACTCTCTCGCCGGGGTGGGGTTGTTCGGAGGAGGAGGAGGAGGGCTGCTGGAGAACTCCCGCTGCCTGAGCCCCAGGCTGTCCTACGACGGCATCAGCTTCAGGAGGCCGTACGACGGCGGCGTGATGGAGGGGGCCACGGCCACCACCATGTCCTCCATGATGATGTCCACCCCGCTCTCCCTCTCCTCCTCCAGGATCAACTCCTTCTACGCGGATTCCACCTTCGAGGGGGAGCGGGAGGAGGAGGAGGCGTCGATCCTGGACGAGGTGGAGATCCTGGACCTCGAGGACATGGACTGTCTGTACGAGGAGGAGGACAGCTGGTGAGTGTGTGTGTGTGTGTGTGACTGTTACAACATGGTTTACACACAGGGTGACCTGTCTTGTTTTCTTTTGACTGACACACACACACACACACACACACACACACACACACACACACACACACACACACACACACACTAGCCTTGGATCAAGAGAGACTATCATAGATGTATTTGATCGATTTTGACATCTACATCATAGATACGAAAGTAAAAGTCAGACTCGATAAAATACTATCTATGATAGTCTTGATCCAAGACACACACACACACACACACACACACACACACACACACACACACACGTCTGTCGTCCGCTCAGCAGCAGTGTCTGGTGACAGAGCTTTAAACTGCCGGTTGCAGCTGTTCCGTCCAGACATTAGCCAAGCTATTTAGTCACTGTGTGTGTGTGTGTGTGTGCGGCGTGTGGAGCAATAACCGTCGTATTGCTAATAGTTTGCCTAAAAACTCCCTCGCACACAGTGTTGTGATCGTGTGGTTCATTTAGTGTCATGTCATGTTGTTTGGCTCGTCAACATGTGGGGCGCTGCCAAGCCAGCCGCCTCGCTGATGACGTAGGGCACTGGCATACTTTAGTCATGCTGCTATCTGTCACTGATCAGCAAATCATGCACCGATTGCAGCTGAGCCATAGCATTTGCATTGAACTGTTCCCTACATTCACCACCCAGGCTGCTAGCATACAGGCCTCTTTATCTGTCCCCTGTGATTTAGGTTTTATGATGTAGCACAGCAGGTTCTATCCTCAACCTTATTGAGTTTCAAGGACCCTTCCCCAGTGTGATATGCATCATTAGAGAACACGGCATGGACGGACAGACCCCCCATTTGATAACATTTGTAATCTCCCTTACCCCTCAATCTCTACACTGTTGAAATCCCCCGTGTTAATGTAACTCTGAGAGTGTACAAATGGAACCTAATGGACCGTAGAAGGTTGTACTCTCTCAGAGTTACTGTCCTTTTTAACCCCTGTTGTTCCCCCTGGCCCGATGCTGAGGACCAGTGATGTAGCAGATTGTTTTCGTTTGCCGTGGAAGGACTGGGAGAAGATTAGTACACACACACACACACACACACACAGTGAACTGGGAGGGTTGTTTTGCCTGCCCCAATCCAACTGGGAGAGCGGGCCATGGTTACCTTCCATTTAAGAAATCCCATCAGGACACCAGTTGGCTCAACAACAGCTACGTTTCCCTCGCCATAGACCGGTGTCGTTTCACACTGCCGATGGGAAGGCCAAACAATGATGTCAGTCTAGTACAGTAGTGCAGCATCATGACGCTGTTTCTTATTTGCAGGATATTACTACACTGCTGGGTAATCTCATGATGATACATGGGATGACTCCTCAGGCTGTCAGTCGACCTTTTTTGGTCTGAACGGTTTTGACAGCCCCCATGTGTGTCCATATCACCATCCATACATAATCCCCTCCCAGTACATTGTGTTTGCATAATATCCCCAGCGCTGAGCATTTGTGGTTTTCAAGGGTTAGATGGCTTTAGATGCTGGATGTGTAATCCTTGAAATGGGAGACTGCTATGGTTGGATTTGAGCTGCTGTGTGAAGCTCCTAAATCTCGAGCGCTCATCCTGACCGGAGGAAATCCCCTCCCCGGAAGTTTGAGACGGAGACGAGCGGCATCCACTTGAACCCTAAGCGTCCCTATTCTGACCATGTCATAATACAGAAACATATGGTGAAAATAGCAGATCTACAAGCTCACACCATGTCGCAATGCGCAGCATTGTGAGCTTGTAGATTGGCTATTTTCGGCGGAGAGATGTGGTGTAGAGGGAATAAAGGCGTGGGCCTAGGATGGACCCAGAGGGTACCCCCAGGTCAATGAAGTCTATATGTGGTTAGTTACTTAAACTCCATCCGTAAGGATACCGGCAATGTGACTTGGTTGAAGTATGACTGCAGTGACAGTTCATCGTAATAATGATCTTCCTCTGAGATTGGTCCTCATAATTAGCCTATATATCTTTTTAAGGACCGCTCGTTTGGTCTCTGTGGTCATATCGCCGTCTATTTACGCAGCGATCCAGGAAAAGGTAGGCCAGATTAGGCACTGCCTTTCAAAAACATAATAATATCTTGTTAGTGACGTTGGTTATAAGGAACATAGGGAGTCAGGGCTGAGGAGAGAGTGAAAGACCCTGACTACAAGGACACATAGTGATTAAGTACAGACTTACGTCTTCTCTCTCTGACAAACCACTGACCACAACGTAAACAAAGTGGCGTCTCTGCTGCATGGAGCAGGCAGAGGCCTCTGAGCTTGGCTTAACCCATTAATACCGGGAACGTATAGCAGATATACAAGCAGATCTACAAGCTCATAGCACGGCACTGCCGCGCTATGAGCTTGTAGATCTGCTATTTTAGAAAAATCGTGAAAATGGGTGCAAATCATTGAGTATTACATTTTAACTCAAATCTTTGCTTCTGGGGGTCCTTGGAACAAAATATTTTGAGATGGGGTTCCGCGGCCAAATACATATAATTTTGTACATGAAAAAAAAAGGACCACTGATTATAGCAACATAAGTTTTTTTCAAAAAACTGTTTTTAAAAGACATGAGTTAAAAGACATTTGTAGAATCCCCAGAAGCAAAGATTTGAGTTACAAATGTTTGCTTTAAAAAATATATATATATTCAAAGATTTGCGCACATCTTCCGGATTTAAAAAGAATTAGCAGATCTACAAGCTCATAGCGCTATGAGCTTGTAGATCTGCTATTTTTTAATAGCCCTAAGAAATCTAAAAATGACACGGATGCGTTCCCGGTCTTATTGAGTTAAAGCTTCCGTGTGTCACACCACTTTACGTTTGTTTGCTTCCTCTTTTTAAAGACCGCAAAAACCAGTGCCTGCTCACTCTGCCCTGGTTCTCTCTCTCTCTCTGCACTCTGGATTAGATCTGTATCAGGGATTACACACAGCAGTATGAAATCCCTGCCAGGCCTTGTCATAGACTCTCATAATCCACAAATTAGCATCAACAGTAGATTATAAAAGGTCTCCCGGTGCTGCGGTGCTCTAACAATGAGATGGATGCACTACTGTTCAGTCCTTTAGTGTGGCCTACAACGTATGTTGTTCTTTAGGAGTTGAATGATTACACACTTATAGTCCTATATTGTTGTATAATGAATTAGGACTGCAACTATAGATACTTTTCTTAGCGATTATTCTATCGATTACTCATTCGATTAGGAGAAGCTGAAGTGACGAGCAACTGAAGTTTAGTTTCTCCAGATGGCCTTGAACATGGGATGGAAGACGGTCAATTATGTTACCTAAACACAGTGATTATTGTTTATTGTTGCTGTCGGGTGGAAGCCAACCTTGTATGTACAAAACCGAAAATGTTCGAAAATAGCAGATCTTATCTACAAGTTCACAATGCGCAAGCTTGTAGATCGGCTATTTTCACTACTTGTTTGTGTGACACTCTTGTATGATAAACTAGGGCATTGGTTCTCAAAGAGGGGTCCTTGGGGGCGTTCCAGGGGGTCCCCCGCAAAATGTGTTAGTATAGCATCACAATCATTTTAACCACTTTTACCTTTTATACTTTGGCTATTCAAAAATAGCAGATCTGCAAGCTCATAGTGCTCCGAGTGCCGCGCTATGAGCTTGTAGATGATAGATCTGCTAATTTTGAAAGATTTTCAACATTTGTGCAAATCTTTGAATATAATAATTTTTAAAGCGAACATTTGTAACTCAAATCTTTGCTTCTGGCGGTCCCTGGAACAAAATATTTTGAGATGGGGGTCCGCGGCCAAATACATATAATTTTGGGGGTCCTTGACATGAAAAAAATTTGAGAACCACTGAACTAGGGCATGAATAAAAAAATCATAAAAAGTTGAAATTCATATCGTCGCTGCCCGACAGCGACGATCTGATATTATGTATTAAACATTAAAGCCACTCGGTATTGGCTAACTTTGGATGTAACTTCTCTGGTTAAAAGTCTGCCTATATTTCTCTGCCGTAGCTCGGCTAGGCCTGTAATGTTACTCTGCATGACGTAACGCTTCCCCTGTGGCTGAAAGCTGCTGACTCAGATTTGTCTTCCTGGTGGAACTTCTTCGCTTCTCTCTCTCCACTCGTCTCTCCACACTCCTCTTCTCTTCAATCTTGTCGTCTTATTTAGTACCTCAATGAACCAGAGTTGTCATTTCAATCTTAGGAAGGCTCTATTAATCATTGCAGCTGAGTAAGCACTGAAACTAATTGCTTTGGCAAAAGATTAAGGCTTTTGAAAGGGCCTTCTTGAACCCATCACAGCAGAAGTGTGGATGGTATTCTAGTCGCAGAGACAAAGGGCTCTGATTTCTGCCAAGTCTCGCCTGGATTGGAACGGCGTTGCTCTTAACAAATGAGCCTGAGCTCACATTTGATGAAAGTAAGATTTCAAACAAGGGCGTTTTTTGATACCAAGTTCAATTACATAATTACATTCCGAATGATTAGAATCAGCTTCTAAAATGGGTTCAGATTCAGTTGCACCAAACTACGACCCTGTAGCCCAGTGGTTTTCGGTGCGATTTCATGTCAAGGACCCCCAAATAAATATGTATTTGGCCGTGGACCCCATCTGTAATATTTTGTGCCAGGGACCCCATACATAAAAATTCAAGATAAAAAATAAATACATCTACGACGCGTCACAATACAATGCGCTGTGTGCTTGTAGATCGGCTATTTTCAAATAGCCAATGTATATAGTGTTAAAGTGGTTAAACACATTTTGTTGGGGACCCCCTGGAACCCCCACAATGACCCCACTTTGAGAACCACTGCTACAGCCGACCTAGCTTTAGTCCGGTTCCCTCAGTGTTATGATGACAAAATCCAGTGATAAAACACTGACCAAGCAGCCACCGCCCCCTCAAGCCAATCTATTTCCTGTTAGAGTTACCAGGTCATGTGATATATTGATTGTAACTGTTACCATTATCACACGCAGCCTGCCGTCCCTCATCAGCATTCTGTATACGGTCGTGTTGTATTCATGAGGTTCTACTGCATGGAGGTATACTGTAGTTATTCCAGATGAATCAAACATTTTGTACATCACAATGTCTTGTAGCCCAGCGTTCTCCGCATGTTTAGGATCTAATTTACGTACCTCTATTTCATAGCTGAAACTGAAGATCGCAATCGCATCGTGATGTATTGTTTAATCATTTCCTTTGAAATGAGGGGAGATATCCACAGAAATGACTTAATCACATGAAACATGGCATCCCTATTCTGGGGTGAAAATAGCTAATCTACAAGTTCACATTGACAAGGCAAGCTTGTAGATCGACTCTTTTCGGCAAAGATTTCTATTGTATTTTTACTGACTAGTATCTCTCTGGAGGACTCTGGAGGAGTATATAGGGTTTAAGTCTTTCAAAACTAAAGGCTTGAATTTTAATCTGGTGAGCTTCATTGAAATTAAGCAAAAGATGGATCATTAACAAGAGTGTAATATAATAAGCTTATGTCTGTGTGTTCATGTCTTTCCCCCAGGCTGTATGAGGCCAAGTTGAACAGCCCGTTGCAGAAAGCTCTGAGTCCCATCGTGTGGTGCAGGCAGGCCCTGGACAACCCCAGCCCTGAGATGGAGTCCGCCAAGCGCTCCCTCCTTCACCGGCTGGACCTCACCATGTCAGGTACACACACACAGACACACACACACACACACACACACACACACACACACACACACACACACACACACACACACACACACACACACACACACACAGTCACACAGACACACAGACACACAGACACACACACACACACACACACGTGCGCCAGCAACACTTATTTAGTTTAGCCAACCACACAAATGCTACAGTGTTTCCTTGTGGCTTGTAATGTACAGTACAAACCATGAAATGCTGTTGTCTTGTTAAAACCAGTTTGACTGGGACAAGTGTCTGGTGAGTTTTGGGATAGACCAGCACTGGTTGGTGACAAAGAAGTCATTTGTCACTAACAGCTGTGGGTCATAAGAGTCGAGTGTGTAAATTCAAGGCGAGCGAGGCCAAACACAGCCAGTGTTAACCACAGAGCTGATTTGTTACACGTTAAATGTAATCTCAGTATTTCTGACAAGCCCTCCTCCCGTTGGTTTCTCATGCCGTTAGAAGTCTTAAAAAGTCTTAAATCTTACTTGCCTAAACCTACAGAGACCCATTACTGGGAATTGCTGTAGCCATGTTTGGGATCCCCGGTCACAGTTTTGAAATATCGATCTTGCTCCTACTTGTGTCTTATCCGCAAAAAATACAGTTCTTGCGAGTTCGAAAATGCCAGTCAATGCAATATGACACATTATGGTTAGATTTATAACTCTCAAAAAAGCCTAGCTGGAATACAATGAGAATTGTGCATATCTCGACCAGTGGAAATATTTAGAAGAGTAGCTTGCTGCAGGCTCTGTTCATTGAAGAGTGATGTACACCGGTACGGTTTGACCAATGGCATTGCTCAGGGCAGAGCGAGGCAGTGTTGTCTTCCTTTATTCCCCATGCAAGCATTGTGCATCCTGGGCCTTTCTGTCTTCTCTGTCCATCTCTGTCTTTTAACCACTTTCAACCTTGCGTCCCTATTTTGGGTATGTTAAAAAAAGAGAAAAATCAGTCATGTGGAGCTTGCGGCCCAAATGGGAACGCCATGACTCCAATGTGGATCTTGGACTTCTTGTGACCAGCCTGTAACGGCAGTCATCTATGACATATGATCTATGTCTCCACATTTGGGCAAAGGTATCAGCACCATCAGAGCTAAGCCTCATTGACTTCCGTAATGAAATGGAAAGTATGGAAAGTAAAACGTATCAATTATGTGGAAAGAAATGCAGAGGTACGTCTGTGGCCTACTGGCAAATGTGCACAAGAAATTTGGCAGCGATCGGTCCTGCGGTTTGCAGGATTAGATTTCGGCCACATTGTACAAATTTCAAACGATTGTGAAAATAACCGATGTACGAGCTCACACAGCGACGTGAGCTTGTAGATCGTCTATTTTGGCCGCGCGACACGTACAACAAAGTATATGAAATGGTGCTCAAGTGGTTAATGATTCCGCTGTTCTTTTCTTTTATATCACAGAGCCCTCTGTGCCAAGCATCCAAATCCTTCCATCCCTCTCAGCTGACCACTTTCTAAGGCCGGTGTGTGCTGCAGGCATCACTGGAAGCCAAAGTATTAAAGAGCAACTCTGATACAAGAGAGGATGATTTTTACATCCACAGCCAACACACCATTTGATGTAGTGTAGCAGCAGATGTTCTGTTTTTATGTACTGCATGGTAACATTTTAAACACCAAAAACGTTAATTAATAAGATTGACAGTGGTTATTCATTTTTTACTCCTGTGCCTCTAGGCTGGGATTAACTATTTGTCCAGTTTTGTGACGCGTTCTAGAGATAATCAGATACTGACATGGTCTGTGCTCCCGAAAGTTTCTTCAAATAATTCTTGTTGTACTTTGTTTGGTATGTCCATGTTTTATTCTAACTCATAGGGACTGGTGACGTTAGTGGTCCTCATTCGTTTTTGGCTCAGGCAGTGTTGCATTGCTGAATTGGAACGTGTTTGCACTCTATTTTAATGATGTGACGTTTAACACCTACACTACAGGTCACACAATGGACAATTGATATGCATCTAGGCTCATTCCTATGTTAATCCACCTGGTGTGAGTCGGGAGCCTTTGTAAACTTTGTTGAGGTGTGAATTTAAAGTTGTTTTAAATCTATGCGTGGTCCTGCGCATGGTCCTGTTCAAAAAGGTTGTTGCGCGGCGTGTTAGGCCGTCCCCCATGAGCAATGCAACCCTGGGCTCAGCTCAGGTCACCCATGTAAATAACCTTTTCATCCACGGCACCCTTCAATTACATTGTAACTTTACAGCACTTACGTGTATGTCATATTACGGTACATACTCTCTTCTCCTTTGCTCTAGCAACACTGTGCTCCTCACTATCTCATCGACCTGTCCACTTCCCCAACTCCTCTCCATGCATGGAGAAGGTGGAAATAGTCTAATAGTGTGCACGTGTTGTGCTTTCTGGACGTCGGCCGTCAGCCGGGCTGTCTCTGTGTTTCTCAGTGCTCAACCACCTCTAATAATAGTCAGACTTCTCAGTGATGGGACAGGCCGCAAATCCTCTCTTGGCTAGTGTGTGTGGGTGTGTGTGTGAGTGTGTGTCCTTTTCCATATTTACACAGGTATGCCCATGTGACAGCTAGCTCGTATTGGGCAACAGGCCGGTGGCAACAGGCTGGTGGCAGTTCTTTTGGTGGATGTGACCCGACCCGTTGCACAACGGCCTGCCCTCTCGGTGCGATACGAATGTCAGGGCGGTCCTCCTGACATTCAGGCTAAATCAGTGACTCCTCCTCCTGTCAGAGAGGCTCAGCCATTGGTGCAACAGAAGCTGAGAGGAGGGGCCACCTGACTGAAAGAAGTGCGCTAATCGCCCTGGTGGATTACTAGGACTGTGTGGATGAGTCGGTTGCAAAAGCCCTGTGAAGCATTCTGAGCTGCATTTTGTGTATGAAAGATGCTATACAATGAAGTTCTTATTATTCAGTGGTGGAAAAAGTACTCACATTTTTTACTTGAGTAAAAGTATCAATACCGCAATGTAGAAATGCTCTGTAACAAGTAAAAGGCCTGTGTTCAAAATGTTACTTGAGTCAAAGTACAAAATTATTGCCATCAACATATACTTAAAGTACCAAAAATTAAAGTAAACATACTAAAATGTTTGAAAATAGCAGATCTACAAGCTCACAACATGTCGCGATGCGATGCTTTGTGAGCTTGTAGATCGGCTATTTTCAAATAGCCTATGTATAAAATAGGGCTAAAGTGGTTAATGTATCTTTTATAATACAATAATTTATATCTGCAAAGTAACTAGTAGCTAAACTAAAGTTTTCAAATAATTGTAGTGGAGTAAAAGTACAATATTTGCCTCACAGATGTAGTGGAGTAGAAGTAAAAGTATTGAGAATTGGCAATACTCCACTAGAGTAAAAAATACCTCAATTTTACTTAAGTACGGTACTTGAGTAAATGTACTTAGTTACTTTATCATTATTATTGCTAAATTTGCTTGTTTTAACAAGCTACTCTCGCCGGACGACACCGCCCACGCAACTAAGTGTAAACCAGGCTTTAGTGGTGATATATGGCGATAGGTGTGGACAGGGGCGTTGAGGCACACGTAACGGACATGATAGCGTAACCCGATAACCACCGTACTGCACTCCTCTAGCGGCTTTGCAGAACTTGGCATGGGTTCAGTACAGACCTGCAAAGACACACAGCAAGCTATAGCCTCCTACTGTATGTGTGTGGACAAGGTTGTAGAGGCATTTAACACGCACACACAGCCGAGATCTGCAGTAACGCATCATTCCTTTTTTCTACCCGAGGACATTGAAGGGAAGCTGTGTGTGTGGTGGGGGGGGCAGCCTCTCACAGGAAGACGTTAGCACATCTCCAGCATTACATGGTGAGTGCACACGTGATGTGTGTGTATGTGACAGACAGAGAGACACACCTCATGCCTCGTGGCTGTGTTCTCTCCCTCTCACACGTAGTATTGAAAGTGAGTTATGATGGTGGCTGGGCCAGTTTACATGGGTGAAGGAATCTCACACGGACAGAAGGCTTCCCTCGTCGTGGCCAGTCTCTCAAGTCACTGAACCAAATACTTTATACGACAGTGAAGTCTCACTCAAGTTTAACCCATGTCATCTATGCAGGTCTCAAGATGGTGTCGTTTCCATAACACTGCTGTGCTATATAAAGTTATTTCAGTAATGGTTACAGTCAGACTGTGCTTTTTTCATGTCTGTCTTGAAAAGATTCAAATGGCTTCCCAAATGAAGTTGAATAAGTCACTAGCTGGTCAATACTTTGACTTCTACTCCACTACATCTCTGAGGAAAATATTTACTTCACTACATTTATTTGAAAACATTAGTTACTTTGCAAATATAAATTATTATATTATAAAACACATTAATACATTAACACATTAACCACTTTAGCCCTATTTTATACATAGGCTATTTTCAAACGTTTTGGTACTTTTACTTTTTACAAAATGATGTTGTTCCCATAACATTACTGTGCTATATAAAGTCATTTCAGTAATGGTTACAGAATGTGCTTTTTGTCAGTCTTGAAAAGATTCAAATGGCTTCCCAAAGGAAGTTGAATAAGTCACTAGCTGGTTATTCAGTGGTCTGAAAGCACATACATTCGATAACGTAAACACGTATTGTTTTGTATGAAAAGTGCTGTTTAGGTAACTTAACTTGTATTGTGATCTGCTATTTTCACAGTTTCACTGAACATATTCAATTCAACTGTTTCAACAGAAGGTTTTATAAGTTTTTCCCCTATAACGACAGACCCAAAATAGGGATGCCAGGTTGAACGTGGTTAAGAAGAGACGCTTGAAATGTAAAATTCCTAACCTCCAGCCAAATAAGCATGTCTGCCATTCCTTTCCTCTCCATTTCTCAGGTCTAATCCTGCACATTACACGCTATGGTCATGTAGGGTGTGTTCCCCCAGGCTGCCTTTTGGAAAGCCTCGATCTGACTGTATTTTCACAATAAGAGCCTCTGTTGTCTCTGTCTCGCATGAAGTGCTCTAAGCTTTATCTGTGTGGCTTTTGATGCCGTCCTGTATTTAGTGATTCCATTGATTTTCAATGGCAAGCATTGTATTCCCCCGATCTCTCCCTCCCTCTCTCTCTGTGTGTGTCTAGACACTGACTCTGGGCTGTCTCTTTTATCAGGCTGTGTTGTGCTTGTTGTTACATCTAGGTTAGTTAGTTCCTTGCCACAGTGGAAACTGCCCTTTAAGATCACACAGCCAAAGGAAGAGGCTCTATTATACATTTCCAACTAAAGTGAATGGAAACAGCACTGAGCCGTGGGATGATGAGCTTCTCTTCAGCAGCAACCAGTGTTGAAAATATGTCTCTGACTTAACCCATTAAGACCTGAAGCCGATTCTACAAATGTCTCCTAAATCCCAACAGTATTCTGAAAAAAACGTACGTTTCTAGATCAGTGTTGCTCAATCTTTTTCATGTCAAGGACCCCCAGAATTATATGTATTTGGCCGCGGACCCCCATCTCAAAATATGTTGTTCCAGGGACCCCCAGAAGCAAAGATTTGAGTAAAAAATGTTTGCTTTAAAAATATATATATTCAAAGATTTGCACATTTTCACTATTTAAAAAAAAAAATAGCAGATCTACAAGCTCGTAGCGCGGCACTCGGTGCCGCGCTATGAGCTTGTATATCTGCTATTTTTGAATAGCCAAAGTGTAAAATAATGCTTTTTAGCTAAAATAAAAAAAATGACCGATGCGTTCCCGGTCTTAAATATATGTCGATGTAGCATGCTTGAATAGGCTACCACCTGGTGTTCAGTAGGTCTGTCCTACACCTTTACGTTCTACTGAATACAGATTTGCCCCAAAGCACATGAAGTTGTTTGACTTACTGGTGAAGGAACTTCTAGAAATGTGAGATTCTCATCAAATAATATATTGAAATGTTTCTGACATACTGGCTGACTCACATTGTTGTCTTATGTGTCTCCGCCCAAAGATGTGCAGGCAATCCCCTCCCAGTCATTTAACCACCGAAACCACTGTTTTGACAAGCTCACAGCATGGCGAGTTTAGCTTTTTGTAGATCCGCTATGTTGTCGTATGAAGAATTTCATAGGGCTTACCGGTTAAACCGCGCACATACACTTTATGAGCACTTTAAAAAGTATATAGTGTGCTTTGCGTGGCTAATTGTACCTTGAGGCACAGCAGTCACAAACCATGTGAAGTGTAGGCTACGCTGCTAATGGAACCTACTACGCTGTCAGCAGACATATCCCCCCCCCCCCCCCCCGCAGGGCTTTGGCGGATCTACAGTTAACCGTTAAAGTATGTGGAAAGCCACTGGAACAGACATAAACCACATTGACAGCTGTAAGGCAGGTGAAAGCGGTGTGCACCTGTTTTTAAGTAGCCGTGTGACATTGTTTTGTGTCATCAGCAGAAATAAGTTAAATACACCTTCAGTGCTCTGTGATTGTCCATGTAGATGACATCTGTTGTGAAGCCTGTAATACGTTTTTTTAAATGCCGGGTTTGATGATGAGTCATTGGAACTTGGAACCACTTTAACCCATAAAGACCGGGAACGCATCTGTCATTTTAGATTTCTTAGAAAATAGCAGATATACAGGCTCGTAGCGCGGCACCGAGTGCCACGCTATGAGCTTGTCGATCTGCTATTTTAGAAAAATCGTGAAAATTTGTGAAAATCTTTGAATACATATATATTTTTAAACAACATTTTTAACTCAAATCTTTGCTTCTGGGGCCCCTTGAACAAAATATTTTGAGATGGGGGTCCGCGGCCAAATACAATACATATCATTTTTGGGGGTCCTCGACATGAAATAGGTTTGAGAACCACTGAATAATAGCAACATACGTTTTTTGGGCGGAGTGAGGTTTGGATATTTGTACAACAAATCCTGCGCTGTGATTGGCCAAAAATGTACAAAAATGTACCCCGCCTAACCCTGCACCGTGATTGGCCAATCACAGTCTATTCAGGACTGTGATTGGCCAGTGTCACATGACACATGTGCATAGCCCTATATAAGAAACCAAAGTTATGGTTTCTTCCATCATAAAGAGTGTTTCAATAAATGTATTTCTTTTTTGTACATGATTGGTTGACTCCATTCAGTATTGTGATTAGCTAGCAAGACACCGCCCACTTCACACAGGGTGTGATTTTTTCTAAAACTGTTAGCATTTAGAAGACATTTGTAGAATAGGCCTCAGGCCTTAATGGGTTTTAGGCCATATAAACTTTGTTGTACGACAACATTTATGACACGTTTTATGAGGAGTTTTGGTCCATTTCCACCTAGTATAACGACACGCCCAAAAATAGAAACGCAAGGTTGAAAGTGTTTAATGTCATCTAGCATTTAGCCCTCAGGCGGAGAACGAGCTTCCATGCTGTTTGACTGTGGGTTGTTTTGGGACGAAGGATTTTGAGGACACTCTATTTTAGGTTTGGTCCCCCGTGCTATAGCGGTTCCCGGGAGGTTGCGCTGACTGGTCTAGCGTTTCTTCCTCCTAGTAGTCAGTGTTTGGTACCCGAGTTGTTGTGATGGAGCCTGCCGTCTGAACTCGTTGATCTACTGACATCGTTTGTGTAGGCCTTGCCCCGTGGTACAGCTGGCGTTCTAATGCCAGTTGTTGTGCCACCCTCCCCCAAACACACCCCTGTTCTGGAGCTGGCCTGTGTCTAACCTAGAAGTGTTATCAAGAGATTTATCATGGGCCGAACGTTGATGTTTGCAGTGGTGGAAAAAGTACTCAAATGTTTTACTTAAGTAAAAGTATCAATACTGCAATTATAGAAATACTCTGTTTGTTATGAGTAAAAGTCCGGAATTCAAAATGTGTTTGAGTAAAAGTACAAAGGTATTGGCATCAAAATGTACTTAAAGTACCAAAAGTAAAATAACTCATTAGGCAGAATGTCCTATTTCAAATGCATAAACATCTTTTGAAAATAGCAGATCTACAAGCTCACAATGCATCGCGATGCGACGCATTGTGAACTTGTAGATCGGCTATTTTCAAATGGTCGAAATGTATATAGGGCTGACGTGGTTAATGTAAGTAAGTAAGTAACTTGTAACTAAAGTTTAAGTAAAAGTACAATATTTGGATCCGAGATGTTGTGGAGTAGAAGTAGGTAGGTATTGGAAATACATAAAGTGTAAAAAATACATAAAGTGAAAAAAATAAAGTGCAAATACCAAAATTGTACTTAACTCTTTGAGTGCCATAATTATTAATATCTATTTCTGGCCATTACAATTTTTATTAAAATTTAAAATTTAGTAAAACAAAAGTGCTTAGGAAGCGAGATACAGCCTTTTTCAGTTATAAGTTAAACAAGGAGTGGATGGAGCTGCAAATCTTCAGATAATGATATCTTGGGTTCAGGAAGATTTTTTATTTTTTATTTCTTATTTTTTTCCTATTTTTTTCAAAAACACGTGAAACACGTTAATGGCACGTTGCACCATAGCGCTAAAACATGTGAAACACGTTAATGGCACTCAATGAGTTAAGTACAGTACTTAGTTACTTCCCACCACTGGATATTTGATATATCAACAGAGCGTCACTTTTTATCTACTATTCCACTTCCTGTATCTCCCTGTTTTTGTGAGGATTTTGGTGAATTCATTTCCTTTAGAACGGCACAGTGAAAGCAGGAGTATGTTTGATATCTCAGTGTCTGGGCTTCTCTTATTGTTCATAATATTGTGTGTGATATTTGGAGAACTCACATATTGCCACGCTTGGCCTTGCGGTCAGCTTATTAAAGTTGACTTTCAATTTCTCTCACAGCTCCATTATTTGTGGTCTGGCATTGCGTTATACATAGACCCCCAGGCTATGTCAGTAAAATGTGGAGTGTTAATTTAACACAGAGTGTGTAAAATGAACCCCTACAACTTAAATGAACTCTGTCTCCATGTTTTACTGTGTAGCCCAGGGCTGCAGAGCTCTGGCTTCACCCATCTGTGTCATTTTTGGGCGGTGAAACCGCCCCTATAAGTGAGGTTTGGATATTTGTACAATTTTGTACAATTTTATTTGTACAATTTGTACAATGCACCGTGATTGGCCAATCACAGTCTATTCAGGACTGGGATTGGCCAGTGTCACATGACACATGTGCATAGCCCATATAAGAAACCATAACTTGAAAAAAAACATAAATTTGTTTTTTTCAAGTTATGGTTTCTTCCATCATAAAGAGTGTTTCAATAAATTTATTTATTTTTTGTACATGATTGGTTGACTCCATTCAGTATTGTGATTAGCTAGCAAGACACCGCCCACTTCACACAGGGTGTGATTTTTAGATTTCTTTGGCTATTCAAAAATAGCAGATCACATATATATATATGTTTTTAATCATAAAAATGTGTGCAAATCTTTCAATATATATATATTTTTAAAGCGAACATTTTTAACTCAAATTTTTTCTTCTGAGGGTCCCTGGAACAACATATTTTGAGATGGCGGCCAAATACATGGGGGGTCCTTGACATGAAATAGTTTGAGAACCACTGATGTATAGCAACATACGTTTAAAAAAAAAAACGCTTAAAAATATATATATTATTCAAAGATTTGCACACATTTCCACTTCCTACAGTTACTTTAAAGAAAATAGCAGATCTACAAGCTCATGCTTGTAGATCTGCTATTTTTGAATAGCCCAAAGTATAAGATAATGGTTAATATAGTGGTTAAAATCTAAAAGGACAGATGCTTTCCCGCTCTTGAAGGGTTAAGCTAAGGAGTCAAGAGAAGGGCAATCCCTGCAGGTCAACACAGTCACGGCTGTGTTTCTACATAGTTGACAGTAGACACATTGAAGTCAAGCGCCCACAGCTAGACGCCCAGATGTCAACTTTAAACTTGACCGTGACCGGCGTCTTATCCATAAACATGAGCCTGTAGAATAACGGTTATGATGTGTACATGTTTGTTTTAGTTTTCTGATCCTGCTGGAGCTCACGTTGCCAACGGTAGCAGAAGGCATGTGTACGAACGACTGAAGCAGGTCTACCTTTCTTAATGCTTTGCCCCCTGGCTAATGGGTGTAGTAGAGCGGTGGGAGACCTTTGGTATGTGTTGTGTTGTTGACATTCCTGGATGGCTGATCCGACCAGCACAGCGGCAAAGTGAACAACAATGGTATTTCCTTAATAATGCAGGATGACCGACTGCATAGCAGGAAGACAAGCAAGAGAGAAAGAGAGAGGGAGTTGATCATAAAAGGCCTCCTTTTCCAGTTGCCAACCAGCTGTGTAAACACACCCAAACACAGAGGGAGGGAGGGAGGGAAGAAGGATGAGTGAACGAGTGGCCGTGGAGATGGGGAATACACGCAGTAAACACATGTATTGATTGGTAGTTAAGGAGCACAGTGCGGCGACGTGATGCAGTGCTAGCTCGCCAGGCCACAGCGCTAGCCTCTACAGTCATCATATCTCTCTCTGTCTGTCTCTGTCTCTCTCTCTCTGGCCCTCCCTGTATTCTATAAGGATGGACAATTGTGTTTATCCAAAATATCACGCACAACGTTTGCTGGTGACAAAGAAATATCACGCACAACGTTTGCTGGTGACAAAGAAATATCACGTACAACGTTTGCTGGTGACAAAGAAAACCTAACATATTCTATTGTAATTATTATTTAAAAAATGTGTTTTCTGTTTTTGGCAATTTTATGTTTTATTTTATGTAGGTATTGGGGAGACAGGAAATCAAGCATAGAGAGAAATTAGAGACAAATGGGGGTCTGATTTGAACCTGGGTCCTCATGTTAAAAGGACAATTATGATCTGTGCAGTGCACTCACTGGCTGAGCTAAACTAATATGTTTTCAGGACAAACTCCTGGTACAAAAACCCCTTAAGTAAACGTTTCCACAGAACATAAAATCATACGATAATGACTTCAGAATTAGATTATATAAACCGAGTTGCGGGCAAGAGTTGGAGCCACATGGTTTCTTTGTCATCCACGGTCATGTTCCTTCTCTTGGTGCCTGCTTTATCCAGGCCTCGGTCCTGTTTTTCCTTCCTCCGTCACCCAGTCTCATGTCCCCCCCAGAGTCTCTATGAAGACTCTGTCTCAGTGAGACTATGGACTCTTTGACGGCCGTTTGGTTGGGCCTGCAGCCGGGCCTCACAGAGGCTTGCATTGTTTTTGCTGCTTTAGGTTTGAACCGAGTGTATTGTTGTCCGGTGTTTGTGATGAGGGAGCTCTCTGTCAGAGCCATGCTGAACATATGCTTTAAGAGACTCTCTAAGCAGAAGGAACAGGCAGCATGCTGGTGCCAACGCACTGCAGAGCTCACAGAGAAGGACACTAACTAAGGAGTGAACCCAGCCAGGTCCTGGTCCAGAGCTACTAGGATGATGATGGTCAATGAGTACTGGCTGGTTAGGAGCAACTTCATTCACATCCTAACCACTTAACCCTTTCAATCTGGGAACTCATCTGTGTCATTTTAAGACTTCTTTGGCTATTAAAAAATAGCAGAAATAGCTCATAGCGCGGCACAAGCTTGTAGATCTGCTATTTTTGGGAAGAAATCGTGAAGATTTGTCAAATCTTTGTGTGTGTGTGTGTGTGTTCTTGTGCACTGTATGTTCCATCCTCTTTTTTGCCGGACCCAGGGGGTCTGGCTTACATGAGGCTTTGTACCTGTTTTCTCCATACATGGGCATGGTCACTTTGTCCTTAGGCCCCAGCCATAAAAGTCTGTCCCCCTTTCGTCCATACATGGGCATAGACACAGGCTGACACGTCATGTGAAGTCTGGGTCTGGCAGAACCAGGTCTCCTGGTCTTGTTATTTTATGGAATCAATGGGACTCGGATGATGTCATCGGCTAGGAAGTGAATGGCGGTTGAAACCTAAACCTTACATACATCACAGACACATGAAGTCTGAGCTCATTGTGCTTTCAGCGTGTGTCCACGTTAGAGAGGAGCAGCTGCTGAATCAGCCTCTAGTCAGATGTTCATGTGGTTGTTCTTGGCTTTTTAATGGGAAATAAAAAAAAGAGGAGAGATCATATTGCTCTATTTGTAGCCACCAATAAATACGTTTCCAGCGGATTTCCCAACTCTTTTTATTGATTACATTCACATCAGTGAATGACTGTAATCCAGGACTCCTCCAGAGTGTTTAAATCCCTCTGCGGAGTGTTGTATCTACTGACCCTTACAGCTCCATAACTTTGTGAGTAAAATAGGATTTTAATCAGTCTGTACTGTAGAGTATGTTAATACATTATAACATTTATTAATTCTGAAGAAGGCCAGCAGGCTGAAACATCAATAAATGAAAAATAACTTGATATGAGAGCCAGAGTGTCCAACACTTCTTTCTTCTTTATAAAAGTTTCCAGTTTCCAGTATTCAGCACCTCAATACCACAGCCATTGGTGTGCGTTTACTGTCTCTTTTCTACAATACTTTATAACTAACACAACTGTGGTGGTTGTAGTTGGTCTGCCTGCTCTTTTAGAGACATTTTAGATCCTGTGGTCGGTTAGGACACCTGCTGGTTGACAAGTGGTATTGCATGAAGGTCAAAACAATTTACACTGCAATTTATCCTCTACCTGAAACAGCTCAGCTGTAGACATGTTGGCGCTCAGGCAGGGGACCCGGGTTCGAATCATGGGTAGGACATGAATTGCAGCTTTTTAAAGGAGTAGCTCACCCAAAATATGTCGTATTTTCTATCAATTACACACTCCATGAAGCCTTGAATTCCAAAAAATTCAAGGCTTCATGGGGTGTGTAATTGATAGAAAATAAGTCATGTTTTGGGTGAACTACTCCTTTTTAAAGCAGGCCGCAGAGCCTGCTTGGCTTCACTCTTCCAAAACGATGCGTCAACTCAACACCACCGGTCATGTCCTTCTCTTGTCGTTGCGGTATTAATATTTATATTTTGTGGCTCATAATCGCCCCTCTTCTTCTCTGCCTGTCTGTCTGCAGCCAACAAGCGCAGGAGCCTCTATGGAAGCCCCTACAGCCCTCAGGTGGGCTACGGCAGCCCGTACAGCACCAACGCGGCCAACAGCCCCTACAGCAGCGGCTTCAACTCGCCGTCCTCCACGCCCTGCAGAGTGCCCATCGTCAGGCAGCAGCTGATGCCCGTCAACACGGGTAGGTCGTCCATTTCGCTGGTTCTCAACCTTTTTACATTTCAAGGACCCCCCCTTAACCCTTTCAGACCGAGAATGCATCATTTGTGTCATTTTAAGATTTCTCTGGCTATTCAAAAATAGCAGATCTACAAGCTCTTAGCACGGCACTGAGTTTTTGAAAAATTGTGAAAATGTGTGCAAATCTTTGAATATCTGTTTTTCCGTAGCGAACATTTTTTAACTCTGTTACAACTTCTGGGGGGGTCCCTGGAACAAAATATTTTGAGATGGGGGTCCGCGGCCAAAATTCATATAATTTTGGGGGTCCTTGACATGAAAAAGTTTGAGAACCACTGATTATAGCAACATGTTTTTTTTTTAGGATTTAGAAGACATTTGTAGAATCCCCCCAGGAGCAAAGATTTGAGTTAAAAATGTTTGCTTTAAAATATGTATACCGTATATATATTCAAAGATTTGCTAAAATGTTCACGATTTTTTAAAAATAGCAGATCAGCAAGCTCATAGCACAGCACTCCATGCCGCGCTATGAGCTTGTAGATCTGCTATTTTTGAATATCCAAAGAAATCTAAAAAATATACAGATTCCTTCCCGGTCTTAGTGGGTTAACTCTTGACACGGTCCATTTGGTTCCATTTGTATACTGTCAGGGACAGGGAAAACTGTTGTGTCCTTCTTTGTCCTTAGTTCAGGGTTGACTGCAGGTGCGGTGGTCTCAACAACATAATGGAAAACTGGAAGAAAAAGACTTGCTCGCTGCATAAATATTAAGGAAAACTCCTTAGACAGAGACTTAAAAAGATTGAATTTCTTTTATTTTTATATGCTCTTTATGAGCTCTGTGCTCATAGTGAGGGATGAATAAAATTTGCAAACGTTTCGGTCCTGGGACCTTCGTCAGTGCTATATGACTCATATAGCACAGAGCACTTTATGAGTATATAAAATCAAATACATTCTATTTTCTTAAGTCTCTGTCTAAGGAGTCTTCCTTAATATTAATGCAGCGAGCGAGTCTTTGTCTGACAGTCTTCCTACAGTATACTGTCAGGGTTACAGAATTGAAAGTGTCAATTTAGAACCCCCTCAGGGAACCCTGAGAGTCCCTGGACCCCACTTTTAGAGAACCACTGGTCTAGTTCACCTGTTCTCGAACCCCATCCAAGTGATTGAGAGTTAGGAACCAAATGGACCCTTAGAGGTCTGTTATCCGAGAGCGTACAAATGGCACCAAATGGTTGGTTGCATTTGTACGCTCTCGGAGTAAAATTGACACTGAGGATTGGAGAGCCCAGAGATTTAAAAAAAAAGTGGTCCGTGTCCTAATGCATATCAAACTGGAGGTCCTTGAAATAAAAAAGGTTGAGAGTCACTGTATCAGTCCCAATAATTCGCCGTCAGTGTTGTTATAGATGAACCTCCAGTAACTAAGAGTTAATATAGCGTCAGTCATTTTAACCGTGAAAATACAATCTTTAAATATATATATTTTAAAGCGAACATTTTCAACTCAAATCTTTGCATCTGGAGGTCCCTGGCACAAAATATTTTTGAGTTGGGGGTCCGCAGCCAAATACATATCATTTTGGGGGTCCTTGACATGGAAGAAGTTTGAGATATAAGGTGTCAGATGTGCCTCATTGTTGTTTTTCTCTGTCAGCTCACCAGCGCAACACTGCGGCGGAGAGGAACCCCCCGGCGATCAGCCCCCAGTCGTCAGTGGACAGTGAGCTGAGCACCTCAGAGATGGACGAGGATTCCGTGGGCTCCTCCACCACCTATAAACTCAACGATGTCACTGATGTCCAGATACTGGCCCGCATGCAGGAGGAGAGTACGTTACAAGAGCCGCCCGTTGTCTGTTTTACAAAACTTCATTGTTCAGCTACATGTAAAGGGGCAGTGGTGGAAAAAGTACTCAAATGTTTTACTTAAGTAAAAGTATCAATACAGCAATGTAGAAGTACTCTGTTACGAGTAAAAGTCCGGAATTAAAAATTTACTTGAGTGAAAGTACTAAAGTATTGGTATCAAAATGTACTTAAAGTACCAAAAGTAAAAGTACTAAATGTTTGAAAATACCAGATCTACAAGCTCACAATGCGTCGCGATGCGACGCGTTTTGAGCTTGTAGATCTGGTATTTTCAAATAGCCTATGTATAAAATAGGGCTAAAGTGTTTAATATATGTTTTATAATGTAATCATTTATATCTACAAAGTAACTAGTAACTAAAGTTTTCAATTAATTGTAGTGGAGTAAAAGTACAACATTTGCCTCTGAGATTTAGTGGAGTAAAAGTAAAAGTATAGCCAATTGGAAATACTCCAGTAAAGTGAAGGTACCTCAAAATTGTACTTAAGTACAGTACTTGAGTAAATGTACTTAGTTACTTTACACCACTGTAAAGGGGCATATCCTGGGGGAAAAACAAACATACATTTACAATAAGTAGAGAAGACACTGGAGCAGCTCAGACTAAATCATAAGTCATAAATTCAGTCATTTATGACTCTGAGGAAGATGCAGTAGCATCGAAACGTCAGTCAATACATTTTGTACTTAGCAACTTTCAACCCATTCAAACCGGGAACGCATCTGGGTAACCACTTGAACCATTATTTTATACTTTGGCTATTCAAAAATAGCAGATATACAAGCTCATCGCACGGCAAGCATGTAGATCTGCTATTTTCTTTTTATCGTGAAAATGTGTGCAAATCTTTGAATATGTATTTTCTAAAACAAACATTTTAAACTCAAATCTTTGCTTCTGGGGGTCCCTGGAACAACATATTTTGAGATGGGGGTCCATGGCCAAATACATGGGGGTTCCTTGACATGAAATAGTCTTGAGAACTACTGATATTATAGCAACATAAGTTAACTTGTTGTGCACGATACGCTGAATAGATTTCCATTTTCCTGAGAGTTATTCCAGATATGTGGAATGTTAAACCAGAACGCTTTCTAGCTCAGATCAGATAAGGGAAATGGAAGTGGTGAAACAAGGCTAGCTTGTGTATGAGTAGCTGTTCACACAGTGCCTGGAAGTTCCAACACGTGACGAGTATGCAGGCGTTACAAACCAATAGAGAGACATGCAGGGGAACGGAGACCCTCGTAGAGTTTCATACAGAATCAGTTTAGTTGTGTGTTCACAGATGACACAGTTTTGTACAGCAGCGGTTCTCAAAGTGGTGTCCGGGGAGCCCCAGGGGTCCTTGGGGGTGTTCCAGGGGGTCCCCAGCAAAAGTAGTTAATATAGCATCACAATCATTTAAACCACTTTATCCATTCATCCGTTGGCTATTCAAAAACAGCAGATCTACAAGCTCACAGCGCGTCACTTCGAGCCGTGCTGAGAGCTTGTAGATCTGCTGTTTTTGAGAATGTTTGAAAAATATTTAAAATGTTTAATAATTTTGAACATTCTTGAACATAAATCTTCTCTTCTGGGGCTCAATGACAGAAAACCTTTTTCAGATGGGGGCGAAAAAGTTTAAGAACGCCAGTGGTGGAAAAAGTACTCAAATTCTTTACTTAAGTAAAAGTACCAATACTGCAATATAAAAATACTCTGTTACAAGTAAAAGTCCAGAATTAAAAATTTACTTGAGTAAAAGTATAAAAGTATTGGCATCAAAATGTACTTAAAGTACCAAAAGTAAAAGTACTAAATATTTGAAAATAGCAGATCTACAAGCTCACAACGCGTCGCGATGCGACGCGTTGTGAGCTTGTAGATCGGCTATTTTCAAATAGCCTAGGTATAAAATAGGGTTAAAGTGGTTAATGTATGTTTCATTATATCATCATTTATATCTGAAAAGTAACTAGTAACTAAAGTTTTCAAATAATTGTAGTGGAGTAAAAGTACAATATTTGCCTCTGAGATGTAGTGGAGTAGAAGTAAAAGTATTGGAAATTGGAAATACTCAAGTAAAGTACAAATACCTCAAAATTGTACTTAAGTACAGTACTTGAGTAAATGTACTTGGTTACTTTCCACCACTGAAGAACGCCCTGTTGTACAGAAGTTTCCAACTGTGTGTGTGTGTGTGTGTGTGTGTGTGTGTGTGTTTCATCAGGTCTGCGGCAGGACTACGCGGCCACGGCGTCCAGGCGGAGCTCGGGCTCGTCGTGCCACTCTCTCCGGCGCAGCACCTTCAGCGACCAGGAGCTGGACGCCCACAGCCTGGAGGACGACGAGGACGCCGCGCTCCACCCGGCCTTCCACCTGCCCTCCAGCCGCTTCAGCCCGTCGCCGCGCCACTCCCCCCGCGCCTCCCCGAGGAACTCGCCGCGCTCGCGCTCCCCGGCGCGCTCCATCGAGTACGGGCGCGGCGGCTCGCCGCAGCCCGTCATCAGCCGCCTGCAGCAGCCGCGGCACTCGCTGCAGGGCCACGGCGGGGCGGCCGACCTGCAGACCAACGTGGTCAAGAACGAAGGTATATAACAAGGCCACTTCACCGCCACAGTGTGCATGGATTAAAGTTCTCAGTCACCATGACTGATTTCAGTCATTTGGATTCGATAGAAGCCAGCATGTTTTCTATGGAAGCATGTTGCGCAGTGAAAATAGCCGATCTACAAGCTCGCATTGAGAGCTTGTAGAATAGGCTATTTTTGATTATTATTTTGAAAGATCAGAGCATTTGAAGTGGTCAAACTAGCAATATGTTCAGAAGCATATTCCATAAAACCCTAATATCTCAGATATTTCATAAAAGCAAAGGCTAAAGCCTCAGTCTGTGTTTTTTTTTCAAGGCAGAAACAATATTACTAAAACCTAATTTTACATAATGTGTTCATTGTTTAACAAACAGCGCTACTGTGGGGGGCTCCTTTCACACTGTTTCACAAATGTTATAATAGGACTTGGCCATACACATTTTTTTCAGTCGTGAGATTTTATTTTGCTTTAATCCATGAGTGTGTGTGCTGCCATCCTGACCACATGGCAGAGAGAGGCAAAGCGTTCTTCACCACACATTAGAGTACACATGGGCAACTGGCGGCCCGGGGGCCACACGTGGCCCCCACCTTCACTCAATGCGGCCCGCAGGTTAATATCGGAATACTGATATATTATTATGGATTTCAGCTGTTACAATTCCAAACATGCAATGTTGTCAATTCTGAAGTTTTTGTCATCTTAGCTTTACTTTTTATTAAAGTTGTACAATGCAGAATCACAAATAACGATTTTTAGCAACCTCTGCTGGTCACTACCGTCACTGCATACAATTTCCATAGTCCTCGATTACCCAGAATTCCATTCGTTTTCACCGGAAGCCGGAAGCGTTTCAAAAAGCGATCTTTTAATAGTTTTATACTATCTACGGATCGTTTCTCTTAGCCAGTGGAGCATTAGTTACCATGAGCTGTGCTTTCTTTTTCTGTTCTTTTTCGATCTTCCAATCCTACATTATCTTAAAATCAGCGTGAGGTTCCTTTTTGTTAATAGCGCGGTAGTTCCTGGCCAAACAGGAAACCGTTGCGGTAGTTCCTGAGGACGTCGGCCACGACGTCATGACGTTGGCCAGGAACGTCATTTTCCCGGGAAAGTCCCCCCCGTACACGTTCAATAGAAAATATATAAATAAAAGGCTTCCGGGGGTGAAATTCATGGAGTGGGTGTTGTGAAACTTTTGCCACTCGCAAAAGATATACAATTTAACTTTATTTTTGTTGAAAACGTTACCTAGTATTACTTTAAGTTTTCTTCAGTGAAAAAGGTAAAAGGTAGTCGACGAACATTTTTCGTCATAGGTTTAGACGATGAAACTAACACTGTGGCGTTCGTTGTGGTCATTGTAGAGAAGCTGCGTCGTAGTCTTCCCAACCTGACGCGCTCCTCCTCCTCCACGGCGGCGGCGGCCGCGGCGCCGCCAGCGGCCCCGGAGCCGGTGAAGAACAGCCGCAGCTGTGAGTCCAACCTGCAAGTGCCAAACGGAGGCTCCCCAAGACACCAGAACCAGTCTGCCAGTGAGTATCCCAGCAGGGGGACGACTGAAACGCATACATAAACCACCGGTCAGACAGGGTAGCAGCCGTGCCTTGTTTTGCAAGTTTTTACATTTTATTTTTCCACCTGCCTCTATTAGATTATAGTTTTTTAACCACTTTAAACCCTAGGCAGCCCTATTTTGGGCATGTTCATTATAGGCAACGTTTTATAAAAATTGCAAAAATAACTGCTTAAACCTTTTAAGACCGGGAACGCGTCCGTGTGTCATTTTTAGATTTCTTTGGGCTATTCAAAAATAGCAGATATACAAGCTCATAGCGCGGCACCGAGTGCCGCGCTATGAGCTTGTAGATCTGCTATTTTTGAAAAATCGTTATTTTTTTTGCAAATATTAGAATTATTTCTTTTTTTTTAAGCGGACATTTGTAACTGAAATCTTTGCTTCTGGGGGGGTCTCTGGAACTAAACATTTTACAAATGTTCGCTTTAAAAGATTTCGCTAGCGGTCCAGGCGCATACCATATACGCTGGTAATCCAGCATGACGGCTTGTCGCGGGTTCGACTCCCGTTCCCGACGACCTTCGCTGTATGTCTCCCCCCGTTTCCTGTCAGCCTACTGTCCTGTCCAAATAAAGGCATAAAAGGCCCCAAAAATATCTTTAAAAAAAGATTTCGCTAGCACAAATTTTCACGATTTTGAGTGCCGCGCTACGAGCTTGTAGATCTGCTATTTTTGAATAGCCAAAGAAATCAAAAAATGACACAGATGCGTTCCCGGTCTTAATGGGTTAAGCTCTTGTAGATCGTCTATTTTCGCCACACTATATGTCATACAACAATGTATGAAAGGGCTTAAGTGGTTAAATAATATAATATTGGTGAGTTTCACAGACAGACATCACATCTGATTCTGATTGAAATGAATTAACTTGCACAAGACAGCCGTTTATGGAGACAGGTTGTTATAAATGTCCATATTTGAAATGAAATGCCCCGTCGACTTTCTTTCTCCTTCTTCTTGACAACAATGTTAACATCTAGGATAATGTTTTTGAGTATAAGATGATGTGATGTGATCTCTGTGCTCCCTG
Source organism: Gymnoscopelus braueri (assembly GCF_963280865.1). NCBI lineage: Eukaryota > Metazoa > Chordata > Actinopteri > Myctophiformes > Myctophidae > Gymnoscopelus > Gymnoscopelus braueri. The sequence goes on from NC_137607.1 coordinate 5,781,462, forward strand.
GTGGGGATTCTGTTCATCCTTTTTGGCTGCGACTTGAAAGAACCGTTTCTTTTGTTGGTTTGGAATCCTCTTTACCTCCTTGGTGTTTGTCTTCACAGTTAATATCTTTTCCTCTTCCTTTCTACTGCCACTGTAGATCCAGGCAGTCCTGCAGCATTAGAGAGTAACTTAGAATATCATTTAGATGGACTACTAGATTCACACACACAGGAGTATTGTCTCAGATTTCAATAGGAGTTCAGGCTTTGAACCTGTGTGGACGAACACTGTTCAGTGTAATCCCATAAAGATAAGGATGGTGTTCAAAGATAAGGATGGTGTTGTTGCTAATCACACACACACACACACACACACACACACACACACACACACACACACACACACACACACTAACCCCTCTCAGCTACCTGAGGTACAGGGATCAGAAAGCGGCTTTGGGCTGGTTAAACTGGTAGTAAAAATGATTTCACTCATTAAGTCCGGGATGTGTCATTTTAGATTTCTTTTGGCTATTCAAAAATAGCAGATACACAAGCCCATAGCGCGACGCCGAGCGCTTCGGGATGAGCTTGTAGATCTGCAAAAAAAAAAAAAGGAAATCTTTGAATTTATATATTTTTTAAGCGAACATTTGTAAAATATGTTGTTCCAGGGACCCCCTAGAAGCAAAGATTTGAGTTGCAAATGTTCGCTCTCTAAGAAAATATATATTCAAAGATTTGCACAAATTTTCAAGATTTTTCAAAAACAGCAGATCTACAAGCTCATAGCGCGGCACTCGGTGCCGCGCTATGAGCTTGCATATCTGCTATTTTTTAATAGCCCAAAGAAATCTAAAAATGACAGACGCGTTCCCAAATTGAATGGGTTAATCCTGCATTAGACAACTCTGTAACAACACAGGCTGTTCATGTGGACATGTTGTTATTTAATGACTTAGTTCAGTTCCTTTTGAAAACCATATCCAAGCATCTTATTGGATCAGCAGTAATGTCTCTGTACTCAATTCTTTTCTTAATTATCCGAGTCTTGGCTGTACTGGGCATGTGCGAACCTCATTTATGTTCCTTCGTGCGGTGGTGTTGCGCGGCCGAGAATAGCAGACCTACAAGCTCGACAACGCGTCGGTTCCTCAACGCGTTGTGGGGCTTGTGGGTCTGCTATTCTCAGCGCGAGACACCAAGTATGAATCGGCCTCAACCCTCCCCCCACTCACTCTCTCACACACCTGTCTGTTTGTGTGACTCACGTTGACTGTTAAAGGACAACTTTGTTTTTTTAGAACCAAGGTTTATATTTGAGCTTGTAATTAAAGTAAATAAAAGATGAGTGTTATTTTTTTTTCATTTACTGCTTTCTATGGTTTTAGCAATTTTCGCGTTTTTTTTTTTACAGTGAGCGGGGGCATTCTGTCCGGTGGCTAAATATGTCTTTTTTTTACACAATAAAAAATGTCCTGTGGTCTTTGATGGCCAGATGTGAGTTATTGGGGGCTAGAAGAGCTACTGTAAATAATAATAAAGAAAACGCCGGGTTATTGTGTAAAAAAAATACATATTTAGCCACCGGACAGAAAATTGCTAAAACTATAGAAAGCAGTACATTTAAAAATGTTAACACTCATCTTTTATTTACTTTAATTACAAGCTAAAACATAAACCTTGGTTGTAAAAAAAACAAAGTTGTCCTTTAAAAGCATGCTCCTCCTCCTCTCTCTGCTGAGACAGCTGTCTTCTACCTGGGACTGACATAAAAAAAAAAAGCTCTGTTCTGGCAGCTGCTGCCCCCCTTCAGACACAGCTGCCTGCAATAGTTTGGCTGCATCGCCCCCTAGTGGCCTTTACGCCACACTTCCTCTGGCCGAGGGTTAACCGGCCGCGGCTTGCCTGGCCATCGTCCACTGTGCCTCTCTGCTCCTCCTCTTCCTCCTCTTCCTCCTCCTCCTCACTGGTTGTGTCAGTGTCTGACTCTCCCGTACTGAACCATGTCCCTGTTTTCCAGCAGCAGGACAGCTCCCACGGTACTCAGCCCCCTCTCGCTCCTCCCCGAAACCCAAACAGCACCTCCAAAGCCCGTCGTCCCTCCGAGGTAACGGCCGCTGTCTCTACAGCTCAAAGGGCTGTGGGGTCATTTCTTTAAGGCACGCCATGACCTCCATATAACGCTGTACGGATGTTCTTAGACTATAGGAGGTCACTGGTCAGCAGTGGTGGAAAGTAACTAAGTAAATGTACTCAAGTACTGTACTTAATTAAAGTACAATTTTGTGGTATTTTTACTCTACTGGAGTATTTACAATTCTCAGAGGCAGATATTATACTTTTACTCCACTGCAATTATTTGAACACTTTAGTTACAAGTTACGGTACTTTGCAGATATAAATTATTATATTATAAGACATACATTAACCACTTCAGCCCTATTTTATACATAGGCTATTTGAAAATAGCTGATCTACAAGCTCGATGCGACGCGTTGTGAGCTTGTAGATCGGCTATTTTCAAACATTTTAGTACTTTTACTTTTGGTACTTTAAATATATTTTGATGCCAATACGTTTGTACTTTTACTCAAGTAACATTTTGAACACAGGCCTTTTTACTTGTAACAGAGTATTTTTATATTGTGGTATTGTTACTTTTACTTAAGTAAAATATCAGAGTACTTCTTCCACCCCTGCTGGTCAGTGACAGTGACATTGGAGGGAAGTTGACTCCCTGCCCGCTCAACCAAGCTCCACCCTGAGACACTCCAGTTTGTCAGACATTTTGAAATGAGAACCTTGGTATCCAAGATGAGATCTAGTTTCTTTCATTTCTATCAGTAGCATAAAGGTAGGTGTAGATCAGCAATAGAAACTAGTTTGATAGCACAGCACACATCTGTACATAAGGTGGATAGAAAGTGAGAATTGTACGACTACACACAGACTACAAGCTGTGGAGTTCTTCCAGACGGTATCATGTACATGATGTGTATTTTTTTTAAGGGGATTTGTCTCTACGTGTCGGCTGCAAAGCAAACTTTAATTTGTAGGTAATTAAACGGAGGTTCTCTGCTGTTGCCTCTCCATTTTGGATGAAAATGACAGCGTCACTGTGACTGACGTGACGTCTTATCAGACAAATGTTTGTCTGAATATAGGTCTTAGGTACACACATCAGTGTTGTCAGATTCTGTGAGAGAAACAAGCAACCAGGTCTAGGAAAACCAGCCCAAAAGAAGCGACTGTGGGTCACATGAGCACTTTAACATATACATCAGCTATTTGAAAATAGCAGATCTACAAGCTTGTGAGCTTGTACATCTGCTATTTTCAAATAAAATCTTGCGGGGAAATTATAATAAGCAGATCTGGCAACACTGGTCACATGGCGTAGGAATAGGTGAAGAGGTGGAGTCTATGTACTGAACATAAGGAGGTGCCATGCTCTTCATTGTCTTGTAGGCTGTCACCAGTGTTTTGGACTGGACGTGGGCAACAACCAGAAGAGAGTGAAGGGGAGGGAAGACGTGAACTTATTTAGCTCACTAGAAACTATAAAGTATTTTCTTTCACTAGGCTTGGCTTTTTTTTGTTGCTCCAGAGCGAGGAGTAACCCTACTAACTGCAGAGTATGTACAGTCTGTCTGTCTGTGAATGTAATGTACTTATCGCCCAAAGGCTCATTTATTTACTTTGATCGACCGCGTCGAAATGAAAAAAAAAAGAAAAGCAAAAATATCAGCCTTTTAGTCATCTCCAGCTTCTGTTGATGGCTCTGACATGTTCCACATGTACACGTGTCACACTGCCGAGGTTGCATTGCTCATGGGACGGCCTTGCACGCCGTGCAGGAACCTATTTGACCACGCGCATAGTGTTAAAACAACTTTAAATTCACACCTCAACAAAGTTTACAAAGGCTCCCGACTCACACCAGGTGAATTAACATAGGAATGAGCCTAGATGCATATCGATTGTCCATTGTGTGACCTGTAGTGTAGGTGTTAATCGACGTGCGCGTCACGTCATTAAGATTGAGTGCAACCACGTTCCAATTCAGCATTGCAACACTGCACACAGTGCCTTCACAGAACAACACATTTCTACATCTAGAGATCCTCGCAGGTTTTTGGTTTTGATGTTTAATGTCCTTCGACGTTGGTTCCTTCATCTCCCATACCACCACTATGTAGCAACACTCCTAAGGCAGGGCTTTCCATTCATTAGAACGCTTTTAAGAATGTCTCTGATACTCTCTCTCATCTATATATGTATGTATGTATATATATATATATACTGTGTATGTATATATATATATATATATATATATATATATATACTATATCAAGATAAATGTCAGTTTATACACTAATGATTCCTTTTTTTTTGATTAGGTAAGAGCCCATCAATTTGTGTAAACTGTCCCTAGATTTTCCTGAAGTGGTCAGTTGTGTGCATTTGCTCCACTGGGCTTAAATATATATATATATCTATAAACCTGTTAAGCTTCCTCACAGCGATTTCTCCTGTCTTGGTTTGTGTTTAGTCCCCCTGTCGTGTTGCTTCGGAGAAGAAGCCGATTTCAGTGAGTATTCACTGAGGCTGAACATTGTGACTTGTGGTTGTGTGTGTGGATGGTGTGCTGTTCTGGTCTGGTCTGTGCGTCCTGGTTGCACCAGTATTTCGCCATGTGTTTTCCTCATTTTCCTCAACACCGTAGTGGGCAGCTCCGTACATAATACATGCAGTAGCTGGTCCTCCTGTGTTCCTCTTCTGTTGCCGTTGTCCCTATTATTTTCATAGTTGCAAAGAATTTGTGTTTTTGTTCTTGTTGTTTTTTTGATTTTGTGAATGGTGCTGAATGCAGTTCCTTAAGGCCTGATTTATACCTAGTTGTTTGCCAGTGTCGCGCATCGACAGTAGCAGATCTGCAAGCTTATAGATCTGTTCTTTGTTTTATGCGCGACCAAGTATAAATCAGGCACGAGGGCCCACACATGCATACCATGTGTCATACATATAGATCTGTTATAGTATCATATATGTATTGTTCCTCAGACAGACCCCATCGTGCTGTAGATCATTGCTTGACTGTGAAAACTAGTGAGGAACCTGAAAGGCTCTGCCTGTAGGATTGACCCAGATAAGTGCCCTGTAATCCTGGTTAACCCATTAAGACCTGAAGCCGATTCTACAAATGTCTTCTAAATCCTAACAAGTTTTCTGAAAAACGTATGTTTCTATATCAGTGGTGCTCAAACTTTTTCATGTCAAGGACCCCTAAAATGATACGTCCGCGGACCCCCATCTCAAAATATGTTGTTCCAGGGACCCCCCAGAAGCAAAGATTTGAGATAAAAATGTTCGCTTTAAAAGAATATTAATATATTAATTTGCACACATTTTCTCGAAAATAGCAGATATACAAGATCATAGCGCGGCACCGAGTGCCGCGCTATGAGCTTGTAGATCTGCTATTTTTGAATAGCCAAAGTGTAAAATAATGCATTTTTTTTTAGCTCAAATCTAAAAATGACACAGATGTGTCCCAGGTCTTAATGGGTCAATGGCTTGTTGTTATCCTGAATCCTTTGTCTTCCCTGTCCTGTCCTGTCCTGTGTGTGCCGGTAACAGTCCCGTCTCCCAGTAAGCTGCGGACGCCGGCCACGCCGTCTCCGCTGGCCCTGAGGCAGCCGGTGAAAGCTACCTCCACCCCCGGCTCGGCCACCTCCACGCCCACACGCTCCCTGGCTCCTCCCCGCAGCGGCCTGCCGCGCCCCAGCGCGCCCTCCGGGGGAGGAGGGGGAGGCATCCCCCTGCCCCGCAGCAAGTTGGCCCAGCCTGTACGCAGGTACGCGTTTCATTCAACACCTCAACAACTTCTTTTGTGCCAAAGACCCCCCAAATTGATATATATTTGGCCCCCATCTGAAAACCTATTGTGCCAGGCACCCCCAGAAGACAAGATTTGTTTAAAAAAATCCAATTATTCAACATTTTTCAAACACTTTCAAGATTATTCAAAAATAGCACATGTACATTATATTTTTGAATAGCCAACAGAAGTGGTTTATTAAATACTTTTGATGGGGACCCAACTTTGAGAACCAATGGTATACACATCTCTGCTGATCTCATGTATGGAAGCTCATTTCCACAATCTATTAAAAATAAAAAAGACCTGAATGTATGCGACTTGATATTTCAAAACTCATGACATTTAAGTTAAAGATTTCAAAAAGGATAACATTCACAGTATCTAAAAAGAAAATGATGTGGCCTGCTGGCAATGTGCACAATAATGTGGACTGAATTCGTCCAGCCGTTTGCAAGATTAGCTCCGGCGGACACTCAGACAGACACTCTTATAGACAGCTAGACGTTTGCCATGCCATAAAAACACACAATTTAGGCCTTTTAAACAGTGGCAGAAATGGGCTACTGAGATGTCTTAAGAGTGCTGAGAAATTTGTCATAATTCATAAGTTCAGTTTCAATGTGCTGTTCAAATCCCCTGCGTGCTGAACTCTACATATAATCATTAAAAACAAAAACTTTTTTTTTTACATGTCTTCCTCAGGTCCCTGCCTGCTCCTCGGACCTACGGCGGCACGGCGGAGAACTGGAGGGAAGGCTGCTACTGAGAAACCAGCCCAGCTGAGGCGCGCTCCAAAGTCCAGCCGTCCAACAAGCGAGGAGGCGGGTTACGCTACAACGCGGCACTTTATTCTATCAACATTTCTCCCACAGAGGGGTTACTTACACACAGAGCGAAAGGGAGACTGTGTCCCGAAAACGCAATAGACCACGTCTCCATCGCATCAGTCTGAAGCAGCGTTGTGTGCAGTGGTTTGTGGAAGGTGGGTGTGGGTGGGGGTGGGGGGGCATGCAGAGAGAGAGAGAGAGAGACACACCAGTGAACGCCAAAGAAAACCAGCCCACCCCACCTCCAGAGGACAGACCACCGACCACATACACACCTGCCTCAGCGTCCGCAGTCATCCGTCAGCAGGTTCATATCACTCAGTGTCTCCCCCACCGGTGGTGGACAAAGAACTCAACTCCAGTGTGAAAGAAAAACAAACAGATTCCAGTACTTTGAGTCACGGTATCGATACTCCTGGTCAAATATGACTCGACTACAAGTGAAGGTTTGCTCAGTCAAATTTGTACTTGGGTTAAAGTACTGGAGTACTTGCTTTAAAAGAAATACTGTAAGTATTCAAGTACATGCTTTTAAAAAACACTTAAAGTGGCACTTCACCAACTTAGATGTCGTTTTAATGCAGTTGAGGACGTGATAAACATGATGTTGGAGTGTTTTTTTCTGTGTTTTGATATTTTGAACATGGTTTTCTTTACTATAACATCATAGTAGATAATGTCAGTTCTTCCTGGACCAATCACCTCGTTAAGACTGTCATATACCTTGTCAGACCGTACCAAGTGGTCAGGGAAGAGAGGGGGGGAGTGGTTGATTTTGTTTTTGCTTTGTTTGTTTAGCTTTTGTTTGGTATTTCTTTAGTTCATTATGCACATGTATTAGGGAAATAGTCATTTGTGTTGTGTCTGCAAATATTAGTGCCGTTAGATGGTCTTTACAGATCTTGTAAAGAAACATGGGCTGTTGTCCAGGAAAACCTGTCATTCTCTGCTATGATGTCATAGAGAAAATCATATTCAAAATATAAGAACACAGAAAAAAACACACTCCATCATGTTCATTACGTCCTCAATGTCATAAAAAATAGGTGCAAAACCGGCAAAGTGCTCCTTAAGTCTCAAAAACTTGAATATTTTCCAGAAATGTTCCAAAAAACATGAATAATAGTGAAAATAGCAGGTCTATAAGCCAACGTGCGACTCATTGTGGGCTTGTGGACCAGCTATTTACGTGGTTAATTCATAATTAACCACTTAATTCCCCTTCATACAAATGTAATGGCGTCAAAAAAAGTACAATATTTGTATTTGAAATGTAGTGGAGTGCAAGACACAAGTATTCAAAAAAAATAAAAAATACTCAAGTGCAGGACTAAAGTAAATCGTCTGTCGGGTGGAAACCTCATGTTGAAATTCAGAAATGGCAAAAGCAGCAGATCTACAAGCTCAAAAGCTTGCAGATCTGCTACTTTTTGATGATTTTGTGTGGCGCTGTAGTCGGATCAAGTAGGGCGTTAATATACGAAACAAACACCAAGTTTAACCCATTAAGACCTGGAACGCATCTGTCAGACATGCAAAAGTGTCACTTTTCAGCTACACTCACCTTTTTGAACCCAAATAGGGCAATTGTGTGACACCTGACCCGAAAGAAAACAACATGTTGTCACCTTTTTCACCTCGGGGCTGTTTGCATGCCGTGTCACTTAAGATTTTTTTGGCTATTTTTGAAAAATCTTGGAATTTCTTTTTTTTCTTTTTTCAAAAAACTGTTAGGATTTAGAAAACATTTTTAAGAATCGCCTCAGGTCTTAATGGGTTAAAAACAGAGATAAGAGGTTTCTGCCCGACGGCAACGAAATGTACCACCACTGCTCCCCCCTGCCCCCTCCCTTCCCTTCCATGCCTCCTCCCTCAGGTTGATCAATGTTCTCCCAGTCGTCTCCTCTGTGTCGTACAGATGTTGGTGGGTGACCCTGCTGTACAGGTCAGATACAGATGTTGGTGGGTGACCCTGCTGTACTGGTCAGATACAGATGTTGGTGGGTGACCCTGCTGTACTGGTCAGAAACACCCCATCATGTTGAGAGGGAGTAGTCGTCAGCAGTCTAAGAGCACCTCTGTATGCGTGTGTTTTTTTTTTGCCATTTATAAGTCAGAATGTACTTTCTATTTTTTTTCCCCCCGGACATTATTTATTCAAATTTTATTTAAAGACTTGATTGTTTCCCCCCCCAAAAAAACTCCATATCAGTATTTGTTTTGACGATTTGAATTGTTATAAAAGATATATTTGTTCTGACCTCAACTGCAAGCTAATGCTCCAAAGCCTTTTATTGTTTAGTTGATGTTGTTGCTGGTGTCAGAACAGGAAGTGGTGAATGTTTTCGGGTTGACGGTGACGACATCCCCGGTGGACTTACTAACGGCTTTCTAACCACCGTTTGCCACAACTTTGCCTCACCAGACAGACAAATTGTCCTCCGGATTTTCACCGAGTCACACTGACATTTTGTGGTGTGGGTTCCTCCTCCCCCTGCCCTCCTCCTGGTTTGGTAAATATGTAGCTCAACTAGACCCCCTCTCTAGTCATAAACCTGCACTCTCCAGAGAAAAAACTAAACTAAACGAGAAAAAGAGACAGAATTGCACCCTTGCTAGAGCCATGGAATCCAAGCATCCAGTGCAGACGTGATGTGGTTCATGTGAACCCCTCCCCTCCCTTGCAACAACATTGTGTGTGTTATCATTGATGTCGTGATAAAAAAAAAAAGAGGGAATAAATTGTCTGGAGTCGTGAGAAAAGGTTCAGTGGCCATCTTGTCTCTTGTGCTTTAACCACTTAACCACAAACAAGACGGGCTCCAATAATGGCGTGTCTTCACATAGATCTTGGACTTCATTTGGGTCGTGTGTGACGTATATAATGACTCCATATTTGGGCAAGATTTCAGCCCCGTTCAATCGGCTTGGCTCTGAAAGAGTGTAGCCAATCATATCATCCATTGACTTCCGTTCATTTAACAAATATATATATATTTCAAAAAGTATAGAACGTACTGTACGTGAACATATGTGGGCTTCAGTGGCAGTGTGTGCACAAGACATTTGGCTGTGATCCGGCCGGTGGTATGCCAGGCTAGTTACAGACAGACAGACCCTCTTATAGATGACTTAACCTCTTTCAGAGCAATGTCGCACTCGCAAGAATGTCAAATACTTTCATTATGTTTGGCCCATAAGGACATGGCCAAAGTTGGGACTCCAGGGTTAAAGTGGTTAAAAGTACACTAGGTGTGCCAGGATTTGGTATGGATGGTGTTTTGGTAAATGGGTGTGCTGGATATTATCCAACTAGTGCCTATAATTTGAGGTTTCACTTTATTCTCGACGTGCTTTATCTGCTCATTTATCATATTGTGCCAATTTCAGGATTTGCCAATATTATTTACAATTTTGCATCTCTGCTTTTGATTTGGTTTTGTTTGCATATTTGTGTTTATTTGTAATTGAATTAATACATTTATAATTGCTTTAAGAAAAAAAAAAGGACTAAAGTATGTTTAATATGCGCCTTCATATTTATAACTAATTATGCTCATTCTGTAAATGAAATTATTTATTAAAGAGAGGTGCCTCTGGTAATGTTCAGATTCAGTGGGAAGCCTGAAGGAATGTTGCAAAAAGACATACAGTTACAGTACCACACCTTTTGTGTGATTAGTTTTTGTTATTGAACTTTTTTTTTATATCCACAAACATGACATTCAGTTTCCCTGTAAACTCACATTTCAAATAAAAGCTGAAAAGCTCTTCCTTCCAGTTGTATCGTTTATATTTTTAGTGCAAAGGTTTATTGATGCTGAAGCGTTTGGTTGTAGTTGAAGTTGGAAGAAGGTCGACCGTTTTGTAATCATCTGAATCTACAAAGTACTAAAGTTTTCAAATAATTGTAATGGAGTAAAAGTACAATATTTGCCACTGAGATGTAGTGGAGTTGAAATAAAAGTACTGAAAATTGGAAATATTCCAGTAAAGTAAAAATACCTCTACATTGCACTTGTACAGTGCCACTCATCTACACTGTGAAAAAGGTGGTTGTTCTTGTCAGGAATGGTTTTTAGCAGTAAGTAAACTTTCAAGGAAATGTTGGGTTATGGTTAGAGCCAACCTTTCACACCGTGAAGCCTGCATAACCTAATATTTTACTGTCCACCAGGAGTAACTATCATTCACCATATCATTTAAACACCACGACGTGGAAAAACTGAAAAAGACAGAATTATAATTTTAGATATTATTTTTAGCATAGCAGGTGATTATCCATTGCATACATAATAGTCCATAAGAATGTGTTGTTTATAGAAAGTTATAAAGAAATAAAACAAATGTACAAAGAAATACATATTGGCACATTTTGGAGAGAACCAGAGTAGAGTAGACTCTATCAACTGACCTGGATGGTCATCCAGGTCAGTTGATAGAGTCTACTCTACTCTGGTTCCCTCCAAAATGTGCCAATATGTATTTTTTTACCTCTGGGGGGGGGGGGGACAAAGAGGGGAACAAAATGAAAATGACAGCTTCTAAAAGACAGCTATGGTAATAACGGACATCTTGGTTCTTGCTGGTACTGCTCTGCAAACATCACACATAGTTATTAGAGTTACCTAGTCAGGCTTCTAACTGCACATCAACATTTTCCTGTTTCTTGATTAAATCATAAGATCCTGGCTAAAATATAACATGCTCAACACATAAAAAACATGACATTTACTCCGAGTTACGTACATGTCTATCACTCCATTTATCATTAGCTGCTTTAATTCCAGTTTTATATTAAAGGTAGGGTAAGTGATTTGCAATTATTCAAATCATTGCAAAATGGGTCTATGTTCTGATAGTGCTCGTTACTATAGAGTGTCCTGTCCATATGAGGAATCTCCATGTCTCTCCAGCTCTTTATAAAACAGAAAATGCATTTTCGTTTCAGTTTCAGTTTCATTTCCAATTTTATCCTATCAGGATAGAGAACTCAATCAGGATATAGATTAAACAAGTGAAATTGGAAGTGATGACACTAAGAAATGAGCATGCAAAATTAGAACTGGAACACTATAAAAATGAAGCTTAAAAATTGGTACTTTCTCCTGATTGGCTGAGATTTTGACACCTACCGGAAAATGTATTTTCTGTTTATTAAAGAGCTGGAGAGACGGGGAGACTCCTGTTACTGAACAAACACTCTATAGCAATGATTACTATCAGAATATAGTGCTTTAACCTTTTAAAAAAACACTTTTTGTTTTAACCCAAAAATATCACTTACCCTACCTTTAATTTTACGCAAATGCCACAGTCAAATTCAATATCCCTCTAGAACACATTCTTCATCAGAGGTGTGCATTTTCATGACATCTTGATCAATGGTCACATCCATATTCTTATCATAACTTACACTGTCATGTCATTGTAAGTTTTCTATTTTTTTCTGCTATTTTACAAACAAGCTAGCTGATCTCAGGTCAAGCTGTATTTCAGTGTCCAGACAGCAGACACTGATAAGCACCTGGTCTATTGTAAATGTAAAGGAACGTCTTCATGCTTCTGTGTTTCTTTACACGTTGCTTTCCTCTTCTACAACCCTGGTGTCCTGATCAGCAGAGGAGATGAAGCCTCGTCTACGACCAACACTTCCACTGATGTTCACATAATCTGGACTGTCCTCCTGAGACATGACAACACAGTTAAATATGAATCATGTGTTTAAATAATGAATACATCATAATGTATCAAATTCATCATCATAAATAAGTGCAATCAATTAAAAATAATGTAGCTCTCCTCACTTCTTTGTCCATGCCAGAATCTTGTTTCCTTTAAAAACAAGAAATATATATATTTTAAAACAATTGTTTTCTTTTGAGGCTTTTAGAAAATGCATAGCAATAATGACAAGAACAGGATATAGTTCAATAGAGTATTGTAACTTACACTGTCATTGTGATGAGTTATAATGATATAACTCACCAGGCCCACCACATAACCAAAGGAAGCAGCAGCACTGCCAACACATTGACTCCAATACCAACACGAAGAATGACAAGACAACAACAACAATCAATCAACATTATTTACAGTGTGGGTTTCTAGTTCTTTATATATCTTAAATCTAAAACTACATCTAAAACTGCATTTTAACCTTTAGTATATTTAGTTATCAGGTTACAGAAAGACTGTAAAGTACATGTTATTCCAATCATTCCTTCCAATATCTTCCTCTGTCTACTCACTGTCTATTGTGTCCATGTGCAGCAGCACCTCAGTAGAGTTGTTTTCTCCCAGTGAGTTCCTGGTGTGACAAAAGTACAGTCCAGTGTGGGAGGGCTGCAGAGAGGCCAGAACCAGCACCTGTCCTGACCCTAGCTGGACCAGGGAGCTGGAACCAGGAGGCCCAGTCCTCTTGTACCAGGTGTAGTTGTGTACTGGTGGGTTAGCATCACTGCTGCAGGTCAAGTTCACACTGCTGCCCTCTGCTGGACTGTCTGGTGGACTGACCTCCACCAACACATTCACTGGTGCATCTTGATAGAAACATCAAAAGACAAGTAACATTTGATCATACACTAGGTATTGCTATATTCAAAATGTATCTAGATTAGATTATGAGTGATTCACTATGCAATTGTTTATTTTCTTTTTCTTTTTTTACACAGAACATAAAGAGTAGGGTGATGACATTTGGGATCCATGTTTGTTTGTCACCTGGCTGACAGTTGTACTGTCTAGAGTTTGCATTGATATTCTGAATGTATTCTGATCTTTTATTTTTATAAATGATTATATTATTTCTTTATTGTGTTATATTTGCTGGTATTTGTCTAATTCAATATTGCAGTAGGCTACCTGAAGTTGATTGAAATATACATACATAAAACTCAAATTTGATTTGGTTTTGCAGGAAGTAATCTTTCAGAGCAACACAATAATTTGTTCATTTACCATTCATAATAAAGTTGTTTTGACAATAGATTCAACAAAACTAGCAATTCTAAAAACAAGAACAATAACAAAAATCAATAACATGGGATTTATTTTAATGAATACTATATTATTTTAATCAATCTTTATATTGGGGTATGTCAATACAATAGATTTCACAGATTTTATTGTCTTTACAATTCTAAGTTTAGAGAACATCAAACGTGACCATACTCACAGTGAACTTCAAGAGGTACTGGAGCAGACATGGTTGCGTTGATGTCATGGTGAGCCTGACAGCTGTACTGTCCTCTGTGCTGTTTCTGGATGTTAGAGATGTTGTGACTCTGTGCTGATGTCACAAACCTCTGATCTCTGTGCAGTTTATAATGTTCTGCTTTTACTTTGTGGTTGGCATCACTATTGCAGGTGAAAGTGACTGAACCTCCTTCAAGAACATATGATGCAGTTCGTTTTCATTTGTTTTCTAACCAGACAATACTGATTCAGTTAGTATAAAAGCCTCATTTTTATTTTGTTTCAGTCAAATAAAAAGTGTTTTCTTTAGATGTAGTTAACGATAGCAACCTTGGACACAAGCTCCGCTTGTCTCTTTGTGTATGTTCTGATAGGATGGAACTTTACAAAAGGTGATCATTTGGTAAAACATTCATAGTATTGGTCATAGAGCGTCATACTGTATATGTCCTGTTATTAACATCATAATGCATATATTAAACACACAGCTGATTAGACTGAGCTATTAATGAGCCTGACCCAAGGATTTAATAAAAGTATACAGCTATTAAGAAAACTGCAAAGATTCAGGTGTTCATAAAATATTTTATTTTATGAAAATAAAAAAAGTTCATATCAAAGTATGCATGTTATGAAATATATAAAGACATTTTTGTATAAAATGATTTGTTCTTACAGAAATAATGTGCCTGGTTAAGAAGGCTATGTTCACACTGGCAGCTGAAATCTGATTTCTGGCCTACGTATTCAGATTGAAGTTGGATTGGTTTTATGGAATCTCGTCAACAAAAAAGAATAAATCAGATACTGTTAAGTCAAGTTGTTTAAACCAGATCAGAGAAACCAATCAGATTTGACTGCAGTGTGAACAAGAGCTTGGCCAGCAAAGTACTCTTTGATCCAATTAAGGCACATACATAATTACTATATAGACACTAGGACCGTCATTACAATTTAGTGCAAATTCATTGTCATAGAAATTATTGATGATATTAATGACTTGTGTATTTGGCTTTGAACATTGTTAGTTATAAATAATAAATCAAAAAATCTGTTTGACTTTTAGGCTTTGTAAACAAGTTTCACAGGCCAGATAAACTAATTATACAAAGAAATGACTGACAGACCTCTACCAATAATCAAAATAAATAATTGACAACGGCCAAAAAAAACAAAAGAAACCAATGGACAAAAATCCCTGAAAGTGTCACATAAATACATCCACCTGTGACCTGTGGCAATGCAATTTTAAGGTCATGGGTGGGATGGCCGACTTGGAAAGATTAATACAGATTATCAAGAGCCTGAAGTGCGTCAACGTCTTCAGCGTCAACCTGGGAGATGGTCCTGCCTTTACTGCCTACAGGAGGAGAAAAAAAACTATTGGTAAGGGTTTAAAAAGATCCAAATAATCATTGTCTTGTAGTAACATCAATCTCAAATTGATAAGTAAAATGAAATAAAACATACTGAAATATCCCTGAATTTGATAGATAATGTTGTCCTGTTGGTTGTCCGCCATGTTGAAGGCGAACCACCTGCGAACATTCCCTGTGCGGCCGATCCGTTGAAGGTACGACACCATGTCAGCGTTCCCATCCGTGTCCACAGGCAGGTCAAAGTTCACCACCATGGACAGCCGTTCTGCATCAACGTCTGTGTGAGCAATATACACAAAAGTGATTTGTCTTAGACCTGGAACACCTATACATTGTTATGAACTTTGGAAAACATTATTTTTTTATTTGTATTGAAGTGATAGCCCCTTGAGATGCAGCATCTAATTTTCTAGGCGGTCCCACCCACCCCCACCAACCACCACACCATCAGCTGTTAAACAACAGAAGAGGGGGAATTGTGAATTTCACAATGCTAGTAATGTATTTACCTCTGACAAAACAATCACTTGTGGTCACCAGTATTTTCTCTTT
This sequence comes from Gymnoscopelus braueri, assembly GCF_963280865.1. Taxonomy (NCBI): domain Eukaryota; kingdom Metazoa; phylum Chordata; class Actinopteri; order Myctophiformes; family Myctophidae; genus Gymnoscopelus; species Gymnoscopelus braueri. The sequence continues at coordinate 5,797,282 of NC_137607.1, forward strand.
GCCGTCCCTGAAGCGCTGGATGGACGCAGCTCTCTGTACCTCAGTCATGTCTCTGCTCAGCAGCGCCACCTGGTGCCCCTCCTTCCTCAGCTTTGCAGTCAGCCAGGCGGCCACAGCGCGGGACTGAAAGCAAGTCAACATGTTGTTTAGCCATGGTTCGCCATGACGGTCGTCTCTCGCGACCGTCATGGCGAAACTTCAACCTGGTGTTTGCACTTTTTCCCTTTTTGGCCCGTACATCAACATAAATGTTCATATTTCAAATATAAAGTGCTTAACCCATGGCCACGGATGTTAAAATTATGTGCTGTCACTCAGAAGTACCCGTATATTCCGTATTGTTCAATAAAAAGCATTTTAATCCGGTCGGTGGCCATTTTCTCATAGAGTTATAATGTATCAGAGGGTCACCAGAGATTTCGACCCAGGACGATTCGACCCGGACCATTCGACCCGCTCTCGACCCGCTTGGACCTGACATTTCGACCCGGACCGCGAGAGAGAGAGACAGAGAGAGACATAGAGAGAGAGAGAGAGACAGAGACATACTAATAATAATATGTACATTGATTTACCAAACAATTATTGTGTTGGTGTTTTTATTTACAGAGACACAGGCCATCAACGATCACATTCCTGAAATAGTGCACATTCAATCAGACTCAGCCTTTTTGTAATATACATTTTATTTCACATTTTTTTGTATATACTACTATTTTTGACTTGAAATTGTTTTACACTGCCCTGTTTTGTCAAATAAAATAACAGTTACGTTAATTCATTTCACCTCTTGTGTTGTGTTTAATGATGGGGACTACTGTAGATCTGCTACTTTCAAATGATTTTAGAGGAGAGGAGGACAAAACAGACAACATTACAATAAGGCATACATTATTATTTCATTTAGAAAAGGTTTACAAAAAAACCTTCTTAAAAAAGTATGCAACTGGGGGAGCATGCTTACAATATTTACTCTTAAATATACTCATTACAATGAGGCATACATTATTATTTCATTTAGAAAAGAAGGTTTACAAAAAAACGTATTTAAAAAAAAGTATGCAACTGGGGGAGCATGCTTACAATATTTACTCTTAAATATACTCAATCTTAATCACCACCGTCACCTTGTACTCTACTACCCTCTAGGGGTTACACCGTTTGTCTGTTTTCTGATGTTATTGTTTTTCTGTTTTTCTGTTTTGTGTGAGGACTGCGGATGAAAATTAGCATCTTTGCTAATCCCGGTGTATTTACGTTCATGTGACGTTCATTAATATGCTCTGTCCTGTCTAAATAAACAAATAAAGTAAAGTAAAGTAAAGATAATTCGACCCGGTAAATTTGGGTCGAACTGACTCGAATTTGCGGTTGGGCGAGTTGTCCTGGGTCGAAATCTCTGGTGACCTATCAGAGTGCAGTATACATCCCAACCGATAGGGTTGCGTAGTTGAAAGCATATGGAGGAAATACAGGGAAAATTGCCACAGATCGGATTAAAATGCTTTTTATTGAACAATACGGAATATACAGGTACTTCTGAGTGACCGTACATAATTGTAACATCCATGGCCATGGGTTAAGCACTTTATATTTGATATCTGAACGTTTATGTAGACATACGGACCAAAAATGGAGAAAGTGCAAACACCAGGTTGAAGTTTCGTCATGACTGTCATGATATGACAGTCATGTTTCAGGGCTACATATGTCACCATAACTCAAGTCAATACAGAAGGAAGGACAGGGGTCTTCAACAGGGGGTCCGGGGACCCCTAGGGGGTCCTCGGAGTTACTACATGGGGGTCGCCAAATCTTTATGTGGTGGTTACATTAACCACTTGAACCCTATAGCATCCCTATTCTGAGGAGACATTTAGCCAAAAAGTGCAGATCTACAAGCACTCAAGTATTGCCGGTTTAAGTGGTTAAATGTCTGAAATTACAAATGAACATGAATCCAACACAACACTGATGATATGATAGTGTCTATGAAGCTATCTATGAAAAGGTTTAATCTGCAACACAATTTTATACAATATGTAGTGGGGGTCCCTGCTTCATCTCTCAGCAAGGGGGTCCTTGGCCTGAAAAATGTTGAGGACCCCTGGTTTAGGACAAGTACTTTTGCAATGTAAAAGAATTAAGGTTTATGACTCACCTTGCAGAAGATCAGGACCCATGCGAGGGTCATGCATCCATACATGTTACAGAGTTTAGTGAACTTGTCCTCTTTCCCCTGGCACTGGACGTAGAACTGCTTGATCTTGTCAAGGATCTCATTTGGCAGCATTCTGCAAATGGTAGGAAAACATGGAGGACAAATGGAGAGAAGTGGTTTGTTGGGGACAAACACTCAGGGCATTTTGCAAGTTTAACTAGAAAGTGTGCTCCTCTGAGCGCAGGCCTCCGCCAGGCCGAGTTGCCTATCCAAGCCTGCAAACTTTGGAAGGCAGTCATAGCTAATTGGAATGGGATCTGAAAAATCACATTCATTTTGATCACTCGACCCTAGAGATACTGTGTTCCAATTTGTGTGAGTTTTGGGCACAATCTGTAGGAGAAGTAGCAAAAATGTGTTTTGAAGAACACTCAAATTGTAATATGGCACAAATATATGTTGCGTCATGATCCAAGGAATCCAGGGGAGGAAAGATGTTGATTGTATGACCTACGGTTCAAGAGTTATAGCAGTTAGTAACAATGCAAGTTAGGGGTGCCGTGGATGAAAACATTCTGAGCCCCAAAAATGTGAGAACCAATGGTCTACATATTGACACTGATGATTGGTGGTTTGTGAGACTAGCTGTGGACGGACGGACGGACGGACGGACGGACGGACGGACGGACAAAACATAATTCCACCTCCTTGCCTTCAGCCTGATTGTTTATTACAAAGACCGTGGATTACATTTATATCACCGTTGGAAAGTTTCAGTTATTATGACATCAATATAAAAAAAATGCAGACTTACAATGCCACCGGAGGAGGGTTGGGGTGTCGCTGGAAGTTGTGATTGTTGTTCATACCTGGAAACTGGAGAGAAGCACATACAATGTATTAACATCACAGTATTACAATTATGTTCATCATTAACTCTCAGAGTTACAGACCTGTAAGGGACCATTTGGTTCCATTTGTACACTCTCCGAGTTACAGACCTGTAAGGGTCCATTTGGTTTCATGTGTACACTCTCAGAGTTACAGACCTGTAAGGGTCCATTTGGTTTCATGTGTACACTCTCAGAGTTACAGACCTGTAAGGGTCCATTTGTTTCCATTTGCACACTCTCAGAGATACGGACCCGTAAGGGTCCATTTGGTTCCATTTGTACACTCTCAGAGTTACAGACCCGTACCCGCAAGGGTCCATTTTTGTTCCACTTGTACACTCTCAGAGTTGCAGACCCGCAAGGGTCCATTTGGTTCCATTTATACACTCTCAGAGTTACCGACCCATAAGGGTCCATTTGGTTCCATGTGTACACTCTCAGAGTTACAGACCTGTTAGGGTCCATTTGGTTCCATGTGTACACTCTCAGAGTTACAGATCCGTAAGGGTCCATTTGGTTCCATGTGTACACTCTCAGAGTTACAGACCCGTAAAGATCCATTTGGTTCCATTCGTACACTCTCAGAGTTACAGACCAGTAAGGGTCCATTTGGTTCCATTCGTACACTCTCAGAGTTGCAGACCCGCAAGGGTCCATTTGGTTCCATTCGTACACTCTCAGAGTTACAGACCCGTAAGGGTCCATTTGGTTCTATGTGTACACTCTCAGAGTTACAGACCCGTAAGGGTCCATTTGGTTCCATGTGTACACTCTCAGAGTTACAGACCCGTAAGGGTCCATTTGGTTCCATTCGTACACTCTCAGAGTTACAGACCCGTAAGGGTCCATTTGGTTCCATTCGTACACTCTCAGAGTTACAGACCCGCAAGGGTCCATTTGGTTCCATTTATACACTCTCACAGTTACCGACCCGTAAGGGTCCATTTGGTTCCATTTGCACACTCTCACAGTTACAGACCCGTAAGGGTCCATTTGGTTCCATGTGTACACTCTCAGAGTTACAGACCCGTAAGGGTCCATTTGGCTCCATTTACACACTCTCAGAATTACAGACCCGTAAGGGTCCATTTGGTTCCATTTATACACTCTCAGAGTTACAGACCCGTACCCGCAAGGGTCCATTTTTGTTCCATTTGTACACTCTCAGAGTTGCAGACCCGCACGGGTCCATTTGGTTCCATTTGTACACTCTCAGAGTTACATACCCGCAAGGGTCCATTTGGTTCCATTTATACACTCTCAGAGTTACCGACCCGTAAGGGTCCATTTGGTTCCATTTGTACACTCTCACAGTTACAGACCCGTAAGGGTCCATTTGGTTCCATTTGTACACACACAGTTACAGACCCGCAAGGGTCCATTTGGTTCCATTTGTACACTCTCACAGTTACAGACCCGTAAGGGTCCATTTGGTTCCATTTGTACACTCTCACAAAAGGCAGACCCGTAAGGGTCCATTTGGTTCCATTTGTACACTCTAAGAGTTACCGACCCGTAAGGGTCCATTTGGTTCCATATGTACACTCTCAGATTTACAGACCCGTAAGGGTCAATTTTGTTCCATTCGTACACTCTCAGAGTTACAGACCCGTAAGGGTCCATTTGGTTCCATTTGTACACTCTCAGAGTTACAGACCTGTAAGGGTCCATTTGGTTCCATTTGTACACTCTCAGATTTACAGACCCGTAAGGGTCAATTTTGTTCCATTCGTACACTCTCAGAGTTACAGACCCGTAAGGGTCCATTTGGTTCCATTCGTACACTCTCAGAGTTACATACCCGTAAGGGTCCATTTGGTTCCATTCGTACACTCTCAGAGTTACAGACCCGTAAGGATCCATTTGGTTCCATTTGGTTCCATTCGTACACTCTCAGAGTTACAGACCTGTAAGGGTCCATTTGGTTCCATGTGTACACTCTCAGAGTTACAGACCCGTAAGGGTCCATTTGGTTCCATTCGTACACTCTCAGAGTTACAGACCCGTAAGGGTCCATTTGGTTCCATTCGTACACTCTCAGAGTTACAGACCCGCAAGGGTCCATTTGGTTCCATTTATACACTCTCACAGTTACCGACCCGTAAGGGTCCATTTGGTTCCATTTGCACACTCTCACAGTTACAGACCCGTAAGGGTCCATTTGGTTCCATGTGTACACTCTCAGAGTTACAGACCCGTAAGGGTCCATTTGGTTCCATGTGTACACTCTCAGAGTTACAGACCCGTAAGGGTCCATTTGGCTCCATTTACACACTCTCAGAATTACAGACCCGTAAGGGTCCATTTGGTTCCATTTATACACTCTCAGAGTTACAGACCCGTACCCGCAAGGGTCCATTTTTGTTCCATTTGTACACTCTCAGAGTTGCAGACCCGCACGGGTCCATTTGGTTCCATTTGTACACTCTCAGAGTTACATACCCGCAAGGGTCCATTTGGTTCCATTTATACACTCTCAGAGTTACCGACCCGTAAGGGTCCATTTGGTTCCATTTGTACACTCTCACAGTTACAGACCCGTAAGGGTCCATTTGGTTCCATTTGTACACACACAGTTACAGACCCGCAAGGGTCCATTTGGTTCCATTTGTACACTCTCACAGTTACAGACCCGTAAGGGTCCATTTGGTTCCATTTGTACACTCTCACAAAAGGCAGACCCGTAAGGGTCCATTTGGTTCCATTTGTACACTCTAAGAGTTACCGACCCGTAAGGGTCCATTTGGTTCCATATGTACACTCTCAGATTTACAGACCCGTAAGGGTCAATTTTGTTCCATTCGTACACTCTCAGAGTTACAGACCCGTAAGGGTCCATTTGGTTCCATTTGTACACTCTCAGAGTTACAGACCTGTAAGGGTCCATTTGGTTCCATATGTACACTCTCAGATTTACAGACCCGTAAGGGTCAATTTTGTTCCATTCGTACACTCTCAGAGTTACAGACCCGTAAGGGTCCATTTGGTTCCATTCGTACACTCTCAGAGTTACATACCCGTAAGGGTCCATTTGGTTCCATTCGTACACTCTCAGAGTTACAGACCCGTAAGGATCCATTTGGTTCCATTTGGTTCCATTCGTACACTCTCAGAGTTACAGACCCGTAAGGGTACATTTGGTTCCATTCGTACACTCTCAGAGTTAAAGACCCGTAAGGGTCCATTTGGTTCCATTCGTACACTCTCAGAGTTAAAGACCTGTAAGGGTCCATTTTTGTTCCATTTGCACACTCTCAGGGTTGCAGACCCGCAAGGGTCCATTTGGTTCCATTTGTACACTCTCAGAATTACAGACCCGTAAGGGTCCATTTGGTTCCATTTATACACTCTCAGAGTTACAGACCCGCAAGGGTCCATTTTTGTTCCATTTGTACACTCTCAGAGTTGCAGACCCACACGGGTCCATTTGGTTCCATTTGTACACTCTCAGAGTTACATACCCGCAAGGGTCCATTTGGTTCCATTTATACACTCTCAGAGTTACCGACCCGTAAGGGTCCATTTGGTTCCATTTGTACACTCTCACAGTTACAGACCCGTAAGGGTCCATTTGGTTCCATTTGTACACTCACAGTTACAGACCCGCAAGGGTCCATTTGGTTCCATTTGTACACTCTCACAGTTACAGACCCGTAAGGGTCCATTTGGTTCCATTTGTACACTCTCACAATTACAGACCGTAAGGGTCCATTTGGTTCCATTTGTACAATCACAGTTACAGACCTGCAAGGGTCCATTTGGTTCCATTTATACACTCTAAGAGTTACCGACCCGTAAGGGTCCATTTGGTTCCATTTGTGCACTCTCAGAGTTACAGACCTGTAAGGGTCCATTTGGTTCCATATGTACACTCTCAGATTTACAGACCCGTAAGGGTCAATTTTGTTCCATTCGTACACTCTCAGAGTTACAGACCCGTAAGGGTCCATTTGGTTCCATTCGTACACTCTCAGAGTTACAGACCCGTAAGGGTCCATTTGGTTCCATTTGGTTCCATTCGTACACTCTCAGAGTTACAGACCCGTAAGGGTCCATTTGGTTCCATTTGGTTCCATTCGTACACTCTCAGAGTTACAGACCCGTAAGGGTACATTTGGTTCCATTCGTACACTCTCAGAGTTACAGACCCGTAAAGGCCCGTTCATAGTCCCTAGATGGGTCTAAAACGTGCGTCAGGGGGTGAGGGATTCCGTCCGTTCTTTACGGACGCATGCATAGTTGCTCACGTTATTTAGGGGTTATTTTATTTATTTTAAAGTGTACCGGCGTAATACACCTATTCCTCCACTAGATGGCCACTAGTATGTACCGCCGTACCCATAATGTTGCCATGTCTACTTATTATAAGCGACTTTGGGCTTATTTTTCTGTAAAGTTGCTTGTAAACAAACAAGCAATTTTGTATTGGTGGTTGCGGTTTTATTTGGGCTTGTTTCTAAAGTGTAGTTGCTTATTTGGGCCAATTATTATTTAAACCAGTGATTCTCAAACATATATTGTAGATCTGCTATATCCTAGTCGATTCTTTTGGGCTTGTTTTCATAGACCTGGTTGCTTATTTTTCTCACAAAACCTGGCAACTCAGCCAGCTGGCATTAGCGCAGCTAACAACATGAAGCTACCATTGTAGCATCTAGCCAAAACAACGCAATAAAAGACACAAACTAGTCCACAAACTAGACAAAAACAATGGTTGTCTACAAAACGTGAGTTTCGACCCCTACTGCACTGTGCTATATATGCTATATATTGTCACAGACCGTGGATCGACGAGTCTATAAAGTACTTAAGTACATTTACTCAAGTACTTCCACCAACCAACGTGGGTCTTTTTTTTGGAGAAAGAGGGCCCGAGGAAAACTTTTTTCCTTATACTGCCAACGGGATCCACTGGTACTACAGCCAACGTACAAACGAACGTACGTCGGCCTGACGGTGAATGTCGACTGCACGGACGCAAAAACGCAAGGAGCGCTGGCGCTCGTTACGTCTCCTTACGTCCGACTATGAATGATACTTTAGGGTCCATTTGGTTCATTTCGTACACTCTCAGAGTTACAGACCCGTAAGGGTCCATTTGGTTCCATTCGTACACTCTCAGAGTTAAAGACCTGTAAGGGTCCATTTTTGTTCCATTTGTACACTCTCAGAGTTGCAGACCCGCAAGGGTCCATTTGGTTCCATTCGTACACTCTCAGAGTTAAAGACCCGTAAGGGTCCATTTGGTTCCATTCGTACACTCTCAGAGTTAAAGACCTGTAAGGGTCCATTTTTGTTCCATTTGTACATTCTCAGAGTTACAGACCCGTAAGGGTCCATTTGGTTTCATTTGTACACTCTCAGAGTTACCGACCTGTAAGGGTTCATTTGGTTCCATTCGTACACTCTCAGAGTTACAGACCCGTAAGGGTCCATTTGGTTCCATTCGTACACTCTCAGAGTTACAGACCCGTAAGGGTCCATTTGGTTCCATTCGTACACTCTCAGAGTTACAGACCCGTAAGGGTCCATTTGGTTCCATTCGTACACTCTCAGAGGTAAAGACTTGTAAGGGTCCATTTGGTTCCATTCGTACACTCTCAGAGTTACAGACCGGTAAGGGTCCATTTGGTTCCATTTGTACACTCTCAGAGTTACGGACCCGCAAGGGTCCATTTGGTTCCATTTGTACACTCTCAGAGTTGCAGACCCGCAAGGGTCCATTTGGTTCCATTCGTACACTCTCACAGTTACAGACCCGTAAGGGTCCATTTGTACACTCTCAGAGTTACAGACCCGTAAGGGTCCATTTGGTTCCATTTATACACTCTCAGAATTACAGACCTGTAAGGGTCCATTTGGTTCCATTTATACACTCTCAGAGTTACAGACCCGTACCCGCAAGGGTCCATTTTTGTTCCATTTGTACACTCTCAGAGTTACCCATTTGGTTCCATTCGTACACTCTCAGAGTTACATACCCGTAAGGGTCCATTTGGTTCCATTCGTACACTCTCAGAGTTACAGACCCGTAAGGGTCCATTTGGTTCCACTTGATTCCATTCGTACACTCTCAGAGTTACAGACCCGTAAGGGTACATTTGGTTCCATTCGTACACTCTCAGAGTTACAGACCCGTAAGGGTTCATTTGGTTCCATTCGTATACTCTCAGAGTTACAGACCCGTAAGGGTCCATTTGGTTCCATTCGTACACTCTCAGAGTTAAGGACATGTAAGGGTCCATTTGGTTCCATTTGTACACTCTCAGAGTTACGGACCCGCAAGGGTCCATTTGGTTCCATTTGTACACTCTCAGAGTTGCGGACCCGTAAGGGTCCATTTGGTTCCATTCGTACACTCTCACAGTTACAGACCCGCAAGGGTCCATTTGGTTCCATTCGTACACTCTCACAGTTACAGACCCGTAAGGGTCCATTTGTACACTCTCAGAGTTACAGACCCGTAAGGGTCCATTTGGTTCCATTTGTACACTCTCAGAATTACAGACCCGTAAGGGTCCATTTGGTTCCATTTATACACTCTCAGAGTTACAGACCCGTACCCGCAAGGGTCCATTTTTGTTCCATTTGTACACTCTCAGAGTTGCAGACCCGCACGGGTCCATTTGGTTCCATTTGTACACTCTCACAGTTACAGACCCGTAAGGGTCCATTTGTACACTCTCAGAGTTACAGACCCGTAAGGGTCCATTTGGTTCCATTTGTACACTCTCAGAGTTACAGACCCGTAAGGGTCCATTTGGTTCCATTTATACACTCTCTGAATTACAGACCTGTAAGGGTCCATTTGGTTCCATTTATACACTCTCAGAGTTACAGACCCGTACCCGCAAGGGTCCATTTTTGTTCCATTTGTACACTCTCAGAGTTACCCATTTGGTTCCATTCGTACACTCTCAGAGTTACATACCCGTAAGGGTCCATTTGGTTCCATTCGTACACTCTCAGAGTTACAGACCCGTAAGGGTCCATTTGGTTCCATTTGATTCCATTCGTACACACTCAGAGTTGCAGACCCGTAAGGGTACATTTGGTTCCATTCGTACACTCTCAGAGTTACAAACCCGTAAGGGTCCATTTGGTTCCATTCGTACAATCTCAGAGTTGCAGACCCGTAAGGGTCCATTTGGTTCCATTCGTACACTCTCAGAGTTAAAGACCTGTAAGGGTCCATTTGGTTCCATTTGTACACTCTCAGAGTTACGGACCCGCAAGGGTCCATTTGGTTCCATTTGTACACTCTCAGAGTTGCGGACCCGTAAGGGTCCATTTGGTTCCATTCGTACACTCTCAGAGTTGCAGACCCGCAAGGGTCCATTTGGTTCCATTCGTACACTCTCACAGTTACAGACCCGCAAGGATCCATTTGGTTCCATTCGTACACTCTCACAGTTAAAGACCAGTAAGGGTCCATTTGTACACTCTCAGAGTTGCAGACCCGCAAGGGTCCATTTGGTTCCATTTGTTCACTCTCAGAGTTACAGACCCGTAAGGGTCCATTTGGTTCCATTCGTACACTCTCACAGTTAAAGACCAGTAAGGGTCCATTTGTACACTCTCAGAGTTACAGACCCGTAAGGGTCCATTTGGTTCCATTCGTACACTCTCACAGTTAAAGACCAGTAAGGGTCCATTTGTACAATCTCAGAGTTACAGACCCGTAAGCGTCCATTTGGTTCCATTTATACACTCTCAGAGTTACAGACCCGTAAGGGTCCATTTGGTTCCATTTGTTCACTCTCAGAATTACAGACCTGTAAGGGTCCATTTGGTTCCATTTATACACTCTCAGAGTTACATACCCGTAAGGGTCCATTTGGTTCCATTTGGTTCCATTCGTACACTCTCAGAGTTACAGACCCGTAATATGCATATACTGCTGTCTCTCCGTATTTTAACTTTTAACGCCATTCTATGTCACACAATAGTAGCAAAAATAGCCAATCTACAAGCTCAAGCTTGTACTTCTTCTATTTTTGCTACTTTTGAATTGGAATTGAATGGGTTCCATTCGTACACTCTCAGAGTTACAGACCCGTAAGGGTACATTTGGTTCCATTCGTACACTCTCAGAGTTACAGACACGTAAGGGTCCATTTGGTTCATTTCGTACACTCTCAGAGTTACAGACCCGTAAGGGTCCATTTGGTTCCATTCGTACACTCTCAGAGTTAAAGACCTGTAAGGGTCCATTTTTGTTCCATTTGTACACTCTCAAAGTTGCAGACCCGCAAGGGTCCATTTGGTTCCATTCGTACACTCTCAGAGTTAAAGACCCGTAAGGGTCCATTTGGTTCCATTCGTACACTCTCAGAGTTAAAGACCTGTAAGGGTCCATTTTTGTTCCATTTGTACATTCTCAGAGTTACAGACCCGTAAGGGTCCATTTGGTTCCATTTGTACACTCTCAGAGTTACCGACCTGTAAGGGTTCATTTGGTTCCATTCGTACACTCTCAGAGTTACAGACCCGTAAGGGTCCATTTGGTTCCATTTGGTTCCATTCGTACACTCTCAGAGTTACAGACCCGTAAGGGTCCATTTGGTTCCATTCGTACACTCTCAGAGTTACAGACCCGTAAGGGTCCATTTGGTTCCATTCGTACACTCTCAGAGGTAAAGACTTGTAAGGGTCCATTTGGTTCCATTCGTACACTCTCAGAGTTACAGACCGGTAAGGGTCCATTTGGTTCCATTTGTACACTCTCAGAGTTACGGACCCGCAAGGGTCCATTTGGTTCCATTTGTACACTCTCAGAGTTGCAGACCCGCAAGGGTCCATTTGGTTCCATTTGTACACTCTCACAGTTACAGACCCGTAAGGGTCCATTTGTACACTCTCAGAGTTACAGACCCGTAAGGGTCCATTTGGTTCCATTTGTAAACTCTCAGAGTTACAGACCCGTAAGGGTCCATTTGGTTCCATTTATACACTCTCAGAATTACAGACCTGTAAGGGTCCATTTGGTTCCATTTATACACTCTCAGAGTTACAGACCCGTACCCGCAAGGGTCCATTTTTGTTCCATTTGTACACTCTCAGAGTTACCCATTTGGTTCCATTCGTACACTCTCAGAGTTACATACCCGTAAGGGTCCATTTGGTTCCATTCGTACACTCTCAGAGTTACAGACCCGTAAGGGTACATTTGGTTCCATTCGTACACTCTCAGAGTTACAGACCCGTAAGGGTTCATTTGGTTCCATTCGTATACTCTCAGAGTTACAGACCCGTAAGGGTCCATTTGGTTCCATTCGTACACTCTCAGAGTTAAGGACATGTAAGGGTCCATTTGGTTCCATTTGTACACTCTCAGAGTTACGGACCCGCAAGGGTCCATTTGGTTCCATTTGTACACTCTCAGAGTTGCGGACCCGTAAGGGTCCATTTGGTTCCATTCGTACACTCTCACAGTTACAGACCCGCAAGGGTCCATTTGGTTCCATTCGTACACTCTCACAGTTACAGACCCGTAAGGGTCCATTTGTACACTCTCAGAGTTACAGACCCGTAAGGGTCCATTTGGTTCCATTTGTACACTCTCAGAATTACAGACCCGTAAGGGTCCATTTGGTTCCATTTATACACTCTCAGAGTTACAGACCCGTACCCGCAAGGGTCCATTTTTGTTCCATTTGTACACTCTCAGAGTTGCAGACCCGCACGGGTCCATTTGGTTCCATTTGTACACTCTCACAGTTACAGACCCGTAAGGGTCCATTTGTACACTCTCAGAGTTACAGACCCGTAAGGGTCCATTTGGTTCCATTTGTACACTCTCAGAGTTACAGACCCGTAAGGGTCCATTTGGTTCCATTTATACACTCTCAGAATTACAGACCTGTAAGGGTCCATTTGGTTCCATTTATACACTCTCAGAGTTACAGACCCGTACCCGCAAGGGTCCATTTTTGTTCCATTTGTACACTCTCAGAGTTACCCATTTGGTTCCATTCGTACACTCTCAGAGTTACATACCCGTAAGGGTCCATTTGGTTCCATTCGTACACTCTCAGAGTTACAGACCCGTAAGGGTCCATTTGGTTCCATTTGATTCCATTCGTACACACTCAGAGTTGCAGACCCGTAAGGGTACATTTGGTTCCATTCGTACACTCTCAGAGTTACAAACCCGTAAGGGTCCATTTGGTTCCATTCGTACAATCTCAGAGTTGCAGACCCGTAAGGGTCCATTTGGTTCCATTCGTACACTCTCAGAGTTAAAGACCTGTAAGGGTCCATTTGGTTCCATTTGTACACTCTCAGAGTTACGGACCCGCAAGGGTCCATTTGGTTCCATTTGTACACTCTCAGAGTTGCGGACCCGTAAGGGTCCATTTGGTTCCATTCGTACACTCTCAGAGTTGCAGACCCGCAAGGGTCCATTTGGTTCCATTCGTACACTCTCACAGTTACAGACCCGCAAGGATCCATTTGGTTCCATTCGTACACTCTCACAGTTAAAGACCAGTAAGGGTCCATTTGTACACTCTCAGAGTTACAGACCCGTAAGGGTCCATTTGGTTCCATTTGTTCACTCTCAGAGTTACAGACCCGTAAGGGTCCATTTGGTTCCATTCGTACACTCTCACAGTTAAAGACCAGTAAGGGTCCATTTGTACACTCTCAGAGTTACAGACCCGTAAGGGTCCATTTGGTTCCATTTGTTCACTCTCAGAGTTACAGACCCGTAAGGGTCCATTTGGTTCCATTCGTACACTCTCACAGTTAAAGACCAGTAAGGGTCCATTTGTACAATCTCAGAGTTACAGACCCGTAAGCGTCCATTTGGTTCCATTTGTTCACTCTCAGAATTACAGACCTGTAAGGGTCCATTTGGTTCCATTTATACACTCTCAGAGTTACATACCCGTAAGGGTCCATTTGGTTCCATTTGGTTCCATTCGTACACTCTCAGAGTTACAGACCCGTAAGGGTACATTTGGTTCCATTTGGTTCCATTCGTACACTCTCAGAGTTACAGACCTGTAAGGGTACATTTGGTTCCATTCGTACACTCTCAGAGTTACAGACCCGTAAGGGTCCATTTGGTTCCATTTGGTTCCATTCGTACACTCTCAGAGTTACAGACCCGTAAGGGTACATTTGGTTCCATTCGTACACTCTCAGTTACAGACCCGTAAGGGTCCATTTGGTTCCATTTGTACACTCTCAGAGTTACAGACCCGTAAGGGTCCATTTGGTTCCATTTATACACTCTCAGAATTACAGACCTGTAAGGGTCCATTTGGTTCCATTTATACACTCTCAGAGTTACAGACCCGTACCCGCAAGGGTCCATCTTTGTTCCATTTGTACACTCTCAGAGTTGCAGACCCGCAAGGGTCCATTTGGTTCCATTTGTACACTCTCAGAGTTACCGACCCGTAAGGGTCCATTTGGTTCCATTTATACACTCTCAGAGTTAACGACCCGTAAGGGTCCATTTGGTTCCTTTTGTACACTCTCAGAGTTAGAGACCCGTAAGGGTACATTTGGTTCCATTTGTACACTCTCAGAGTTACAGACCCGCAAGGGTCCATTTGTACACTCTCAGAGTTGCAGACCCTCAAGGTTCCATTTGGTTCCATTTGTACACTCTCAGAGTTACAGACCCGTAAGGGTCCATTTGGTTCCATTAGTACACTCTCAGAGTTACAGACCCGTAAGGGTCCATTTGGTTCCATTTGTACACTCTCAGAGTTACCGACCCGTAAGGGTCCATTTGGTTCCATTTATACACTCTCAGAGTTACAGACCCGTAAGGGTCCATTTGGTTCCATTTGTACACTCTGGTTCCATTTGTACACTCTCAGAGTTACCGACCCGTAAGGGTCCATTTGGTTCCATTTATACACTCTCAGAGTTACCGACCCGTAAGGGTCCATTTGGTTCCTTTTGTACACTCTCAGAGTTACAGACCCGTAAGGGTACATTTGGTTCCATTTGTACACTCTCAGAGTTACAGACCCGCAAGGGTCCATTTGTACACTCTCAGAGTTGCAGACCCGCAAGGTTCCATTTGGTTCCATTTGTACACTCTCAGAGTTACAGACCCGTAAGGGTCCATTTGGTTCCATTAGTACACTCTCAGAGTTACAGACCCGTAAGGGTCCATTTGGTTCCATTTGTACACTCTCAGAGTTACCGACCCGTAAGGGTCCATTTGGTTCCATTTATACACTCTCAGAGTTACAGACCCGTAAGGGTCCATTTGGTTCCATTTGTACACTCTGGTTCCATTTGTACACTCTCAGAGTTGCAGACCCGTAAGGGTCCATTTGGTTCCATTTGTACACACTCAGAGTTACAGACCTGTAAGGGTCCATTTGGTTCCATTTGTACACTCTCAGAGTTACCGACCTGTAAGGGTCCATTTGGTTCCATTTATACACTCTCAGAGTTACCAACCCGAACCCGCAAGGGTCCATTTGTACACTCTCAGAGTTGCAAACCCGTAAGTGTCCATTTGGTTCCATTTGTACACTCTGAGAATTAGAGTAAAGATCCATTTGGTTTCATTTTTACTCTTTGAGTTACAGTTGTGTGTGTGTGTGTGTGTGTGTGTGTGTGTGTGTGTGTGTGTGTGTGTGTGTGTGTGTGTGTGTGTGTGTGTGTGTGTGTGTGTGTGTGTGTGTGTGTGTGTGTGTGTGTGTGTGTGTGTGTGTGTGTGTCTCTGACACAGCAGTTCTCACAGCTGCTGTTCTGCAACATTTCCCCCTGGATAAGAACAATAATAGGTTTACATTGCCCTCTATTGGCTGAACAGATCAATGGCATAAAAAGTGTGTGTGTCAACTAGAACCCAACATGACCCAACCAATCATGCCAGTTGAAAATCTACCACATTGCATATACTGCTGTCTCTCCGTATTTTAACTTTTAACGCCATTCTATGTCACACAATAGTAGCAAAAATAGCCAATCTACAAGCTCAAGCTTGTACTTCTTCTATTTTTTCTACTTTTGAATTGGAATCCAGATTTTCTTTTGCTATTTTTGAATTGGAATCCTGAAAAGTAAAATTTGTATCTAATTTCAAATGCATTTAGTTATACTTATGTTAACTTTAAGAACTTAAATACAAATACATTGGACAATATTTAGTCCAATATTTGCCTCTGAGATATAGCAAAGTATAAGTCTAAAGTATTGAAAATTGGTATACTCCTCTATAGTAAAAGAAAATACCTCATGTGTACTAAAGTACAGTAGGCTACTTAGTTAGGACTAAGCTGCTGCTTCTAACAACAATACATAAAACAAAATAGTATATTCTGCATTAAAAAAATAAGTAGGCTACATAACGAAGTACATCACGATTTATACACATATATGTTAAATAAGTTAAAGAGAGAAATAGAGAGATAGATGGATGGATAAATGGATGGATAGAGGAATAAGCTTGAATAAGGAGAAAATCACGGGATAGAAAAACATTTATATCAAGACATATTTAAAGTTAGTTAACTTACTTGTGGGTTTGAAGCTATCATTCAATCTTAGCAGCTTTAAACCAAATCCGAGTATGATCAGATGCATCAGATGTTTCATATTCATACACCTACCAGCTTCAGTTACCAGGTTAGTCATTACGCCAGTTGTAACAAAAAAAAAAGCCTGGGTTTCCGAGGCTATTACGCCAGTCTCTTGCGGTTTCAGTGCACCTGACGTCACCGCACTTTTTTTTGTTGCCAGATTTTGCGAGAGAAACAAGCAACCAGGTGTATGAAAACGAGCCCAAAAGAAGCGACGGGGTTTTCAAAAATCTTGAAAAGAAAAGTGCAAAATGTGATTTATTATTATTATTATTTTTATATATTTTGTAATATTCTCACAACACAAATCTATGTATGGGGCTCCCTGACATAAAATATTTTCAGATGAGGGTCCACCTGTGGACGAATTAATCTGACATGAAGATGTTTGGGAACCACTGGTTTAAACAACATTAGGTGATGAAATAAACAACTACAGTTTAGAAACAAGACCCCCCAGGCCCCCCAAACACGCAACTACCAATATTTACAAGCAACTTTACAGAAAAACAAGCCCAAAGTCGCTTATAATAAGCAGACATGGCAGCCCACAAAATGGGCTGTACCGCTGGGACAGTCCCTGACGTTGTTGTCATTGTAGAGAATCTGCGTCGTAGTCTTCCCAACCTAACACGCTCCTCCTCCACGGCCCCGCCAGCGGCCCCGGAGCCGGTGAAGAACACCCGCAGCTGTGAGTCCAACCTGCAAGTGCCAAACGGAGGCTCCCCGCGACACCAGAACCAGTCTGCCAGTGAGTATCCCAGCAGGGGGACAACTGAAACACATACATAAACGACCGGTCAGACAGTGTAGTAGCCATGGTTCACATGACGCTGACAGTCATGTTTCAGGGCTAACAGTGTAGCAGCCGTGCCTTGTTTTGCAAGTTTTTACATTTTATTTTTCCACCTGCCACTATTAGATTATAATTGTTTAACCACTTTAACCCTTTAACAGTCTGCTCAACCAATTGGTAGAGCACATTTTAAGTCACTATTTCTTATTGACAACATTGCTGAACTTAACTCAACCTGATTGAGCCCTTTCTACCATTTGGTTGAGGTATGTTATGGCAAAAAAAGGTCCACCAGATGTCACTGTTTCCCAGTCACATGGATCTCAGGTAGCCACTTTTTAGGAAGTGAAAATCAATTAATCCACTCCTGAAAGGTGAGATTTTTTTGGTTGAAATTTCAGAGGTAAGATTTTTTTTGTGTCATATTATCATCTCAGAGGTGTTACTGAACCTGATTATGTAGCTTGATACAATAAAAAAAAAATCTAATAATGGTCTAATAATTTTCTGAAAACATGCTCTACCAAACGGGTTGTTTGTCACTTTATGGTAAGTAGTGAAGCTAAACTAAAGTAATTAAAATGTACTATTTGCTATGGATAAATAGGGCTTTTGCTCATTCAGTGTTGTTAATATAATACATATAATGTTATTTCATTATATTTATGTATTAGTATGATTTTATTCCTATCTAAAATAACATGCTCAACCAAATGGTTGAATTGTCATTTAATGGTAAAGGTAGTGGTGCTGAAATAAAAAATGGACTATTTTGATGATCTGTGTGATGAAGAAGATGACCAAACAGATGATGCTGATCAACTCTCACAAGCAGAAGAGACT
Organism: Gymnoscopelus braueri; assembly: GCF_963280865.1. Lineage (NCBI taxonomy): Eukaryota > Metazoa > Chordata > Actinopteri > Myctophiformes > Myctophidae > Gymnoscopelus > Gymnoscopelus braueri. Next base: position 5,815,534 of record NC_137607.1, read on the forward strand.
GGGGAACATAATGGGAGACATATTTCTCAGTGAATGCATATAAATCAATGTATATGCATGAAACTTTTACCATTACCATAAAGTGACATCTCAACCGTTTGGTAGAGGCCTATATTTGGAAAACTGTTGGGTCTGTTAAAGAAATTATAATTGATAGTTGTTACTATTGCCCCAAATAAATAAAAAATGCAAAGAAATAATTTTTCCAATGCTTTTTTCTTGGGGTGACCTTTAAAGGGTTAAACCCTAGGCAGCCCTATTTTGGGCATGTTCATGTACATTTTATAAAAATTGCACAAATAACTGCATAAACTCTTGTAGATCGTCTATTTTCGCCACACTATATGTCATACAACAATGTATAAAGGGCTTAAGTGGTTAAAAAATATAATATTGGTGAGTTTCACAGACAGACATCACATCTGATTCTGATTGAAATTAATTAACTTGCACAAGACAGCCTGATGGAGTTAGAAATATATATGTTTTGTGGACCAGATTGATATGATCTAGAACTATCGATCTAACCAGTCAAAATTAATATAGTGATGTCTTTTTGGGCCTGTACTTTAAACATGCTTTCTGTAACTACTATACTTTCCCTACCAAGGCCATGTAGCTGGCTCCATAGCTATCTGGGGCCGGCTCCATAGGTTTCCAATCAGTAAAAACATGTCTTGGTCAACGCTTTGTGATCTAATGTCCTAATGACCTGTATCTCTGTACACGACCTATATCTCTGTATGACCTGACATTGTCACTAATTTACTCTGTCAGCTGTCACCCTGTCACAGATAAACCTGCCACATGTCCTATGATATCGAAGGGATAACTTGTTTATGAAACCATAAGATGTACACAAGGATACTATAAGATGAACAACAACTTATTATGATGACACCCTGATGCCTGACAGCTCATCCAATATGATCTGACGTCTGAGGGTCTTAACCAATCGTTAGGATCCACCTCATATCTGATGTCCGGACTCCAACTTGTGTATAAATACTATTGCCTGTCTTTGTAATGGCAGAGAGATATTTTTGCTGTACGGTGCCTCGTGGATTGATTCTTTCTCTTAATACAATGTCAACCTTTTAATTTGAGAACCGGCCTGTGTCTGTCTTTGATTTCGTCTCATCCTTTTTACACTGGGTTTTCAGCGGTTTAACTACAAATAGTTTTAATTAACATAGAGTAGGATTTACGACCCTTTATCAACTCTATTAATTGGTCCCTCGAACGGTTAAAGGCCTGTCCGACATTATTATCATAATTATTATTATTATTTTTCTCGGACGGTGCGTTTAGAATCAGCCTTAAAAAATTTAGATTTTTTTTTCTCCCATCTTTCTTTTTCACGGTCGACTCTGAGGGGCTCCGGACGACTCCTCTTCGCGCGAGGACTCTTTCCGGTCAGCTATCTTAGAATTCAGCCTCTTTTTCACATATTATTTTTGGAGACAAGCGGCTCACAGACATTCCTCAAACGTGTGGGGATTCTCCGTCCAGCTGACTACAAGACACAGGTTACCTTTTGGTTCGGTTCCATGCCTTGTAATTTTGACATTGTATTAACTTTAACACAAGGCTCATTTGGCCGTACTTATATATATACATATATATATTTTTTTTAAGTTATTAGTATTGTTGTTTTTGTTGTTTTAATTAATGCTTGTTGATTGCTTTTGGTGTGCTGCACACAAGAAAGTATGCTCCGCTCTGTATATGTTCATACATATACTGGATCCATACTTTATTTATACAAACATATTTGTTTCATCATTTCCCCGTGGCTCACCCTCTGGGTTTTTGCTGCGAGGTCTTGGTGCTTGCACAAAGGTGTTTGTATAATACGTTCACACCATTAGCCTTTACTTCTGGCCGTATACACCGGTAGCGCTGCTGGTTATACATGATATATTAATAGATTCGTGTCCCTCACCTCCTACTCATTCCTAATACTCAACTTGAGAGGGCTTTGTTGGACGTGTGAGGGCCTGCACAGTTATATTTGATATATGGAACACAGCGAAATTGCGTGTTCCCAAGATAGATGTCAAACTATCTTATTTTATTACAGCATAAGGTTCCAAAGCGGACACTCCTGTATAGGGTCCTGCGTTGACAGCTTATGCTTTGATTGATTATTATTATTTACTCTATGAGTACATGTTTTGTTTGTTTGTTTGTCTTGCATTGTGAGTTACATTGTGCCATTGTTCTGTGCATATAAACTCTCTCTCCATCCAACACCCTGGTCTTATCAAATTCACCTTGGAGTAAACAGCAGCAGCTGGAGCCAAATTTTTTTCCCCCCGCCGAGCTGTTACTTTTTTTAGATCATTTAAACCTTGACACACACAGATATTTTCCGTGTGTGCCAATCAGAGGGGAATTATTATAGTATCATAATATAATCCAGATACACCATTCAATAATTTTTCAGTTTTAAACTTTAATATTTTGATTTCATTCCATTTTTCTAGAAAACAGCCACTTTTAAATCCAGGCAACCTCTGTATCACTAAACCAGCTCATCCAATCAGCCCTGCATACAGCTCAGCCATTTGGAAATTGCCGATCTACAAGCTCACAAGCTATTTCATCTCAAGCACTTCGCGCTTGTGGATCTGCTATTTTCAAAGGAAAAAATTGTGAATGGGGACAGGCTGCCTATTAAACACTTCTCACGTTGGTGTTTCACTCCACTCCGATACCATTTTTGTTTTTGGTACTTGGACCCAAGAACATGTCAGTGGATTGTGTAGTCTGCTCCGTGAGCACTTTGTTTAGAGATTTTGTCCTGCTTAGGAATTTAAACAAGGAAGATAACCGCCTGCACGGGGTTCAGTGGTGGAAGGTCACAAAGTAAATGTACTCAAGTGCCAAGCCAACCAAATCAAGGTAATATAACACACCCGGGTTACACCGCTGGGCCTTCGCCACCAGCAACAGGAATCATCTACCCTAGCCCACTCACTTCATAAAATTGAAATTAGAGGTTCATATACGTGTCAATATAGTATTTATGAAATAATCTGATACCTGTTACATTTATATTTACCAACGACGATTCAGATTGTTAACCCATTTAGTATTAATCTCTCACATTGGTTGTCCTGTTTTCATTAGTATTAATCTCTCACATTGTTGTCTTGTTCCCATTTATATGGGTCCCACTTTCAATTGTTAACAGAAATTTTACTCAAATATATACAGAATTAGTCCTTGATGTTACAGTATGTGCTCGCACTCCCCATACCACTGTTGTTCACTAATGTTGCTTTGTTTGTGTTTAGTGTCTATCCTCCCTGCTGGTTCTGGGGCCCTGGCCTTGGCTGTACACCCACCTATGACCTATGACGCTGCAGTGCTCTGGATGCCCTCCCCTTCTCTGCTGTGACACCTGTACCTCCACGACACCCAGAGCGCACCAGCGTATTAATAATAATTGATTATTTGGCATTAATTAGTCCAGTTTCTGATGGGTTGGTTTTAAGTTATATATCTAATGTTTTTTTTTTCTTTTCTCGTTAGTGTTTAGTTTTTTATTTTGTTTTGGTAGAGGGGGTCCTGCTTATGGCGACGGGGAAATATTTTCTGGCATAACAGATCCCACCCTTTTGTTTATTTGATCAACTCATCATTTTTTGACTAGTATTTTGTTGTAAAAACCTATGCATGTCTGCTCTTATGCCTCACAGCATCACATACCCCGGAAGAAGGCAGCCGAGATCCATTCAGATACAAATTACTGATTTTTTTTGTGACCCAAGACCGTATGGGATCAGAGGTCAGTGGGTTTCAGGGGGGATCACAATGAGAGGTAAGGTGCATTTTAACATCTTACGCCTCCTGTGCTCCTCTGAAACTTAAAAAAAAAAAAAATAATAATAATAATAATAATAATAAAATAAGATTTACACATTAATATGAATCCTGGTACAATTTGCTCAGTCGGTTTAAAAAATAAAAATAAAACACCTTAAGATATTTCGTTAGATTCCCAGAGTACACTAAAATACTCATTGTCAATTTACCCACTACTAAGTATATTAGATAATCAAATTCATCATAGGTTCTCTCAATCCCTTATCCAATACAGCCTCTCACTTCTCCCGTGTCTTATCTGTTTACATTCTCTTGTTCAGAGCTGTTCTCATAACAAAGTAGGCTATGGCTCACAGAGACTACTTTAATACTATAATATTATGAAGGCTTGTTTTGAAAGTTTTTAAACATTTTTTTAATTTATTTTATAATTGATGAAAATATTACCATCTATATATATTTTTTTTTCATTTGGAAAGGAGGTAAGAGAAGGGTAGAACGAGCGTAGCCATTTGTGGCTCGAGGGTAGAAAAAAAGTGAACATTCTGAACTTGTGAGGGCCATTGGGCTCAATATAACTTTAACCCATTCCTTCCAATTACCGTGACTCCCTTATAGCAATATCTATCTATATATATATAATATCAGTTTATTACTGTCCGCCTATCTTATTAATATTATTTCCTTTATTTTGACATCAATCCAAAAGTCACTAATACTAGCCAAACTCCGTTTCTGACTCATGAGCTGCAGATCATGAATCAAAAAGGACAGAGGTTAGATATTAAACTAATAAGACCATACAACCCCTCCATCCACCAATTATTCAACCCAAATTACTCCATTGAGGGATGGGTAGGGGATTTGTCCTCTACAAATTATACGTCCAAATTACTCCATTGAGGGATGGGTAGGGGATTTGTCCTCTACAAATTATACGTCCAAATTACTCCATTGAGGGACGGGTAGGGGATTTGTCCTCTACAAATTATACGTCCGATACTCCATTGAGGGACGGGTAGGGGCCTGCACGTGTTCTACCAATTCGTCCGATACTCCACTGAGAGGGCTTTGTTTGACGGGTGGGGGCCTGTTGTCTTATATGGTTTGTTTTATTTTGACCACTGTAGATTTAAATCATCCATCCATTTAATATATTGAGCTTTAACAATAAGTTTTAAATGCCTTAAACAATACATTTTATATTCCATTGCCTTAACCTTCTGTTCTAATTCCTTGAACCATCAGTATAATTATGTTTGCCTTAAAAAATAAGTTTTAAATTCTTTTAAATATTTTGAATATAATTTAAAATAATAAGTAAACCAAACAGGTTAAAATCTTTTTCATTCCAAAATTAGTTTGTCGCTGAAATATCTATGTTCGGTATGTCTGTATGTATTAATGAACGAATGTTTTTTTTTCCCTCATTCTCCAGTCAGTTAGAACAAAGTAAAAATTTCCAAGGATCTGTCAGTGACAAATCATTAAGTTAGCGTCATTCGCCCATCCAAAATGGTCACTCTGGTCTCTTAAAACTCAATTTCCCATAATTCTTTCTGGTCTGAGACTCCATTTCCCATAATTCCTTCAGCAGGAAGTGTTAGCTTTGTGGTACGTTAGACACGTTTCCATGGCAACGTCATCCTACCAGCTACAGTCTCAAGTGAATTCCATTTAAAACAATTAAATTAACCCTAATAAGATTCAATTTGTTCTATATCAATATTGGGAAACATTAACTATAATATTAAGTTTATTATAAAGTCATTTTTATTTATTTTAAAAGTTTTGAAAGTATTTTATCATTGTAACTTAAGATTTTTTGTGAGCTTGTAGATTTGCTAATTTTCAAAAGCTATTTTTCTGTTTTTATCTCATTTCAATATAATCTTCAGAACAAAGATGTTTATTCCTTATTTTTCATTGTTATATTTTAATTTTAAATATTTTAGTTATAAACTTTTTACAGCAAATTCATTCTCTGACACACTATATATATATGGAATATATATTGTGTCAAGAGGAGGGAGTTGGTGAATATTTGATTTAAATGTGAATATTGGATTTAAATGTGATTTGCTTAATATCTTTTTGATGTTGTTTTTTGTCCTTTATCATAGTCATTTAACGATAAATACTAACTTACAGTCTTAGTCACATTCATCCATTTCAGATCTTGCCCCAGGAGTCATTGAAGTTTACAAAACCTCCCCATACAAAACCTCCCCAGGGGAGACTGAGGGTCTAAAACTCCGATGGACAACCGTTGTATTATATTTTGCAAATAGTTCTTAACTGTTTTAAACTACTTATGTTTTGTCAAATACATTTCATGTACACTTTCTACACACAGTAATTCTGTGGTTAATTCATTTACAGATTAAATAATCTTCCTGGTTAAATTGAGTGACAGAAGCCTCTCCTCTGCTCAAAGAGGAAAAGTAGGTCCTATACGTCTGTCTGTGTGAGTAAAGAGGCATCACGTGAGTTTTTCCCGCCATAAATTATTTTGCTTAGGGTTAAAATATCTACCCACAGTATTGCTTCAAGGAGAAGTAGGGCTAAAATTCGACTGAGCCTATACACACTTGGGGGCGGGACCTGAAACAACAACAAGCTTCTTGGAAACAAGACTATGTTGGCTAAAGTTCCTGGTGGTACATACATTGTGGGATTTTCAGGAAAAGTTAAAAGTTAAATAAATTCAGATCCTGCCATCCTGCAAAGGGATGGCCTTAAAAATAAAATAAAGAAAGGTTTGACAGATCTGTTTATAATTATAATACCTTATTCTGGGAACTTATGAGGTGATGTCATTTTTCTCATTTAACAGCATATAGAACCCACTTACCATTCTAATTATTCTATAAGTCTATGTAAGATTTCATCCTACTAACGCTGATTATTTACTCATGAAATATAACCATTTGGCTTCCAAATTAATAAACAGTACAGTTTTTTTTAAAGAAGTGAACCCTTATATCTGAATACATAACCATTTGTTTTTGCCCTTATAGTCCTTTAATACAATTTAAAAAGATATTTAAGTCTACATGTATCTGAACGTCCGTCTCCTTATATATTAATTAATTAATTACATTTTCTTTCGATGTCATCTTATCTACCAATCTAGCCCACAAGAACTTGGGATTGATGGAGTTAGAAATATATATGTTTTGTGGACCAGATTGATATGATCTAGAACTATCGATCTAACCAGTCAAAATTAATATAGTGATGTCTTTTTGGGCCTGTACTTTAAACATGCTTTCTGTAACTACTATACTTTCCCTACCAAGGCCATGTAGCTGGCTCCATAGCTATCTGGGGCCGGCTCCATAGGTTTCCAATCAGTAAAAACATGTCTTGGTCAACGCTTTGTGATCTAATGTCCTAATGACCTGTATCTCTGTACACGACCTATATCTCTGTATGACCTGACATTGTCACTAATTTACTCTGTCAGCTGTCACCCTGTCACAGATAAACCTGCCACATGTCCTATGATATCGAAGGGATAACTTGTTTATGAAACCATAAGATGTACACAAGGATACTATAAGATGAACAACAACTTATTATGATGACACCCTGATGCCTGACAGCTCATCCAATATGATCTGACGTCTGAGGGTCTTAACCAATCGTTAGGATCCACCTCATATCTGATGTCCGGACTCCAACTTGTGTATAAATACTATTGCCTGTCTTTGTAATGGCAGAGAGATATTTTTGCTGTACGGTGCCTCGTGGATTGATTCTTTCTCTTAATACAATGTCAACCTTTTAATTTGAGAACCGGCCTGTGTCTGTCTTTGATTTCGTCTCATCCTTTTTACACTGGGTTTTCAGCGGTTTAACTACAAATAGTTTTAATTAACATAGAGTAGGATTTACGACCCTTTATCAACTCTATTACAGCCGTTTATGGAGACAGGTTGTTATAATGTCCATATTTGAAATGAAATGCACCGTCGACTTTCTTTCTCCTTCTTCTTGACAACAATGTTAACATCTAGGATAATGTTTGAGTATAAGATGATGTGATGTGATCTCTGTGCTGCCTGGTGGGGATTCTGTTCATCCTTTTTGGCTGCAACTTGAAAGAACTGTTTCTTTTGTTGGTTTGGAATCCTCTTTACCTCCTTGTTGTTTGTCTTCACAGTTAATATCTTTTCATCTTCCTTTCTACTGCCACTGTAGATCCAGGCAGCCCTGCAGCATTAGAGAATCAGAATCAGAATCAGAATCAGTTTTATTGTCACATCACAGGTTTACAAGGTAAAAAAGTGTGTGAAATTCTTTTTTGTACATCGTTCCCATCGCAACGTTAGTTTCCATAGAAAGAAGAGGGGGGGGGGAGAAGAAGAGGGTGGGGGGCAGGTGGGAAGGAGATCAAAAACAAGAGAGCAACAGAAGGCCAGACAAGTTATCTACATATTTACAAATTACCTGAGATAATAAATAAAACTAAAAAAACTAAACTAAGGTGCCTGAGCATAGCAGCAATGTATTGTACTGTGCATGTTATACTTATACTGTGCATGATAGACAAGGACGTTAAGGTGCTTAAGGAGCACAATAAAAAGACCCAAAAAAAGTCAGTGCGTTATACAAGGGATTAAGGTGCAAAAGGTCAGTGCGTGTCCACCTAGAGTGGACTGACCCTAGTATAATCCGCATGTAGCTCCATGAGGGAGTGCAACAAAAAGTCATTTGTACCTGGTGTAGTCCACAGGTGTGTCCGAGGGGGGGGCTAAAGTCCAAGTCATTGTCCCTGGTATAATCCACAGGTGTGTTCAGGAAGAGCCAGAAAAGTCTGCGCCGCCTGCTGTCAGGCTGCTGAACTCATCCAGGCTTATGCCCCATTCAGCATTCTGACAGCGGCTGGATTGAAACTACACCAAAATCTGGTGGTGGAACTCTTGATACTGCGGTAGAGCCCCTTGCCCGGTCGCGGTCGTTGTAGGGGGTTGAACAGTCTATGACTTGGGTGGTGCTTGTCCTTGATGATGCGCTTGGCTTTGACCACGCACCGCTTTTTGTACAGTTCCTGGAGCGCTGGGAGCTCGATTCCCATTATCCGCTCTGCCGATCGCACTACTCGTTGTAGGCTGACCTTTTCTCGGGCAGTGCAGTTCCCGTACCAGGCCGTGACACAGCCTGTTAGGATGCCTTCGACAGAACTGTTGTAGTACAGCCTGAGGATGCGACGTCCTACTCCGAGCTTCTTCAGGCGGCGGAGCCAGTACAGTCGCTGCTGAGCCTTTTTCCTCACGTGTGTGGAGTGCGTCTCCCATTTGAGGTCCTCCTCGATGTGTACTCCGAGGAACTTGAACTCGCTGACCCTTTCCACTGCAGCACCGTCGATGAGGATGGGCGCATGGTCTCTCCGCGGCCTCCTGAAGTCCACGATCAGTTCTTTGGTCTTGTCGACGTTAAGAGAGAGGTTGTTCTCACGGCACCAGTGTGCCAGTGATTTGATCTCCTCTCTGTAGTCAGACTCGTCGTTGTTGACGATTCGGCCTATCACTGTCGTGTCGTCCGCGTACTTTATGATGGTGTTGGAGACATGTGTGGCTATGCAGTCATACGTGTACAGGGAGTAGAGGAGAGGGCTCAGCACGCATCCCTGGGGTGCTCCGGTGTTGAGGGTCAGGGGGTCGGATGTGATGCTGCCCATTCTCACCACCTGATGTCGGTTGGACAAGAAGTCCTGTATCCAGTCGCACATGCTTGGGTGTAGCCCTAGGTGTCTGAGCTTTTTGTCAAGTATTGCTGGGACAATGGTGTTGAATGCTGAGCTGTAGTCCACGAACAGCATACGTACATATTTGTCCTTCAGCAGCTTGTTGTCCATGTGCGAGAGGACGGTGTGGAGAGCCATGGCAATAGCGTCGTCGGTGGATCTGTTTTTGCGGTATGCATACTGCCACGGATCCAGCGAGGCAGGTAGCGTGGAGCTGATGTATTCCCTCACCAGTTTCTCGAAACACTTGCTGACGATCGGGGTGAGAGCAACAGGTCTCCAGTCGTTCAGGCATGTCACTTTGGCCTTTTTGGGAATGGGCACAATGGTTGACATTTTGAACCCTGCAGGGACCACAGCCAGGGAGAGGGAGAGGTTAAAGATGTCAGCGAAGACACCCGCCAGCTGGTCTGCACATGTCTTAAGGACCCGGCCTGGAATCCCATCAGGTCCGGCTGCCTTGTGGATGTTGACCCGTGTGAAGGCTGTACGCACTTCTCTCTCCGAGATGGTTAGAGGAGGGTTCTCCTCTGCTGGTGCTGCTGATGGCCCCGCTTGGCTGCCGCGGTTGGAGCTGATCTCAAACCGGCCGTAGAAAGTGTTCAGTTCGTTGGGGAGGGAGGCAGGCGGGTTCACCTCGCTTCTGGTTCTTGTTTTGCAGTCTGTCAAGGTGTGTACTGCCTGCCATGTGCTCCTGATGTCGCCACTGCTGAGTTTGTCTTGCATCTTTTTTGTGTAGGCCTTTTTCGCCTTCCTGATGGCGCTGTTTAGGGCCGCGCGCGTCGTGTTGCGCGTTTCCACGTCGCCAGATTTGAAACCAGCGTCCCGTTCATGCAGATGTGCACGTACTCCGCTGTCCATCCATGGTTTCTGATTGGGATAGATCCGAACTGTCTTTTTTGGGACTATGTCATCTATGCACTTGCTGATAAAGCCAGTGACTGAGTCTGAGAGTTCGTTGATGTTATTCCCAGCGGCGTTCTTAAACATCCCCCAGTCAGTCTGGTAGAAGCAGGATTGTAGCATAGCGTCTGTGTCCTCAGACCAGATTCGGATTTCCTTCTCAACGACCGGCTCCCTTTTTAGCCTCTGTTTGTAGGCAGGTAGCAGCTGGATGGCGTCGTGGTCAGAGCTTCCTAGCGGTGGGCGGCGGAGAGCTTTGTATCCATCCTTGAAGGGCGTGTAGCAGTGGTCAAGAATATTGTCACCACGGGTACTGCAGGCGACATGCTGGTGGAATTTGGGAAAGACCTTTTTTAAGTCTGTCCGGTTGAAGTCGCCTAGGCAGATGACTGCGCAGTCCGGGTGGCGATTTTCTTGTGCACTGATCGCCTGGTGTAATTCCCTCATAGCTGTGTCCTTATTAGCTCCAGGATGAATGTAAACAACGGCTACAATCACGATGCTGAAGTCGCGTGGTAGGTAGAAAGGACGGCAGGCTATGATTAAAAGTTCAAGGTCTGGTGAGCAGTGACTGTCTAGGATTTTAACATCTTTGCACCAGTTGTTGTTGATCAAGGCACAAACTCCCCCCCCACGTTGCTTACCGCTCAGTACAGGGTCTCTGTCTTTCCTATACGCGGTGAAGCCAGGAGGAGTGATAGAAGAATCAGATGCTAACTCCGTTAGCCACGTCTCTGTTAGCACAACAACACAGGTCCTCCTCGTCTCTGCGTTGTATTTAACGCGCGCCAGTAAGTCGTCCATAGTGGTCACTGTTCTTGATTCACACAGAGATCTAACGTTCGCTAGCAGGATTGAAGGCAGTGCAGGTTTATATCCACGTTTTGTTGTTCTTACGAGAAGACCCGCTCTAGTGCCTCGCCGCCACGGTCTTTTTCGACGGGGGTATGTTGTTGATCCGGCCGGAACAAAGGGTACCCCACCCCCCCCCCAGCCGAGCGGGAGGTTTTCGGCAAAAAAGTCCGGAATTCTGTGTGTAATCGCTGTGCTGATGTCCATAAGTGCTTGTCTGTCATAACTCCTTAGACACGCGACGGTGTAGGGAAAAAAGAGAAGGCTAAAAAATACTAAAAAGATGGAAAAACGTTGCGATGCTACGGAGCTTGTACGAATGCGGCCGTCTTTCATGGCGCTTCCGGTAGAGTAACTTAGAATATCATTTAGATGGATTACTAGATTCACACACACTGTAGTATTGTCTCAGATTTCAATAGGAGTTCAGGCATTGAACCTGTGTGGACGAACACTGTTCAGCGTAATCCCATAAAGATAAGGATGGTGTTGTTGCTAATCACACACACACACACACACACACACACACACACACACACACACACACACACACACACACACACACACACACACACACACACACACTAACCCCTCTCAGCTACCTGAGGTGCAGGGGGTCAGAAAGCGGCTTTGGGCTGATTAAACTGGTAGTCAAAATGATTTAACTCATTAAGTCCGGGATGTGTCATTTTAGATTTCTTTTGGCTATTCAAAAATAGCAGATACACAAGCCCATAGCGCGACGCCGAGTGCTTCGGGATGAGCTTGTAGATCTGCTATTAAAAAAAAATGGAAATCTTTGAATATATATATTTTTAAAGCGAACATTTGTAAAACATGTTGTTCCAGGGACCCCCTAGAGGCAAAGACTTGAGTTGCAAATGTTCGCTTTCTAAGAAAATATATATTCAAAGATTTGCAAAAAAAAATCACGATTTTTTAAAAAATAGCCCAAAGAAATCTAAAAATGACAGACGCGTTCCCAGATTGAATGGGGTAATCCTGCATTAGACAACTTCCTAACAACACAGGCTGTTCATGTGGACATGTTGTTATTTAATGACTTAGTTCAGTTCCTTTTGAAAACCATATCCAAGCATCTTATTGGATCAGCAGTAATGTCTCTGTACTCAATTATTTTCTTAATTATCCGAGTCTTGGCTGTACTGGGCATGTGCGAAACCTCATTTATGTTCCTTTGTGCGGTGGTGTTGCGCGCCGATATAAGCAGACCTAAATATGTCTTTTTTACACAAAAAAAAATGTCCTGTGGTCTTTGATGGCCAGATGTGAGTTATTGGGGGTGTTGCAGCCAATTTGATATATTTTAATATTTGTATATGAAGGTGCTGTGATATTGTGATGGTGCTCTGATTACTACAGAATTGACCTGGGCATAGGCGGGGACTCAGCCAATTTCGAGGTACAGCCTACTATTTGGGGATGTCACAGGTGCACAGCATTAGGGATTGGGAATCACCAGAGGGAAGCCATACAGTTTTTCAACCGTGCGTGTTTTTGTTTATTTTCTGTTTGTTTTGAGTTATTTTCGGTTTATTTCTTTATTTACAGTTAGTTGTTTAGTTACAGTTAAACACCCGGCTTTTGTTTTGCTGTCATCATATCCTGCAATCTAAATAAACACCTTAAATGCACTCAAGAGGACCTGATTTACTTTCAACACCACGCGTCTGGAAAAGCTTCATAGTTCACACCATATCCCTCATTGGCAATTATTTGTTGTTCAGTTTGCCTCTACATTTAAGTTGAAAAACTTGCTTCCAAAGACGAATGGACACAGGAGGACAGCGCTCTATTCATTGACTCTTTTCCCGATTTAAATCCACGTTACGCACCCGCAAGAGGAACGGGGACGGACGGACCAAACATCAAAGTCACGGTAGGACTGGTTATGAATGAATAAAAAGTTGCGGAGGAGAGTGGCTTCACGCAACGGGATACAGGCACATCCCATAAAGTAATTCTAAACAAAGCCTCCGTGAATTGTTAAATAATGGCCATGAGTAACGAGGAAAATCAGGAAATGAACGCAGAAATGAATGCTACTGTCAATCAAACTGAAACGGAGGAGGGGCTTGGTAAAAGGCCAGCTAAACTCACATATAAAGCAGCGGAAGCAAAAATATTATCTATGCAAAAGGACAGGAATTCTGGGATAAAACAATTGTGTAAAATGTCAAAGGAATTGGAACAAATGATGATTTCAAATGGAAATGTTTCTGACCTGCAAATCAAACATGACATGTTGTGGAAAATGTCTGGGGAAACTACAAGGTTGCATGAGTCATTGAAACCTTTGTTGCCTGAGGATGAAATGTTTAAACAAACGCAATGGTTTCAAAATCAAATGCACAATGTTAAAGGAGTAATGCACAAAATGGAAAAATGGGGATGATGAAATCGATGATGTGTCAAATAATGCAAATGAGGTTGTGGATAACACTGGATCAAATGAAAATTATGTGTCAAATACAAATGAGGTCATGTATAACAATACTGTGTCACATGCAAATGAGGAGCTGGATGATATTGGACCTAATGACAGTATTTCCAACATGGGTGACAAAACGAATGTGTCAGGTGGAAGCTCTGGCCATTCAAGGTCCTCAAGGTCCACAACTTGCTCTGCACGTATCAAGGCAGAGGCTGAAAGGGCTGCACTCCTGGCTTTGGAGGCTGCTCTCAAGGAAAGGCATGAGCTGGAAGCTCAAGAGGCTCAAATTAGGAAAAGAAAGGAATTGCTTGAAGTGCAAAGTCAGATTGCTGCACAGACAGCAAAGGTCACAGTACTCCGAAACAGAGGGTCTGACGTAGGCACAAATGGAATGAATTCATATGTGTCAAAACACAAGTCTGCTCTCAAACCATCTGCTGTGCCATTTGTTCCACAAACATCAAGTTGTACCGTCAACCATCCACCAACAGGAGGCAGTAAAACTGCAAAACCCACTCAAGCACATCAAAATCCATACAACCAGTACAATCTACCAACAGGAGCTGCTGAATCTACAATGCCATTACAGTCTCAGCAGCTACAGGATCCATATAACCAGCTCAATACTGCAGCTACAATGCCAAGTGGAACAGGGGCACGGCGCAAAGACACCACTTCACAAGGAACCAGATCAAAAACCTATGCTTCAATTCACAACCCAAGCATGCCTCAAAGATCTAATCAGTCATATCCCAGTGCATTTCCACAACAGCAATGTATCCAAGTCGATGAGGACCAAGGCAGCATGCCTCAAAGATCTCATCAGTCATATCAACCTACACAGCCATCACAGCAATCAAACCAAAACAGTGAGGAACCGGACCAAGGCAATATTTTCACCATCATGCAAAAGCAAAATGACATCACAGCATTACTAGTACAACAGCAGTCTTCGTTATCATTACCCCCAAGGGACATACCAGTGTTTGATGGAAACCCTCTTGAATACAACTTATTTGTCAGAGCCTTTGAACATGGAGTGGAAGGAAAAGCTACTAGCAGTGTAGACTGCTTATACTACCTGGAGCAGTACACTCGAGGGCAACCTAGAGAGCTGGTTAAGAGCTGTCAACACATGCCATCTGACAGGGGGTATCAAAGGGCAAGAATGCTTTTAGAAGAACGCTTTGGAAATGAGCAAAAAATTGCTACTGCATATATGGAAAAAGCAATTGGATGGGCACCACTGAAGTCTGAGGACATCAAAGCCTTACAAGCATTTTCACTATTCTTACGCATCTGCTGTAATGCTATGGAGGACATAAGCTACATGTCAGAGATGAATATGCCATCAAATATACGTGCTATAATCATGAAGTTACCATACAAACTAAGGGAAAAATGGAGAAACATTGCTTTTGAACATCAGGAGAGACGCCATCGTCAAGCAGGTTTCAGTGACTTGGTCAATTTTATTGAGAGACAAGTGTCTATT
Source organism: Gymnoscopelus braueri (assembly GCF_963280865.1). Classification (NCBI taxonomy): domain Eukaryota; kingdom Metazoa; phylum Chordata; class Actinopteri; order Myctophiformes; family Myctophidae; genus Gymnoscopelus; species Gymnoscopelus braueri. The sequence goes on from NC_137607.1 coordinate 5,830,825, forward strand.
GCATCTGATCCACTGTATGGAAACATTCAAGACACAGTTGTCTCATTCTCCAAATTCAAAGTTGAAAATAAAGTGTCACAGGGACGCATAAAGGAGAAAGGAAGCAGTTTCGCTACATCTGTGGCAGCTGTTAACTTTGAAACTCAAACGGAGAAATACTTACCTGATAAGTCAAAGGGACCTTGTCTGCTGTGTGAAGAGGGCCACAGATTGGAAGTGTGCCCCAAGATGGAAAAGAAGCAGCATCGGGATAAAATTGATTTCCTAAAAAAGAAAGGTGCTTGTTTTGGATGTCTATCAGTTGGACACATGAGTAAGGATTGTCACAGTCGGCTGTCTTGCAAGTTGTGTAACCTAAAACATCCAAGCATTCTCCATATCCATGCAAAGGAATGGAAAGAAATCAAATCAAAGGACACACAGCAAGAAACAACATGGAGGAGTCAAGCCACCACTCCCAAGACATGTGGCCATATAGGAGCCGGAGCACAGGATTGCGTCTTGTCAATTGTGCCTGTGAAGATCAAGGCAAAGAAAGGCAGCACAATTCTAAAGACCTATGCATTTCTAGATCCCGGCAGCTCATCTACTTTCTGCTCTGAGCAACTGATGAGGAAGCTAAAGGTGAGAGGAAGGAACACTAAATTCCTGATGAAAACAATGAATAAAGAAAGCTTTGTCAACAGTCACGTCATCTCAGGACTAGAGGTAGCTGCACTCAATGGTAACATCTATATTGAGTTGCCTGATGTGTACACCCAACGCAAGATGCCTGTGACTCGTGATAACATCCCCAACAGGAAGACTTGTATGCTTGGCCATACTTGGACTCTGTGGAAATTCCTGCTATCGATGCTGATGTGGAGCTGTTAATTGGAACTAACTCTCCAGAAGTAATGGAACCATGGGAAGTGATAAACAGCAGGGGTAAAGGACCTTACGCTGTTAGAACCCTATTGGGATGGGTTGTCAACGGACCATTGAGAGGAGGCAATGAGAGTGGGAGTAGCTGCCCCACAGTCGCAGCCAACCGCATATCCATTGCTCACATAGAGGAACTGCTGGTGAAGCAGTACAACCATGACTTCAATGAGAAATCAGCAGAAGACAAGCCAGAAATGTCCATAGAAGATCTTAAGTTCATGCAAATTGCCAACACTTCAGCTGAACTCAATAATGGACATTACTGCTTGAAGTTGCCTTTTAGAGAAGAGGACAATGTTGTTATGCCCAACAACCGCCATCTTGCTGAGCAAAGGGTCCTCTGCCTAAAAAGGAAATTGGAGAGAAATCCAACATTCAAAGAGGAATACACCAACTTTCTTGGTGATGTCATAAACAACGGCTATGCAGAGAGTGTGCCAGAGCATCAGGTGAAAGGAAAAGAAGGAAAGGTGTGGTACATCCCGCATCATGGGGTGTACCATCCTAAAAAGAAAACCCTGAGAGTGGTATTTGACTGTGCGGCAAGCTACAAAGGTGTGTCACTCAACACTAAACTACTCCAGGGACCTGACTTGACAAATTCCTTGCTCGGAGTTCTCACAAGGTTTCGCCTAAACTCTATAGCAGTTATGGCTGACATAAAAGCTATGTATCATCAAGTCCAAGTGGCAAAACAGGATGTAGACTTTCTTCGCTTCCTATGGTGGCCAAGAGGTGATCTGACACAGCCGCTCACTGAGTACAGAATGACTGTTCATCTGTTTGGTGCAATATCATCGCCCAGCTGTGCCAGTTTTGCCCTTAGAAAAACGGCTGAAGACAACAAAGCAGACTTCCCAGTTCATGTAACAGACACCATCAAGCAGAACTTTTATGTGGACGATTGCTTGAAGTCCTTGTCTTCAGAGGCAGAAGCCATGTCTTTGGTTACAGACCTGACCGCTCTATGTCAGTTGGGAGGATTCCAACTGCTGAAATGGACCAGCAACAGCAGGTCAGTGTTGGAAGCCATTGATGTGGAGGAAAGAGCCAAGGAAGTGAAAGAACTGGATTTCGACAGAGACAGCCTTCCTGTCGAAAGAACCCTGGGACTGCAGTGGTGCGCAGAAACTGACACCTTTAGGTTCAAGATGGCAGTCCAAGAAAAACCATTCACAAGAAGAGGTATCCTGTCGGTGGTGAGCTCAGTCTACGACCCCATTGGAGTTTTAGCACCCTTCACCTTACCTGTCAAGATAATGCTGCAAAACCTCTGTAAGATGAGCTACAGTTGGGATGAGCACATTCCTCAAAACTACCAGTTGCAGTGGGTGGGGTGGCTAGAAGATCTAAGAAGACTCAGCACTTTCAGTGTGCCGAGATGTTTTAAACCCAAAGGATTTGGACAGCTCACAAGTGCCCAACTACATCATTTCTCTGACGCCAGCGAGAACGGCTATGGCACAGTTTCATACTTGAGGCTGCAGAGTGATGATGAGAAGATCCATGTAGCTTTCGTTCTAGGAAAGGCACGAGTTGCTCCTCTTAAGAATGTGACAATCCCAAGGATGGAACTAACAGGTGCTGTGCTGGCAGCGAGAGTTGACAGACTCCTGAAAGTAGAGTTGCAACTAGAGCTGGAAAACTCAATCTTCTGGACAGACAGCACAACAGTGTTAAAGTACATCAGGAACGAAACAAAGCGCTTTCACACCTTTGTTGCCAATAGGGTCTCTGCTATAAGAGAAGCCACAGACATCTCACAATGGAGGTACGTTGACACAAAACGGAACCCAGCTGATGAGGCCTCTCGTGGGGTGAAAGTTGAACACCTTCTCACTTGCAGCAGATGGATCCATGGCCCAGAGTTTCTTGCCAAGAGTGAAGAGGAATGGCCTCTTAACATCTTGGATTCAACTTCCATCAGCAGTGATGACCCAGAGGTTAGAGGAGAGGTTTCAGTTAATACTGTCATCATCAACGATGCACCAAATAACATATCTGATGAAGACCCACAGAATGCAGTAAATCAACTGATAACCCACTTCTCCTCGTGGAAAAGGCTTAAGACCTCAGTTGCGTGGTTTCTCCAGCTGAGAAAGACGTTGCAGTTGTTGAGTCAAAAGAGAAAAGAAATACAAGCTTCTCTGTCCAGCAGTGGACTTGACCCAACTCAACAAAAGAACAAAGAGGAAGAGGACATGAAGAGATTCAGAGCCACAATGGGTGGTCATGTCGTATTTCCTGAAGATATTGACGCGGCTGAAAGTGCCATCATTCAGTACTGCCAAATGGACAAGTTTAATGATGAAATCACTGCTTTGAAAAAGGGAACATCTGCAGTGAAGAAAAGCAGTCACATTTATAAACTTGATCCAGTGCTGAAACAAGGACTCTTGAGAGTGGGAGGTAGGCTTAGCAAAGGAGCAATGCCTGAAGACACAAAACATCCAGTCATTCTTGCTAAGGACCAACACATCTCCACTCTCATCTTACGCCACATTCATGAACAGTTTGGACACTGTGGAAGAAATCACCTACTTTCCAGACTTCGTCGACAATACTGGATCACAAAAGCAAATGCTGCTGCTAGGAAGATCCTCTCTTCCTGTGTTGTTTGCAGACGATATAGGGGAAAGCTGGGTGAACAAAAGATGGCAGATTTGCCAAAAGAAAGACTGCAATGTGATCTTCCACCATTCACAAATGTGGGCATTGACTATTTTGGGCCGTTTGAAGTGAAGAGAGGCCGCAGCCTCATCAAACGCTATGGAGTTATCTTCACCTGCATGGCCAGTCGGGCAGTCCATCTGGAAATGGCCTATTCATTGGACACCAGTTCCTGCATCAATGCAATACGCAGATTCATTTCCAGGCGAGGCCAAGTATCACACATCAAATCGGACAACGGAACCAACTTTGTTGGAGCAGAACGTGAGCTGAGAGAAGCTCTATCTCATTTGAACCATCAGAAAATTCAAAACTCACTACTTCATTCTGGAGTGAAATGGAGTTTCAACACTCCAGCCGCATCCCATCATGGAGGAGTATGGGAAAGAGTCATTCGCATGGTCAGGAAAGTGCTGAACTCTATTCTCCATCAGCAACATCTGGACGATGAAGGACTACAAACACTCCTGTGCGAAGTGGAAGCCATATTGAATGACCGTCCCATTACAAAAACCTCAGAGGATCCAAATGATCTCGAACCCCTGACTCCAAATCACATTCTCTTGTTAAAAGGCAAACCTTCTCTACCACCCGGGCTTTTTGACAAAAATGACTCCTACTCCAAACGACGATGGAGGCAAGTTCAATTCCTCGCCAATCTCTTTTGGCACAGATGGATTCAGGAGTATGTACCACTGTTGCAAGAGAGACAACGGTGGCCAAAGGACAAGAGGAACTTTGTCACAGGAGACATTGTCATCGTAGCGGACTCTAATGCCCCTCGCGGATCCTGGCTGTTGGGCAAGGTACTGCAGACCTTTCCCGACAGACAAGGACTTGTGCGGTCGGTTAGAGTCCGGACGAAGTACAATATCCTGGAGCGACCAATCACGAAGATCTGTCTTCTATTGGAAGCTGAATAAAGACTGAAACCCAACTTCTATTATTGGGGTTACCAACCCTATTGGATTATCTACATGAACAATGAACATTATGGATTGAGAATACTGATATGGACTATTCTATTTGGCTGCAATGTTTTGTATGTTGTTGAATTGTTATGTTATTATACAGTAACAATTAGGAGCCGGTGTGTTGCAGCCAATTTGATATATTTTAATATTTGTATATGAAGGTGCTGTGATATTGTGATGGTGCTCTGATTACTACAGAATTGACCTGGGCATAGGCGGGGACTCAGCCAATTTCGAGGTACAGCCTACTATTTGGGGATGTCACAGGTGCACAGCATTAGGGATTGGGAATCACCAGAGGGAAGCCATACAGTTTTTCAACCGTGCGTGTTTTTGTTTATTTTCTGTTTGTTTTGAGTTATTTTCGGTTTATTTCTTTATTTACAGTTAGTTGTTTAGTTACAGTTAAACACCCGGCTTTTGTTTTGCTGTCATCATATCCTGCAATCTAAATAAACACCTTAAATGCACTCAAGAGGACCTGATTTACTTTCAACACCACGCGTCTGGAAAAGCTTCATAGTTCACACCATATCCCTCATTGGCAATTATTTGTTGTTCAGTTTGCCTCTACAGGGGGCTAGAAGAGCTACTGTAAATAATAATAAAGAAAACGCCGGGTTATTGTGTAAAAAAAGACATATTTAGCCACCGGACAGAAAATTGCTAAAACTATAGAAAGCAGTACATTTAAAAATGTTAACACTCATCTTTTATTTACTTTAATTACAAGCTAAAACATAAACCTTGGTTGTAAAAAAACTAAGTTGTCCTTTAAAAGCATGCTCCTCCTCCTCTCTGTGCTGAGACCATAGAGGTATAATATAACTAGAGGGCGGATTGCCCCGCCCCCAGCTATCATTTCAATGAATGTGCTCAGTGGCGTTTTGAAGCACCCGGAAACCTGCCGGAAGTAGAATTATTGGTTTGATTTTGTACCCCCATAGAGTTATGAGCATGCGCACTAGTGTCCTTTTTGCGTTCTACGGCAGCCCGTGTGTCAAGGATTGAACGCGATATATTTATTAAATACACTCGAGATGCCTATGTATAACTAAATGCATATGTGTTTATGTATAATATGTTTACATATTTATATATATATATATAAATATCTCTCAGCATGTTTTGCGCGTGCATGTATTTCTCCCCGCCTGCAGTTCCAGCTTTGGCCACTGGGGTGGCAGCTTCAATGTTTCTCAGCAACTCTGGGGGCTTGGCTGAGACGGCTGTCTTCTACCTGGGACTGACATAAAAAAAAAAGCTCTGTCCTGGCAGCTGCTGCCCCCTTCAGACACAGCTGCCTGCAATAGTTTGGCTGCATCGCCCCCTAGTGGCCTTTACGCCACACTCCTCTGGCCGAGGGTTAACCGACCGCGGCTTGGCTGGCCTCCTCCACTGTGCCTCTCTGCTCCTCTTCCTCCTCCTCCTCCTCCTCCTCACTGGTTGTGTCAGTGTCTGACTCTCCCGTACTGAAACATGTCCCTGTTTTCCAGCAGCAGGACAGCTCCCCCGGTACTCAGCCCCCTCTCGCTCCTCCCCGAAACCCAAACAGCACCTACAAAGCCCGTCGTCCCTCCGAGGTAACGGCTCCCCCCCCTCCTCCCACCGCCCGCTGTCTCTACAACTCAAAGGGCTGTGGGGTCATTTCTTTCAGGCACGCACAGACCTCCATGTAACGCTGTACGGATGTTCTTAGACCACAGGAGGTCACTGGTCATCAGTGGTGGAAAGTAACTGTACTCAAGTACTGTACTTAAGAACAATGTTGTGGTATTTTTACTCTACTGGAGTATTTACAATTCTCAGGGGCAGATATTGTACTTTTACTCCACTGCAATTATTTGAACACTTTAGTTACAAGTTACTTTGCAGATATAAATTATTATATTATAAGACATACATTAACCACTTCAGCCCTATTTTATACATAGGCTATTTGAAAATAGCCGATCTACAAGCTCGATGCGACGCGTTGTGAGCTTGTAGATCAGCTATTTTCAAACATTTTTGTACTTTTACTTTTGGTACTTTAAATATATTTTGATGCCAATACGTTTGTACTTTTACTCAAGTAACATTTTGAACACAGGCCTTGTATTTTTATATTGTGGTATTGTTACTTTTACTTAAGTAAAATATCTTGAGTACTTCTTCCACCCCTGCTGGTCAGTGACAGTGACATTGGAGGGAAGTTGACTCCCTGCCCTCTCAACCAAACTCCACCCTGAGACACTCCAGTTTGTCAGACATTTTGAAATGAGAACCTTGGTATCCAAAATGAGATCTAGTTTCTTTCATTTATATCAGTATCATAAAGGTAGGTGTAGATCAGCAATAGAAACTAGTTTGATAGCACAGCACACCTCTGTACATAAGGTAAAAGATCCAAAGTGAGACTTGTACCAGTCCACTACACACAGACTACAAGCTGTGGAGTTCTTCCAGACGGTATCATGTACATGATGTGTATTTCTTTAAGGGGATTTGTCTCTACGTGTCAGCTACAGAGCAAACTGTAATTTGTAGGTAATGAAACGGAGGTTTTCTGCTGTTACGTCTCCATTTTGGATGAAAATGACAGCGTCACTGTGTGACTGACGTGACGTCTTATCAGACAAATGTTTGTTTAGGTCTTAGGAACACACGTCACATGAAGGGTTGCCAGATCTGCTTATTATAATTCTTCCGCAAGATTTTATTTGAAAATAGCCGATCTACAAGCTCACAACGCGTCGCGATGAGCTTTTAGATCTGCTATTTTCAAATAGCTGATGTACATGTTAAAGTACTCATGTGGCCCATAGTCGCTTCTTTTGGGCTGGTTTTCCTAGACCTGGTTGCTCGTTTCTCTCACAGAATCTGGCAACACTAGTCACATGGTGTAGGAAGAGGTGAAGAGGTGGAGTCTATGTACTGAACATAAGGAGGTGCCATGCCCTTGATTGTCTTGTAGGCTGTCACCAGTGTTTTGGACTGGACGCGGGCAACAACCAGAGGACAGTGAAGGGGGGGGGGGGGGTCGTGAAAACATTTAGCTCAGTAGACACTATAAAGGATTTTCTTTCACCAGGCTTGGCTTTTTGTTGCTCCAGAGAGGAGTAACCCTACTAACTGCAGAGTATGTACAGTATGTCTGTATGTGAATGAGGTAATGTACTTATCGCCCAAAGGCTCATTTATATACTTTGATCGACCGTGTCGAAAAGGAAAAAAAACTCAACTCGACAAAATATCAGCCTTTTAGTCATCTCCAGCTTCTGCTGATGGCTCTGACATGTTCCACATGTACACGTGTCACACTGCCGGGGTTGCATTGCTCATGGGACGGCCGTGCAGGAACCATTTGACCAGGAGCACGCGCAGGCACACGCATAGATTTAAAACGACTTTAAATTCACACCTCAACAAAGTTTACAAAGACTTCCGACTCACACCAGGTGGATTAACATAGGAATGAGCCTAGATGCATATCAACTGTCCATTGTGTGACCTGTAGTGTAGGTGTTAAGTCACGTCATTAAAATAGAGTGCAACCACGTTCCAATTCAGCATTGCAACACTTTGCACACTGCCTTCACAGAACAACATATTTCTACTTCTAGAGATCCTCGCAGGTTTTTGGTTTTCATGTTTAATGTCCTTCGACGTTGGTTCCTTCATCTCCCATACCACTATGTAGCAACACTCCTAAGGCAGGGCTTTCCATTCATTAGAACGCTTTTAAGAATGTCTCTGATACTCTCTCTCATCTATATATGTATATATATATATACTGTGTATATATATATATATATATATATATATATATATACTATATCAAGATAAATGTCAGTTTATACACTAATGATTCCTTTTTTTTTATTAGGTAAGAGCCCATCAATTTGTGTAAACTGTCCCTAGATTTTCTAGTGGTCAGTTGTGTACATTTGCTCCACTGGGCTTACATATATATATATCTATAAACCTGTTAAGCTTCCTCACAGCGATTTCTCCTGTCTTGGTTTGTGTTTAGTCCCCCTGTCGTGTTGCTTCGGAGAAGAAGCCGATTTCAGTGAGTATTCACTGAGGCTGAACATTGTGACTTGTGGTTGTGTGTGTGTGGATGGTGTGCTGTTCTGTTCTGGTCTGGTCTGTGCGTCCTGGTTGCACCAGTATTTCGCCATGTGTTTTCCTCATTTTCCTCAACACCGTAGTGGGCAGCTCCGTACATAATACATGCAGTAGCTGGTCCTCCTGTGTTCCTCCTCTGTTGCCGTCGTCCCTATTATTTCCATAGTTGCAAAGAATTTGTGTTTTTATTCTTGTTGGTTTTTGATTTTTGTGAATGGTGCTGAATGCAGTTCCTTAAGGCCTGATTTATACCTAGTTGTTTGCCAGTGTCGCGCATCGACAGTAGCAGATCTGCAAGCTTATAGATCTGTTACTGGAGTAACGTGAACCGTCTCTAGCGAACCGACGGTATAGTGATCCCCCCATCGAATGTTGCTGCGCATTAAGTATGGTACTTACGGTAGGACTTGCTCCGTGCGGGGGAAAGGTCCTGAAAGATACATAACGTATCTTATTAAATCTTCTTTTTTATCAACACAACGCAGCTGTTAGTTTACCTAATACAACTTGACCTTATCTATAATAACAACAAAACAACAATAATAATAATAATAATAATAATGTTAATAATAATAATAATTATTATTATTAGGCTATCATTTATATTATCAACTCAGTGACATCATTTGGATTGTATAGTCCTCATGTTTGACCTGTTTGATTTATATATATATATATATATATATATATATATATATATATATATATATATATATATATATATATATATATATATAATATTATATATAACACAACGCAGCTGTTTAAATAATACTTGACCTTATCTATAATAACAACACAACAACAACAACAATAATAATGATAATGATAATGATAATGATAATGATGATAATAATAATTATTATTATTAGGCTATAATTTATATTATCAACTCAGTGACATCATTTGGATTGTATAGTCCTCATGTTTGACCTGTTTGATTATATATATATATATATATATATATATATATATATATATATATATATATATATATATATATATATATATGTATTATATATATATATATATATATATATATTACATATATATTATATTATATATATTGTCTGTCTGTCTGTCTGTCTGTCTGTCTGTCTGTCTGTCTGTGTGTGTGTGTGTGTGTGTGTGTGTGTGTGTGTGTGTGTGTGTGTGTGTGTGTGTGTGTGTGTGTGTGTGTGTGTGTGTGTGTGTGTGTGGTGAATCCCAAAGCTATTTGATGTCATCTCTCTAAAAGTTTTGTACTGCACTGTACTTGAACAATAAAATGGCTTGTCTTTGATCTGGATATAATCTGATGTGTTTCATTGCTTTATGTTGGGGCTGATTTTGATATGTTTAACAGATGAAGTATCATATTTCACAAATATATAAACTAGAACCAGGAGACCTGGTACTGCCAGACCCCTAGTGGTTGAAATCTGAATGGCCGGGCTTCGCATGACCGGTGTCCCTTCTATGTCCCTTCTATGACGAAAGAGGGACAGACTTTTTTGGCTGGGGCCGGGGGACAAAGTCACATATCATCTATGGAGAAAACAGATACAAAGCCTCATGTAAGCCCGACCCCTTGGGTCTGGCAAAAATGCACTGTACCTAGTGGTGGAATCTCCACATTCACCTATATTACTAACTATTACTATTACTACCAAATGGACCCTTACAGTTCTGAAACTCTAGGAGATTGGGGTCAATGATAATGAATTTGTTTTGTATTGCACTTCCAAAACAAAGTTGCAAAGTGCTTTACAGAGAAGGGTTACAAACAACAGACAACAAAGCAAAGCAAAAAACAGTTTGTCAATCAAATAACAGCATTTGGTTTAGAACAATCACAGGTAGAACGGTTAAGAAAAACAGGTTGTGTTATCGATGGTAACAAATGGTTTGTCCTTGTAATTAAAACGAGTGAGAATAAATTAAATGTATTATTAGTTATTATTATTATTATCCTTATTATTTCTTTAAATGCAAATTAAATGAACGCTTGAGGGTCCATTTGGTTCCATTTGTACACTCTCTGAGTAACAAAGCGGTAAATGATCCAATTTTTGGAACATTTCTCTGCGGAAATTTGGAGAAACATCACTTCAAAGTCAATTATACGTCTTATAACCTTGGACTTTAACCAAACAACTTTAATAGGTGCCAAAACTAATGCAATGTGAATCACTTAATAATGTCCCAACTGTACCTTTGATACCATTTATGGAACATTTATCTACGGAAATTTGGAGAAACATCACTTCAAAGTCAATTACACATGTCTTATAACCTTGGACCTTAAAGGAGAATTCCGGACATTTTAAGTGTTATCTTTGATGTGTCGTTACTCACCTACCGACGTAAACAGTGGCATTGTTTATTTCCAGTTATTCCCCTGTCGTCATATTTTCAACCCCCTCCGTTGTCATAATGGGAGCGCGTGTCATAGGGAAATTCGTCTATTATAACCGATGCAAAGTTATTTTTTTCTCTACTACTACTCATTGTGGAGTCTTATGATAGTCAAACATGCAGTGAAAGTTCCTGAGAGGCTACCGCTAATGACGAACGAGCTAACGCTAGTTGCTTGTTTCTCAACATGGCAACACCAAGTTGCCAGGTTCTGGGAGAGAAACAAGCAACTAGCGTTAGCTCGTTCGTCATTAGCGGTAGCCTCTCAGGAACTTTCACTGCATGTTTGACTATCATAAGACTCCACAATGAGTAGTAGTAGAGAAAAAAATAACTTTGCATCGGTTATAATAGACGAATTTCCCTATGACACGCGCTCCCATTATGACAACGGAGGGGGTTGAAAATATGACGACAGGGGAATAACTGGAAATAAACAATGCCACTGTTTACGTCGGTAGGTGAGTAACGACACATCAAAGATAACACTTAAAATGTCCGGAATTCTCCTTTAACCAAACAACTTCCTTAATAGGTGCCAAAACTAATGCAATGGGAAACACTTAACAATTTCCCCACTGTACCTCTGATACCATTTCTGGAACATTTCTCTGCGGAAATTTGGAGAAATATCACTTCAAAGTCAATTATACATGTCTTATAACCTTGGACTTTAACCACACAACTTCCTTAATAGGTGCCAAAACTAATGCAATGGGAATCACTTAGCAATGTCCCCACTGTACCTTTGATATCATTTCTGGAACATTTCTTTACGGAAATCTGGAGAAACATCACTTCAAAGTCAATTATACATGTCTTATAACCTTGGACTTTAACCAAACCACTTCCTTAATAGGTGCCAAAACTAATGCAATGGGAAACACTTAACAATGTCCCCACTGTACCTCTGATACCATTTCTGGAACATTTCTCTGCGGAAATTTGGAGAAATATCACTTCAAAGTCAATTATACATGTCTTATAACCTCAAACTTTAACCACACAACTTCCTTAATAGGTGCCAAAAATAATGCAATGGGAATCACTTAACAATGTCCCCACTGTACCTCTGATACCATTTTTGGAACATTTCTCTGCGGAAATTTGGCGAAATATCACTTCAAAGTCAATTATACATGTCTTATAACCTTGGACTTTAACCAAACAACTTCCTTAATAGGTGCCAAAACTAATGCAATGGGAATCACTTAACAATGTCCCCACTCTACCTCTGATACAATTTTTGGAACATTTCTCTGCGGAAATTTGGCGAAATATCACTTCAAAGTCAATTATACATGTCTTATAACCTTGGACTTTAACCAAACAACTTCCTTTATAGGTGCCAAAACTAATGCAATGGGAATCACTTAACAATGTCCCCACTGTACCTTTGATACCATTTCTGGAACATTTCTCTGCGGAAATTTGGCGAAATATCACTTCAAAGTCAATTATACATGTCTTATAACCTTGGACTTTAACCAAACAACTTCCTTAATAGGTGCCAAAACTAATGCAATGGGAAACACTTAACAATGTCCCCACTGTACCTCTGATACCATTTTTGGAACATTTCTCTGCGGAAATTTGGAGAAATATCACTTAAAAGTCAATTATACATGTCTTATAACCTTGCACTTTAACCAAACAACTTCCTTAATAGGTGCCAAAACTAATGCAATGGGAATCACTTAATAATGTCCCCAATGTACCTCTGATACCATTTTTGGAACATTTCTCTGCGGAAATTTGGAGAAATATCATTTCAAAGTCAATTATACATGTCTTATAACCTTGGACTTTAACCAAACAACTTCCTTAATAGGTGCCAAAACTAATGCAATGGGAAACACTTAACAATGTCCCCACTGTACCTCTGATACCATTTTTGGAACATTTCTCTGCGGAAATTTGGAGAAATATCACTTCAAAGTCAATTATACATGTCTTATAACCTTGGACTTTAACCAAACCACTTCCTTAATAGGTGCCAAAACTAATGCAATGGGAAACACTTAACAATGTCCCCACTGTACCTCTGATACCATTTCTGGAACATTATTCTGCGGAAATTTGGAGAAATATCACTTCAAAGTCAATTATACATGTCTTATAACCTCAAACTTTAACCACACAACTTCCTTAATAGGTGCCAAAAATAATGCAATGGGAATCACTTAACAATGTCCCCACTGTACCTCTGATACCATTTCTGCAACATTTCTCTGCGGATATTTGGCGAAATATCACTTCAAAGTCAATTATACATGATTATAACCTTGGACTTTAACCAAACCACTTCCTTAATAGGTGCCAAAACGAATGCAATGGAAAACACTTAACAATGTCCCCACTGTACCTCTGATACCATTTTTGGAACATTTCTCTGCGGAAATTTGGAGAAATATCACTTCAAAGTCAATTATACATGTCTTATAACCTTGGACTTTAACCAAACCACTTCCTTAATAGGTGCCAAAACTAATGCAATGGGAAACACTTAACAATGTCCCCACTGTACCTCTGATACCATTTTTGGAACATTTCTCTGCGGAAATTTGGAGAAATATCACTTCAAAGTCAATTATACATGTCTTATAACCTCAAACTTTAACCACACAACTTCCTTAATAGGTGCCAAAAATAATGCAATGGGAATCACTTAACAATGTCCCCACTGTACCTCTGATACAATTTTTGGAACATTTCTCTGCGGAAATTTGGCGAAATATCACTTCAAAGTCAATTATACATGTCTTATAACCTTGGACTTTAACCAAACAACTTCCTTAATAGGTGCCAAAACTAATGCAATGGGAATCACTCAATAATATCCCCACTGTACCTCTGATACCATTTTTGGAACATTTCTCTGCGGAAATGGGGAGAAATATCACTTCAAAGTCAATTATACATGTCTTATAACCTCAAACTTTAACCACACAACTTCCTTAATAGGTGCCAAAAATAATGCAATGGGAATCACTTAACAATGTCCCCACTGTACCTCTGATACCATTTTTGGAACATTTCTCTGCGGAAATTTGGCGAAATATCACTTCAAAGTCAATTATACATGTCTTATAACCTTGGACTTTAACCAAACAACTTCCTTAATAGGTGCCAAAACTAATGCAATGGGAATCACTTAACAATGTCCCCACTCTACCTCTGATACAATTTTTGGAACATTTCTCTGCGGAAATTTGGCGAAATATCACTTCAAAGTCAATTATACATGTCTTATAACCTTGGACTTTAACCAAACAACTTCCTTTATAGGTGCCAAAACTAATGCAATGGGAATCACTTAACAATGTCCCCACTGTACCTTTGATACCATTTCTGGAACATTTCTCTGCGGAAATTTGGCGAAATATCACTTCAAAGTCAATTATACATGTCTTATAACCTTGGACTTTAACCAAACAACTTCCTTAATAGGTGCCAAAACTAATGCAATGGGAAACACTTAACAATGTCCCCACTGTACCTCTGATACCATTTTTGGAACATTTCTCTGCGGAAATTTGGAGAAATATCACTTAAAAGTCAATTATACATGTCTTATAACCTTGGACTTTAACCAAACAACTTCCTTAATAGGTGCCAAAACTAATGCAATGGGAATCACTTAATAATGTCCCCAATGTACCTCTGATACCATTTTTGGAACATTTCTCTGCGGAAATTTGGAGAAATATCATTTCAAAGTCAATTATACATGTCTTATAACCTTGGACTTTAACCAAACAACTTCCTTAATAGGTGCCAAAACTAATGCAATGGGAAACACTTAACAATGTCCCCACTGTACCTCTGATACCATTTTTGGAACATTTCTCTGCGGAAATTTGGAGAAATATCACTTAAAAGTCAATTATACATGTCTTATAACCTTGGACTTTAACCAAACAACTTCCTTAATAGGTGCCAAAACTAATGCAATGGGAATCACTTAATAATGTCCCCAATGTACCTCTGATACCATTTTTGGAACATTTCTCTGCGGAAATTTGGAGAAATATCATTTCAAAGTCAATTATACATGTCTTATAACCTTGGACTTTAACCAAACAACTTCCTTAATAGGTGCCAAAACTAATGCAATGGGAAACACTTAACAATGTCCCCACTGTACCTCTGATACCATTTTTGGAACATTTCTCTGCGGAAATTTGGAGAAATATCACTTAAAAGTCAATTATACATGTCTTATAACCTTGGACTTTAACCAAACAACTTCCTTAATAGGTGCCAAAACTAATGCAATGGGAATCACTTAATAATGTCCCCAATGTACCTCTGATACCATTTTTGGAACATTTCTCTGCGGAAATTTGGAGAAATATCATTTCAAAGTCAATTATACATGTCTTATAACCTTGGACTTTAACCAAACAACTTCCTTAATAGGTGCCAAAACTAATGCAATGGGAAACACTTAACAATGTCCCCACTGTACCTCTGATACCATTTTTGGAACATTTCTCTGCGGAAATTTGGAGAAATATCACTTCAAAGTCAATTATACATGTCTTATAACCTTGGACTTTAACCAAACCACTTCCTTAATAGGTGCCAAAACTAATGCAATGGGAAACACTTAACAATGTCCCCACTGTACCTCTGATACCATTTCTGGAACATTTTTCTGCGGAAATTTGGAGAAATATCACTTCAAAGTCAATTATACATGTCTTATAACCTCAAACTTTAACCACACAACTTCCTTAATAGGTGCCAAAAATAATGCAATGGGAATCACTTAACAATGTCCCCACTGTACCTCTGATACCATTTCTGCAACATTTCTCTGCGGATATTTGGCGAAATATCACTTCAAAGTCAATTATACATGTCTTATAACCTTGGACTTTAACCAAACCACTTCCTTAATAGGTGCCAAAACTAATGCAATGGAAAACACTTAACAATGTCCCCACTGTACCTCTGATACCATTTTTGGAACATTTCTCTGCGGAAATTTGGAGAAATATCACTTCAAAGTCAATTATACATGTCTTATAACGTTGGACTTTAACCAAACCACTTCCTTAATAGGTGCCAAAACTAATGCAATGGGAAACACTTAACAATGTCCCCACTGTACCTCTGATACCATTTCTGGAACATTTCTCTGCGGAAATTTGGAGAAATATCACTTCAAAGTCAATTATACATGTCTTATAACCTCAAACTTTAACCACACAACTTCCTTAATAGGTGCCAAAAATAATGCAATGGGAATCACTTAACAATGTCCCCACTGTACCTCTGATACCATTTTTGGAACATTTCTCTGCGGAAATTTGGCGAAATATCACTTCAAAGTCAATTATACATGTCTTATAACCTTGGACTTTAACCAAACAACTTCCTTAATAGGTGCCAAAACTAATGCAATGGGAAACACTTAACAATGTCCCCACTGTACCTCTGATACCATTTTTGGAACATTTCTCTGCGGAAATTTGGAGAAATATCACTTCAAAGTCAATTATACATGTCTTATAACCTTGGACTTTAACCAAACCACTTCCTTAATAGGTGCCAAAACTAATGCAATGGGAAACACTTAACAATGTCCCCACTGTACCTCTGATACCATTTCTGGAACATTTTTCTGCGGAAATTTGGAGAAATATCACTTCAAAGTCAATTATACATGTCTTATAACCTCAAACTTTAACCACACAACTTCCTTAATAGGTGCCAAAAATAATGCAATGGGAATCACTTAACAATGTCCCCACTGTACCTCTGATACCATTTCTGCAACATTTCTCTGCGGATATTTGGCGAAATATCACTTCAAGTCAATTATACATGTCTTATAACCTTGGACTTTAACCAAACCACTTCCTTAATAGGTGCCAAAACTAATGCAATGGGAAACACTTAACAATGTCCCCACTGTACCTCTGATACCATTTCTGGAACATTTTTCTGCGGAAATTTGGAGAAATATCACTTCAAAGTCAATTATACATGTCTTATAACCTCAAACTTTAACCACACAACTTCCTTAATAGGTGCCAAAACTAATGCAATGGGAATCACTTAATAATGTCCCCAATGTACCTCTGATACCATTTTTGGAACATTTCTCTGCGGAAATTTGGAGAAATATCATTTCAAAGTCAATTATACATGTCTTATAACCTTGGACTTTAACCAAACAACTTCCTTAATAGGTGCCAAAACTAATGCAATGGGAAACACTTAACAATGTCCCCACTGTACCTCTGATACCATTTTTGGAACATTTCTCTGCGGAAATTTGGAGAAATATCACTTCAAAGTCAATTATACATGTCTTATAACCTTGGACTTTAACCAAACCACTTCCTTAATAGGTGCCAAAACTAATGCAATGGGAAACACTTAACAATGTCCCCACTGTACCTCTGATACCATTTCTGGAACATTTTTCTGCGGAAATTTGGAGAAATATCACTTCAAAGTCAATTATACATGTCTTATAACCTCAAACTTTAACCACACAACTTCCTTAATAGGTGCCAAAAATAATGCAATGGGAATCACTTAACAATGTCCCCACTGTACCTCTGATACCATTTCTGCAACATTTCTCTGCGGATATTTGGCGAAATATCACTTCAAAGTCAATTATACATGTCTTATAACCTTGGACTTTAACCAAACCACTTCCTTAATAGGTGCCAAAACTAATGCAATGGAAAACACTTAACAATGTCCCCACTGTACCTCTGATACCATTTTTGGAACATTTCTCTGCGGAAATTTGGAGAAATATCACTTCAAAGTCAATTATACATGTCTTATAACGTTGGACTTTAACCAAACCACTTCCTTAATAGGTGCCAAAACTAATGCAATGGGAAACACTTAACAATGTCCCCACTGTACCTCTGATACCATTTCTGGAACATTTCTCTGCGGAAATTTGGAGAAATATCACTTCAAAGTCAATTATACATGTCTTATAACCTCAAACTTTAACCACACAACTTCCTTAATAGGTGCCAAAAATAATGCAATGGGAATCACTTAACAATGTCCCCACTGTACCTCTGATACCATTTTTGGAACATTTCTCTGCGGAAATTTGGCGAAATATCACTTCAAAGTCAATTATACATGTCTTATAACCTTGGACTTTAACCAAACAACTTCCTTAATAGGTGCCAAAACTAATGCAATGGGAAACACTTAACAATGTCCCCACTGTACCTCTGATACCATTTTTGGAACATTTCTCTGCGGAAATTTGGAGAAATATCACTTCAAAGTCAATTATACATGTCTTATAACCTTGGACTTTAACCAAACCACTTCCTTAATAGGTGCCAAAACTAATGCAATGGGAAACACTTAACAATGTCCCCACTGTACCTCTGATACCATTTCTGGAACATTTTTCTGCGGAAATTTGGAGAAATATCACTTCAAAGTCAATTATACATGTCTTATAACCTCAAACTTTAACCACACAACTTCCTTAATAGGTGCCAAAAATAATGCAATGGGAATCACTTAACAATGTCCCCACTGTACCTCTGATACCATTTCTGCAACATTTCTCTGCGGATATTTGGCGAAATATCACTTCAAAGTCAATTATACATGTCTTATAACCTTGGACTTTAACCAAACCACTTCCTTAATAGGTGCCAAAACTAATGCAATGGAAAACACTTAACAATGTCCCCACTGTACCTCTGATACCATTTTTGGAACATTTCTCTGCGGAAATTTGGAGAAATATCACTTCAAAGTCAATTATACATGTCTTATAACGTTGGACTTTAACCAAACCACTTCCTTAATAGGTGCCAAAACTAATGCAATGGGAAACACTTAACAATGTCCCCACTGTACCTCTGATACCATTTCTGGAACATTTCTCTGCGGAAATTTGGAGAAATATCACTTCAAAGTCAATTATACATGTCTTATAACCTCAAACTTTAACCACACAACTTCCTTAATAGGTGCCAAAAATAATGCAATGGGAATCACTTAACAATGTCCCCACTGTACCTCTGATACCATTTTTGGAACATTTCTCTGCGGAAATTTGGCGAAATATCACTTCAAAGTCAATTATACATGTCTTATAACCTTGGACTTTAACCAAACAACTTCCTTAATAGGTGCCAAAACTAATGCAATGGGAATCACTTAACAATGTCCCCACTCTACCTCTGATACAATTTTTGGAACATTTCTCTGCGGAAATTTGGCGAAATATCACTTCAAAGTCAATTATACATGTCTTATAACCTTGGACTTTAACCAAACCACTTCCTTAATAGGTGCCAAAACTAATGCAATGGAAAACACTTAACAATGTCCCCACTGTACCTCTGATACCATTTTTGGAACATTTCTCTGCGGAAATTTGGAGAAATATCACTTCAAAGTCAATTATACATGTCTTATAACGTTGGACTTTAACCAAACCACTTCCTTAATAGGTGCCAAAACTAATGCAATGGGAAACACTTAACAATGTCCCCACTGTACCTCTGATACCATTTCTGGAACATTTCTCTGCGGAAATTTGGAGAAATATCACTTCAAAGTCAATTATACATGTCTTATAACCTCAAACTTTAACCACACAACTTCCTTAATAGGTGCCAAAACTAATGCAATGGGAATCACTTAACAATGTCCCCACTGTACCTTTGATACCATTTCTGGAACATTTCTCTGCGGAAATTTGGCGAAATATCACTTCAAAGTCAATTATACATGTCTTATAACCTTGGACTTTAACCAAACAACTTCCTTAATAGGTGCCAAAACTAATGCAATGGGAAACACTTAACAATGTCTCCACTGTACCTCTGATACCATTTTTGGAACATTTCTCTGCGGAAATTTGGAGAAATATCACTTAAAAGTCAATTATACATGTCTTATAACCTTGGACTTTAACCAAACAACTTCCTTAATAGGTGCCAAAACTAATGCAATGGGAATCACTTAATAATGTCCCCAATGTACCTCTGATACCATTTTTGGAACATTTCTCTGCGGAAATTTGGAGAAATATCATTTCAAAGTCAATTATACATGTCTTATAACCTTGGACTTTAACCAAACAACTTCCTTAATAGGTGCCAAAACTAATGCAATGGGAATCACTCAATAATATCCCCACTGTACCTCTGATACAATTTTTGGAACATTTCTCTGCGGAAATGGGGAGAAATATCACTTCAAAGTCAACTAGAAAAAGTGCTCCTCGGAGCACAGGTCTCCGCCAGGTCAGGTAGGTTATTTTGGCCTCCTGGTGGCGCTATAATAGGTCAATGTTAAAAGGGTGGCATTTGGGGGGCACGGTGGCACAGTCGGTAGTGCTGTCGCCTCACAGCTAGAAGGTCCTGGGTTCGATTCCCGCAGGGGACGCTGTGGGCGCTGGGGGTGTGGTCTCTCCTCCGCGTCATCAGTGCCCATACCCTAGGTGGGGTTGGCGAAAGGGCCTTTCTGTGTGGAGTTTGTATGTTCTCCCCGTGTCTCCTAGGGTAGGTACCCTCACAAAAACATGCAGTAATCCTGGTCACTATACTGCCTGCCCCTGGCCAGCCGGGACGCCTGATGGAGGGGAAGGGAACTGGTTGGAATAACGTGTTCCTTCCACGCGCTACGTCCAACCAAGGAAACTCTCCCCTGTCAGGTGACAAGAAGGTCAGTTGGCTCTCATGCATTGAAGGAGGCATGAGCTCGGCCCTGGCCTCCCTAGGTTGGCAGAGGGAAGGTAGTGCCCAGGATTACATAGACAATTGGCACTGGGTGTAAAAAAAATAGGTTTACATAGTGGGATTAAAAGAAAAAAAAAAAAGAAAAAAAAAAGGGTGGCATTTGTTCCTCAACGTAGTGCAAATGTGCATTCAAAGTTTCACCGCAATCGGACGCTGCGTTCATGATTCGCGGCATTTTGTTCAAAACGGGCCACTCCTGCAAATATTACATGTCAATGTTAGCCAATCAGGATGGAATATGAAAATCAAACAGATTTGTTTTGATCAAATGACTATAGAGATCATGTGTACCGATTTGCGTGAAATTTGGATCAAATCTGAATGCTTAATATCAAAAAATGTGTTTTACATAAGTCTGCCTCCTGGTGGCGCTATAAAAGGCAAATGTGAAAAATGCAGGGCAAAGGTTTTTCCTTGGCCTCTAGAGAGTGTGCATACAAAGTTTTACACTGATCGGTACAGTTATAGGTAAAAACACGAATCGGTCTGTTACAGCGCCACCATGAGGCTGATTTGAACATTTTCAAATGGCATGTCTTCCTCTGCCTAATGGGAATGAGTGTGCAAAATTTCACGGAAATTGCATGCTGTGTTCATGATTTGAGGCATTTTGTTCGAAACGGAGTACTCCTGCAAACTTTTAAAGGCAATTTTTGCCAATCAGGATGGAATATGAAAAATCAGAAATTAGCCGTTTCTTTTAATGACTATAGAGATACTGTGTACCGATTTGTGGGATTATGGGCCAAAATCTGTAGGAGTACTGTCCAAAAATGTGTTTTGCACAAATCAGCCTCCTGGTATGGCGCTATAAAAGGCCTATGTGAAAAATGTGGAGCAGAGGTTCTGCTCTGGCATCCAGGGAGTGTGTGTGCACAGTTTTGCTGTGATCAAGCCACCGGTGCCAGAGATTAGCTGTCCACAAAATGACAGAATGACGGACGGACGGACACACACACACACACACGGACGGACGGACAGACAGGGGGTAAAACATACTCTCTCGCCATGCCTTTCGGCCTGGCGGAGACAATTAAGGACCAAAAGCATTCAAAACAGCATAATAGGGTTACCATTGAACCAACAGACTATTATAGGTTATTTTATTCATAAAATGGCAAAAACATATGACACTATATTATTGTAATGCTGTTATATCATGTATCATGCACATATTTTATATTAAATGTAAATGTACACAATTGAAATGAGAATTGGCAAAGATGAAAAGAGAAAACGGCACTGTGTGTGTGTGTGTGTGTGTGTGTGTGTGTGTGTGTGTGTGTGTGTGTGTGTGTGTGTGTGTGTGTATGTGTGTGAGACTGACAGAAAGAGAGCAAGATAGGGAGCAAGACAAACAACACAATGGCTTCTAGCAAAACAAATGTAAATGTGACTGTTAATTAGTGAGAAATATAATGGGCAAAAGTTTAATGGCATTTGTGCTGCAACCTATGGGTATAAGTGATTACTCTGCATTGTATTGACATTGCACAATTTATTAATGAAATGTGCCATAAATCAACCACAGTGTGCATGTGTGTTAAACATGATGCATAATAGTCAACTAATGCAAAGAGTGAAACTCTGAAATAACCCCAACAAAAATGGAATAAGAAAAATCTGACAATATACCTGTTGATAACATGACTACAGGAATAATATAAACCAAAAGATGTAAATAGCAAAACGTGTGTTTTGGCCTATCAACATAGAAAAAGGAAATTGTCAGAGTTGGCTCATGATCCACTGAATGGAAGGGTCTGTAGAAGACACATGATAATGTGAATTCACGTGCTAAGGATGGTTTTCCAGGCAAGATATTCAGGACTTCAAAACATGAATCAAGCTTTTATAACACCAGCATAAGGCTGAGTTGAAAGATGTCAGGTGGCATGTTTTCATCAAGCAAGTAGGAGTGTGTGTGCAAACTTTCACAGCAGCCAAACGCAGCTTGCATGGTTTGAAACAACTTTTGTGTAAAAGTATTATAAAAACAATAAAAGCAATTGTTTTGCAAAAAATTGCCTCCTGGTGGCACTATAACAGGCCAATGTGAAAAGGGGGGCATTTCTTCATCGGCCTAGTGGGCCTAGTGCGGTCATGATTTGAGGCATTTTGTTCAAAACGGACCAATCCTGCAAACTTTGGAAGCCAATGTTAGCCAATTAGGATGGAATATGAAATATCGGACAGATCCGTCAGGATCACATGACTATAAAGACACTGTGTACTGATTTGCTTTTTTGTTTTTTGGATAGAATCTGAAGGAGTAATATGCAAACATGTGTTTTCCAAAAGTCGGCCTCCTGGTGGCGCTATAAAAAGCAGATGTGAAAAATGCAGGGCAGTTGTTTTTCCTTGGCCTCTTGGGAGTGTCCGTGCAAAGTTTCACACAGATCGGTGCAGTTATAGGTAAAAACGTCAATTGGCCTGTTATAGCGCCACCATGAGGCTGATTGGAAAGTTTTGAAGTGGCATTTCTTCCAGGGGCAAGTGGGAATCTACGTGGAAAATGTCACAGAAATCGCATGCTTCGTTCATGATTTTAGGCATTGTGTTAAAAATGAAGCAATCCTGCACATTTTGGGAGGCAATCTTAGCCAATCAGGATGGAATCTGCTAAATCAGACAGATCCGTGTTGATCACATGACTATAGAGATACTGTGTACCGATTTGCGTGTTTTTTGGAGAAAATCTGTAGGAGTAATATCCAATGATGTGTTTTGCAAAAGTCGGCCTCATGGTGGCGCTATAAAAAGCAGATGTGAAAAATGCAGGGCATATGTTTTTCCTTGGCCTCTGGGGAGTTTGCGTGCAAAGTTTCACGCAGATCGGTGCAGTTATAGGGAAAAACGTGAATCGGCCTATTATAGCGCCACCATGAGGTTGTTAGGAAAGTTTTCAAGTGGCATTTCTTCCTGGGCCAAGTGGGAATCTACGTGGAAAATGTCACGGAAATAGCATGCTTCGTTTGAGGTCATGGAGGTTGGGTAAATCTACTTTACATTTTGACCGGGGGGGGTACCACTGGCCGGCCACTGTGGTGGTGCGGGGGGCACTGTTACTGTAGAGTCGTATAGTTCTTTAAAAATATATCTTCATAAAAAAGGTGAGCACATAGTAATCTGACGCACGACGCACTTTGTATCAGTTTTAGAGTCTTTACTGAACATTAAAGCAAAAAAATATAAGGCATACAACAAGCGGTTCTTGTAGTGGTGTAGTGGTAGTGGTAAAAACAAGTAAGACACGCGAACGCTGGAAGCGAACGCAGCTCGAAAATATTGTGTATTTACGGACTTGTAATCCGTGTTATTTCACCGTGATGGGGAGAGAACATTGACATTGTGTGTGTGCGTGTGTGTGTGCGTGTGTGCGTGTGTGCGTGTGTGTGTGTGTGTGTGAGCCTGGTGAGGAAGTGGCTGTGTTTAAATACCCACTCAACTCGCGACATCATCTTCCAGCCCCGCGGGGAAGGTGGACTGGGTGTCCCGAATATCGAGTGGATCTACACTGCCACCAGAAAATTGGACATCAGAACCCCAGGGTTCGGTGTGCGTTCCGACTGGATGGACCTAAATGACTTGTGCCAGCGCTCTGGACTACAGCTGAAGTGGGCGGCGCGTGACGGCTCCGCTGTTGCGCTCAACAACATCACAGACCCGCTCATCAATGCGCGCGCGACCTACGCGTTGGATAACGGCGCGCAACAGGAGCTGTCCGTCAAAACTGCGAGGGCCTCAATATTGACAATGAAGAGATCTCAGAGTGCCCAGCATTGGACTAGTTTAAGCCTGCAAGGAAAACTGGCTCATCTACCCTCTGCAAATCACTCTCTGTCACACTCCATCCTCTCAAACACCACCATTGGAGAGGACATTCTCATATTTACCATCAAGGCCCGCCTAAATGTTCTGCCTACAAAATACAACTTGGCAACCTGGTATCCATCCCAACATGAACCACACTGCATTCACCATCCACATCCTACCCCAAGCAATAAAGAGACAATGGCCCACATCCTCAATGGCTGCAGCTTTTACAAAGGACTGTATATTGCCAGGCACGACCGGCTGGTGGATCTAATTTCCAGAGACATCAGAGAAGTACAGGACATAACATCTAAAATGTAATTTGCACAGCACTGCTCACACAGACTGGTTTGAACATAATTCCACTGATGATAATATTTTCTGCAATATTCCAAATGCTCCAGATATTATTTTCATTAATGAATCAAGTAAATCAGTTGTCATCTTTGAAATAGGCTGTTCTTTTGATCTGTATATGGACATTTGCTTCACATCCAAACTCATGAAATATCAGCCTTTGGTAGAGTGTATCAAGTCACTTGGATATAACTGCCAGTTCATTGTGCTTGTGTTTGGAAGTCTGGGGCATGTCCACAGACTCGCGCTACGTGGACTGCAACTTGTAGGACTGCAGAAGGTCGCTGCAAAAAGACTGGCCAAGTACTGCTCAGTCTCTGCAGTGATCGGCAGCCTCTCTATCTGGAAGAGGCGGTGCTTTGTCTATCCTTGAGTGGACTAACATTTTTTGATATATATTGTTGCCTGGTGTTAAATTATAATCACTGCTCTGCATGCATATTATCCCACTGTGTTTTAAATATATTGCATACAGTGTCTGGCCATGCCTTCATTTGAAACCCTCTTCAAAAAAAAATTGGATCTTGTATGCTACTGTATTTATGTAGATCCAAATAAAAGTATTCAAATGTGTGTGTGTGTGTGTGTGTGTGTGTGTGTGTGTGTGTGTGTGTGTGTGTGTGTGTGTGTGTGTGTGTGTGTGTGTGTGTGTGTGTGTTTTGCAGGCTGTTGTGCATTTTAATCAGAGCATTGTCTACATTCCTGCACTCTGGCGCACTCTGGCGGCTGCACACAGGCAGTGCATGCACACAGAGAGACACACACACAGACAGACAGAGACACACACACCCTAGCCATGGTTCACATGACGCTTGTATAAAAGCGTCATGGTGCCGAGTCCCCCTGGTCTAAAGTTGTGTTCGATTTTTTCACATTGCCATCTGTCATATAAACATAAACGTTCAGATTTCAAATATAAAGTGCTTACCACCGAGCCACGGATGTTACAAGGCGACGCGAACCGCGATAAGTACTCGTATCTCCTGTATTGTTCAATAAAAAGCATTTTAATCCCATCGCCGGCCATTTTCTCTTTTCTTTTTGTAATGTATCAGAGTGCAATACACCTCCCAACCATTAGTGTCGCATGGCTGGAAGCATCTGAGAACATTTGGAGAAAATGGCCGGCGATCGGACTAAAATGCTTTATATTGAACAATACGGGAGATACGGGGACTTATCGCGTTTTGCGTCGCATGTTCCAGAAATGGTATCAGAGGTACCATGGGGACATTGTTAAGTGTTTCCCATTGCATTAGTTTTGGCACCTATTAAGGAAGTTGTTTGGTTAAAGTCCAAGGTTATAAGACATGTATAATTGACTTTGAAGTGATATTTCTCCAAATTTCCGCAGAGATGTGTTCCAAAAATGGTATCAGAGGTACGGTGGGGACATTGTTAAGTGATTCCCATTGCAATAGTTTTGGCACCTATTAAGGAAGTTGTTTGGTTAAAGTCCAAGGTTTTAAGACATGTATAATTGACTTTGAAGTGATATTTCTCCAAATTTCCGCAGAGAAAAGTTCCAAAAATGGTATCAGAGGTACATTGGGGACATTGTTAAGTGATTCCCGTTGCATTAGTTTTGGCACCTATTAAGAAAGTTGTTTGGTTAAAGTCCAAGGTTATAAGACATGTATAATTGACTTTGAAGTGATATTTCGCCAAATTTCCGCAGAGAAATGTTCCAAAAATGGTATCAGAGGTACGGTGGGGACATTGTTAAGTGATTCCCATTGCATTAGTTTTGACACCTATTAAGGAAGTTGTTTGGTTAAAGTCCAAGGTTATAAGACATGTATAATTGACTTTGAAGTGATATTTCTCCACATTTCCGCAGAGATATGTTCAAAAAATGGTATCAGAGGTACAGTGGGGACATTGTTAAGTGATTCCCATTGCATTAGTTTTGGCACCTATTAAGGAAGTTGTTTGGTTAAAGTCCAAGGTTCTAAGACATGTATAATTGACTTTGAAGTGATATTTCGCCAAATTTCCGCAGAGAAATGTTCCAAAAATTGTATCAGAGGTACGGTGGGGACATTGTTAAGTGATTCCCATTGCATTAGTTTTGGCACCTATTAAGGAAGTTGTTTGGTTAAAGTCCAAGGTTATAAGACATGTATAATTGACTTTGAAGTGATATTTCTCCCTATTTCCGCAGAGAAATGTTCCAAAAATGGTATCAGAGGTACAGTGGGGACATTGTTAAGTGATTCCCATTGCATTAGTTTTGACACCTATGAAGGAAGATGTTTGGTTAAAGTTCAAGGTTATAAGACATGTATAATTGACTTTGAAGTGATATTTCTCCCCATTTCCGCAGAGAAATGTTCCAAAAATGGTATCAGAGGTACAGTGGGGACATTGTTAAGTGATTCCCATTGCATTAGTTTTGGCACCTATTAAGGAAGTTGTTTGGTTAAAGTCCAAGGTTATAAGACATGTATAATTGACTTTGAAGTGATATTTCGCCAAATTTCCGCAGAGAAAAGTTCCAAAAATGGTATCAGAGGTACATTGGGGACATTATTAAGTGATTCCCATTGCATTAGTTTTGGCACCTATTAAGAAAGTTGTTTTGTTTAAGTCCAAGGTTATAAGACATGTATAATTGACTTTGAAGTGATATTTCTTCACATTTCCGCAGAGAAAAGTTCCAAAAATGGTATCAGAGGTACGGTGGGGACATTGTTAAGTGATTCCCATTGCATTGGTTTTGGCACCTATTAAGGAAGTTGTTTGGTTAAAGTCCAAGGTTATAAGACATGTATAATTGACTTTGAAGTGATATTTCTCCCCATTTCCGCAGAGAAATGTTCCAAAAATGGTATCAGAGGTACAATGGGGACATTGTTAAGTGATTCCCATTGCATTAGTTTTGGCAAATATTAAGGAAGTTGTTTGGTTAAAGTTTGAGGTTATAAGACATGTATAATTGACTTTGATGTGCTATTTCTCCACATTTCCGCAGAGAAATGTTCAAAAAATGGTATCAGAGGTACAGTGGGGACATTGTTAAGTGATTCCCATTGCATTAGTTTTGACACCTATTAAGGAAGTTGTTTGGTTAAAGTCCAAGGTTATAAGACATGTATAATTGACTTTGAAGTGATATTTCTCCCCATTTCCACAGAGAAATGTTCCAAAAATGGTATCAGAGGTACAGTGGGGACATTGTTAAGTGATTCCCATTGCAATAGTTTTGGCACCTATTAAGGAAGTTGTTTGGTTAAAGTCCAAGGTTATAAGACATGTATAATTGACTTTGAAGTGATATTTCTTCACATTTCTGCAGAGAAATGTTCCAAAAATGGTATCAGAGGTACAGTGGGGACATTGTTAAGTGATTCCCATTGCAATAGTTCTGGCACCTATTAAGGAAGTTGTTTGGTTAAAGTCCAAGGTTATAAGACATGTATAATTGACTTTGAAGTGATATTTCTCCAAATTTCCGCAGAGATGTGTTCCAAAAATGGTATCAGACGTACAGTGGGGACATTGTTAAGTGATTCCCGTTGCATTAGTTTTGGCACCTATTAAGAAAGTTGTTTGGTTAAAGTCCAAGGTTATAAGACATGTATAATTGACTTTGAAGTGATATTTCGCCAAATTTCCGCAGAGAAATGTTCCAAAAATGGTATCAGAGGTACGGTGGGGACATTGTTAAGTGATTCCCATTGCATTAGTTTTGACACCTATTAAGGAAGTTGTTTGGTTAAAGTCCAAGGTTATAAGACATGTATAATTGACTTTGAAGTGATATTTCTCCACATTTCCGCAGAGAAATGTTCAAAAAATGGTATCAGAGGTACAGTGGGGACATTGTTAAGTGATTCCCATTGCATTAGTTTTGGCACCTATTAAGGAAGTTGTTTGGTTAAAGTCCAAGGTTCTAAGACATGTATAATTGACTTTGAAGTGATATTTCGCCAAATTTCCGCAGAGAAATGTTCCAAAAATTGTATCAGAGGTACGGTGGGGACATTGTTAAGTGATTCCCATTGCATTAGTTTTGGCACCTATTAAGGAAGTTGTTTGGTTAAAGTCCAAGGTTATAAGACATGTATAATTGACTTTGAAGTGATATTTCTCCCTATTTCCGCAGAGAAATGTTCCAAAAATGGTATCAGAGGTACAGTGGGGACATTGTTAAGTGATTCCCATTGCATTAGTTTTGACACCTATGAAGGAAGATGTTTGGTTAAAGTTCAAGGTTATAAGACATGTATAATTGACTTTGAAGTGATATTTCTCCCCATTTCCGCAGAGAAATGTTCCAAAAATGGTATCAGAGGTACAGTGGGGACATTGTTAAGTGATTCCCATTGCATTAGTTTTGGCACCTATTAAGGAAGTTGTTTGGTTAAAGTCCAAGGTTATAAGACATGTATAATTGACTTTGAAGTGATATTTCGCCAAATTTCCGCAGAGAAAAGTTCCAAAAATGGTATCAGAGGTACATTGGGGACATTATTAAGTGATTCCCATTGCATTAGTTTTGGCACCTATTAAGAAAGTTGTTTTGTTTAAGTCCAAGGTTATAAGACATGTATAATTGACTTTGAAGTGATATTTCTTCACATTTCCGCAGAGAAATGTTCCAAAAATGGTATCAGAGGTACGGTGGGGACATTGTTAAGTGATTCCCATTGCATTGGTTTTGGCACCTATTAAGGAAGTTGTTTGGTTAAAGTCCAAGGTTATAAGACATGTATAATTGACTTTGAAGTGATATTTCTCCCCATTTCCGCAGAGAAATGTTCCAAAAATGGTATCAGAGGTACAATGGGGACATTGTTAAGTGATTCCCATTGCATTAGTTTTGGCAAATATTAAGGAAGTTGTTTGGTTAAAGTTTGAGGTTATAAGACATGTATAATTGACTTTGATGTGCTATTTCTCCACATTTCCGCAGAGAAATGTTCAAAAAATGGTATCAGAGGTACAGTGGGGACATTGTTAAGTGATTCCCATTGCATTAGTTTTGACACCTATTAAGGAAGTTGTTTGGTTAAAGTCCAAGGTTATAAGACATGTATAATTGACTTTGAAGTGATATTTCTCCCCATTTCCGCAGAGAAATGTTCCAAAAATGGTATCAGAGGTACAGTGGGGACATTGTTAAGTGATTCCCATTGCAATAGTTTTGGCACCTATTAAGGAAGTTGTTTGGTTAAAGTCCAAGGTTATAAGACATGTATAATTGACTTTGAAGTGATATTTCTTCACATTTCCGCAGAAAAATGTTCCAAAAATGGTATCAGAGGTACAGTGGGGACATTGTTAAGTGATTCCCATTGCAATAGTTCTGGCACCTATTAAGGAAGTTGTTTGGTTAAAGTCCAAGGTTATAAGACATGTATAATTGACTTTGAAGTGATATTTCTCCAAATTTCCGCAGAGATGTGTTCCAAAAATGGTATCAGAGGTACAGTGGGGACATTGTTAAGTGATTCCCGTTGCATTAGTTTTGGCACCTATTAAGAAAGTTGTTTGGTTAAAGTCCAAGGTTATAAGACATGTATAATTGACTTTGAAGTGATATTTCTCCACATTTCCGCAGAGAAATGTTAAAAAAATGGTATCAGAGGTACAGTGGGGACATTGTTAAGTGATTCCCATTGCATTAGTTTTGGCACCTATTAAGGAAGTTGTTTGGTTAAAGTCCAAGGTTCTAAGACATGTATAATTGACTTTGAAGTGATATTTCGCCAAATTTCCGCAGAGAAATGTTCCAAAAATTGTATCAGAGGTACGGTGGGGACATTGTTAAGTGATTCCCATTGCATTAGTTTTGGCACCTATTAAGGAAGTTGTTTGGTTAAAGTCCAAGGTTATAAGACATGTATAATTGACTTTGAAGTGATATTTCTCCCTATTTCCGCAGAGAAATGTTCCAAAAATGGTATCAGAGGTACAGTGGGGACATTGTTAAGTGATTCCCATTGCATTAGTTTTGACACCTATGAAGGAAGATGTTTGGTTAAAGTTCAAGGTTATAAGACATGTATAATTGACTTTGAAGTGATATTTCTCCCCATTTCCGCAGAGAAATGTTCCAAAAATGGTATCAGAGGTACAGTGGGGACATTGTTAAGTGATTCCCATTGCATTAGTTTTGGCACCTATTAAGGAAGTTGTTTGGTTAAAGTCCAAGGTTATAAGACATGTATAATTGACTTTGAAGTGATTTTTCGCCAAATTTCCGCAGAGAAAAGTTCCAAAAATGGTATCAGAGGTACATTGGGGACATTATTAAGTGATTCCCATTGCATTAGTTTTGGCACCTATTAAGAAAGTTGTTTGGTTAAAGTCCAAGGTTATAAGACATGTATAATTGACTTTGAAGTGATATTTCTCCCCATTTCCGCAGAGAAATGTTCCAAAAATGGTATCAGAGGTACAGTGGGGACATTGTTAAGTGATTCCCATTGCAATAGTTTTGGCACCTATTAAGGAAGTTGTTTGGTTAAAGTCCAAGGTTATAAGACATGTATAATTGACTTTGAAGTGATATTTCACCAAATTTCCGCTGAGAAAAGTTCCAAAAATGGTATCAGAGGTACAGTGGGGACATTGTTAAGTGATTCCCATTGCATTAGTTTTGGCACCTATTAAGAAAGTTGTTTGGTTAAAGTCCAAGGTTATAAGACATGTATAATTGACCTTTAAGTGATATTCCGCCAAATTTCCGCAGAGAAATGTTCCAAAAATGGTATCAGAGGTACAGTGGGGACATTGTTAAGTGATTCCCATTGCATTATTTTTGGCACCTATTAAGGAAGTTGTTTGGTTAAAGTCCAAGGTTATAAGACATGTATAATTGACTTTGAAGTGATATTTCGCCAAATTTCCGCAGAGAAATGTTCCAAAAATTGTATCAGAGGCACAGTGGGGACATTGTTAAGTGATTCCATTGCATTAGTGTTGGCACCTATTAAGGAAGTTGTTTAGTTAAAGTTCAAAGTGAAGAGAAATATGTAATATATGTTCTTGTAGGTGACTTTGTAGTTCAATTTCTCCAATTGGCAGCTATAGAATATGACCTTCTCAACCTTTTACCATGGTTTACAATAACTAACCTTATGAAAAATGTGTTTGGTGAAAAGTAAAATTTCATAATTATATTTCAATTATAGTAATAACATTTGATCATACAGGTCATTGGTTCGGAACGGTCCAGGGACCACCAGTGGTCCAAACTAACCCTTACCGGTGTGTTACTCAGAGAGTGTACAAATGGAACCAAATGGACCCTCAAGCCTTCATTTAGTTTCCATTTAATAAAATAATAAGGATAATAATAATAATAATAATAATAATAATTAATAATGCATTTAATTTATTCACACTCATTTTTAATTACAAGGACAACGCATTTGTTACCATTTGATATACAAACTCTTTTTGGATTTTGCTTTGTTGTCTGTTGTTTGTAACCCAGCTCTGTAAAGCACTTTGGAATTTTGTATTGGAAGTGCTATAAAAAACTAATTCATTATCATTGATCGCAAACTCATATAGTTTCAGACCTGTAAGGGTCCATTTGGTAATAGTAATAGGTAGTAATATAGGTGATTATGGAGATTCCTCCACTTGGTACAGTGCATTTTTAATACATTAGTGAAATATCATACGTCTGTTAAACATATCAAAATCAGCCCCAACATAAAGCAATGAAACACATCAGATTGTATCCAGAGCAAAGACAAGCCATTTTATTGTTCAAGTACAGTGCAGTGCAAAACTTTTAGAGAGATGACATCAAATAGCTTTGGGATTTACCACACACACACACACACACACACACACACACACAGACAGACAGACAGACAGACAGACAGACAGACAGACAGACAGACAGACAGACAGACAGACAGACAGACAGACAGACAGACAGACAGACAGACAGACAGACAGACAGACAGACAGACAGACAGACAGACAATAATAGTAATATATTATATATATATATATAATCAAACAGGTCAAACATGAGGACTATACAATCCAAATGATGTCACTGAGTTAATAATATAAATGATGGCCTAATAATAATAATAATAATAATAATAATTATTATTATTATTATTATTGTTGTTGTGTTGTTATTGTAGATAAGGTCAAGTATTAGGTAAACAGCTGCGTTGTGTTGATAAAACAGAAGATTGAATAAGATACGTTATGTATCTTTCAGGACCTTGACGCCGCACGGGAGCAACTCCTACCGTAAGTACCCTACTTAATGCGCAGCAACATTCGATGGGGGGATCACTATACCGGTGTTTCGCTAGAGACGGTTCACGTTACTTCAGTGATCTGTTGTTTGTTTTATGCGCGACCAAGTATAAATCAGGCACGAGGGCCCACACATGCATACCATGTGTCATACATATAGATCTGTTATAGTATCATATATGTATTGTTCCTCAGACCCCATCGTGCTGTAGATCATTGCTTGACTGTGAAAACTAGTGAGGAACCTGAAAGGCTCTGCCTGTAGGATTGACCCAGATAAGTGCCCTGTAATCCTGATTAACCCATTAAGACCTGAACCCGACGATTCTACAAATGTCTTCTAAATCCCAACAAGTTTTCTGAAAAACGTATGTTTCTATATCAGTGGTGCTCAAACTTTTTCATGTCAAGGACCCCCAAAATGATATGTATTTGGCCGCGGACCCCCATCTCAAAATATGTTGTTCCAGGGACCCCCCAGAAGCAAAGATTTGAGTTACAAATGTTCGCTTTAAAAGAATATTAATATATTAATTTGCACACATTTTCTCGAAAATAGCAGATATACAAGCTCACAGCGCGGCACCGAGTGCAGCGCTATGAGCTTGTAGATCTGCTATTTTTGAGTTGCCAAAGTGTAAAATAATGTTTTTTTAGCTCAAATCTAAAAATGACACAGATGCGTCCCAGGTCTTAATGGGTCAATGGCTTGTTGTTATCCTGAATCCTTTGTCTTCCCTGTCCTGTCCTGTCCTGTGTGTGCCGGTAACAGTCCCGTCTCCCAGTAAGCTGCGGACGCCGGCCACGCCGTCTCCGCTGGCCCTGAGGCAGCCGGTGAAGGCTACCTCCACCCCCGGCTCGGCCACCTCCACGCCCACGCGCTCCCTGGCTCCTCCCCGCAGCGGCCTGCCGCGCCCCAGCGCGCCCTCCGGAGGAGGAGGGGGAGGGGGAGGCATCCCCCTGCCCCGCAGCAAGCTGGCCCAGCCTGTACGCAGGTACGCGTTTCATTCAACACCTCAACAACTTCTTTTGTGCCAAAGACCCCCCAAATTGATATATATTTGGCCCCCATCTGAAAACCTATTGTGCCAGGGACCCCCAGAAGACAAGATTTGTTTAAAAAAATCCAATTATTCAACATTTTTCAAACACTTTCAAGATTATTCAAAAATAGCATATGTAAATTATATTTTTGAATAGCCAACAGAAGTGGTTTATTAAATACTTTTGATGGGGACCCAACTTTGAGAACCAATGGTATACACATCTCTGCTGCTCTCTCATGTATGGAAGCTCATTTCCACAATCTATTAAAATAAAAAAGACCAGAATTTATGCGACTTGATATTTTAAAACTCGTAAAATTTAAGGTAAAGATTTCAAAAAGGATAACATTTACAGTATGTAAAAATAAAATTATGTGGCCTGCTGGCAATGTGCACACTAATGTGGACTGAATTCATCCAGCCGTTTGCAAGATTAGCTCCGGCGGACACTCTTATAGACAGCTAGACTTTTGCCATGCCATAAAAACACACAATTTAGGCCTTTTAAACAGTGGCAGAAAGGGCCTACTGAGATGTCTTAACTCATTGAGTGCCATTCACGCGTTTCACCGCTATGGTGCAACGTGCCAATCACGTGTTTCGGGTTAGGGTTTTTTTTGGGGGGGGATTTTTTTTTCAGAACCCAAGATATCATTATCTGAAGATTTGCAGCTCCATCCACTCCTTGTTTAACTTATAACTGAAAAAGGCTGTATCTTGCTCCCTAAGCACTTTCTTTTTTACTTTGAACATTTTTTTTAAAACCGCACTGGCCAGAAATAGCCAGAAATAATTCTGGCACTGTGCACAGTGAGTTAAGAGTGCTGAGAAATTAGTCATAATTCATAAGTTCAGTTTCAATGTGCTGTTCAAATCCCCTGTGTGCTGAACTCTGAATATAATCATTAAAAACATGAACTGAACTGAGACCAGACTGAATCCAAAAACATTTCCCTCATATCACTGCTTAATGCTTATGTGACCAATTGCATGAATGAACACAACATTTGACCTCGGCTACATGTGGAATGTGAGGGCTAATCTTATTTTATTTTTATTTTGCATGTCTTCCTCAGGTCCCTGCCTGCTCCTCGGACCTACGGCGGCACGGCGGAGAACTGGAGGGAAGGCTGCTACTGAGAAACCAGCCCAGCTGAGGCGCGCTCCAAAGTCCAGCCGTCCAACATGCGAGGAGGCGGGTTACGCTACAACGCGGCACTTTATTCTATCAACATTTCTCCCACAGAGGGGTTACTTACACACAGAGCGAAAGGGAGACTGTGTCCGAAAACGCAATAGACCACGTCTCCATCGCATCAGTCTGAAGCAGCGTTGTGTGCAGTGGTTTGTGGAAGGTGGGAGGGGCATGCAGAGAGAGAGAGAGAGAGAGACACACCAGTGAACGCCAAAGAAAACCAGCCCACCCCACCTCCAGAGGACAGACCACCGACCACATACACACCTGCCTCAGCGTCCGCAGTCATCCGTCAACAGGTTCATATCACTCAGTGTCTCCCCCACCGGTGGTGGACAAAGAACTCAACTCCAGTGTGGAAAAAAACAAACAGATTCCAGTACTTTGAGTCACGGTATCGATACTCCTGGTCAAATATGACTCGACTACAAGTGAAGGTTTGCTCAGTCAAATTTGTACTTGGGTTAAAGTACTGGAGTACTTGCTTTAAAAGAAATACTGTAAGTATTCAAGTACATGCTTTTAAAAAACACTTAAAGTGGCACTTCACCAACTTAGATGTCGTTTTAATGCAGTTGAGGACATGATAAACATGATGTTGGAGTGTTTTTTTTCTGTGTTTTGATATTTTGAACATGGTTTTCTCTACTGTAACACCATAGTAGATAATGTCAGTTCTTCCTGGACCAATCACCTCGTTAAGACTGTCATATACCTTGTCAGACCGTACCAAGTGGTCAGGGAAGAGAGGGGGGGAGTGGTTGATTTTTTTTTTGCTTTGTTTGTTTAGC
The DNA here is from genome assembly GCF_963280865.1 of Gymnoscopelus braueri. Taxonomy (NCBI): domain Eukaryota; kingdom Metazoa; phylum Chordata; class Actinopteri; order Myctophiformes; family Myctophidae; genus Gymnoscopelus; species Gymnoscopelus braueri. The sequence goes on from NC_137607.1 coordinate 5,867,113, forward strand.
TTTTGTTTGGTATTTCTTTAGTTCATTATGCACATGTATTAGGGAAATAGTCATTTGTGTTGTGTCTGCAAATATTAGTGCCGTTAGATGGTCTTTACAGATCTTGTAAAGAAACATGGGCTGTTGTCCAGGAAAACCTGTCATTCTCTGCTATGATGTCATAGAGAAAATCATATTCAAAATATAAGAACACAGAAAAAAACACACTCCATCATGTTCATTACGTCCTCAATGTCATAAAAAATAGGTGCAAAACCGGCAAAGTGCTCCTTAAGTCTCAAAAACTTGAATATTTTCCAGAAATGTTCCAAAAAACATGAATAATAGTGAAAATAGCAGGTCTATAAGCCAACAACGTGTCACAATGCGACTCATTGTGGGCTTGTGGACCAGCTATTTACGTGGTTAATTCATAATTAACCACTTAATTCCCCTTCATACAAATGTAATGGCGTCAAAAAAAGTACAATATTTGTATTTGAAATGTAGTGGAGTGAAAGTCACAAGTATTCAAAAAAATACAAATACTCAAGTGCAGGACTAAAGTAAATCGTCTGTCGGGTGGAAACCTCACGTTCAAATTCAGAAATGGCAAAAGCAGCAGATCTACAAGCTCAAAAGCTTGCAGATCTGCTACTTTTTGATGATTTTGTGTGGCGCTGTAGTCGGATCAAGTAGGGCGTTAATATACGAAACAAACACCAAGTTTAACCCATTAAGACCTGGAACGCATCTGTGTCACTTAAGATTTTTTTGGCTATTTTTGAAAAATCTTGGATTTTTTTTTTTCATTTTTCTTTTTTCAAAAATCTGTTAGGATTTAGAAAACATTTTTAAGAATCGCCTCAGGTCTTAATGGGTTAAAAACAGAGATAAGAGGTTTCTGCCCGACGGCAACCAAATGTACCACCACTGCTCCCCCCTGCCCCTTCCCTTCCATGCCTCCTCCCTCAGGTTGATCAATGTTCTCCCAGTCGTCTCCTCTGTGTCGTACAGATGTTGGTGGGTGACCCTGCTGTACAGGTCAGATACAGATGTTGGTGGGTGAACCTGCTGTACTGGTCAGATACAGATGTTAGTGGGTGACCCTGCTGTACTGGTCAGAAACACCCCATCATGTTGAGAGGGAGTAGTCGTCAGCAGTCTAAGAGCACCTCTGTATGCGTGTGTTTTTTTTTTGCCATTTATAAGTCAGAATGTACTTTCTATTTTTTTCCCCCCGGACATTATTTATTCAAATTTTATTTAAAGACTTGATTGTTTCCCCCCCCCCCAAAAAAACTCCATATCAGTATTTGTTTTGACGATTTGAATTGTTATAAAAGATATATTTGTTCTGACCTCAACTGCAAGCTAATGCTCCAAAGCCTTTTATTGTTTAGTTGATGTTGTTGCTGGTGTCAGAACAGGAAGTGGTGAATGTTTTCGGGTTGACGGTGACGACATCCCGGTGGACTTACTAACGGCCGTCTAACCACCGTTTGCCACAACTTTGCCTCACCAGACAGACAAATTGTCCTCCGGATTTTCACCGAGTCACACTGACATTTTGTGGTGTGGGTTCCTCCTCCCCCTGCCCTCCTCCTGGTTTGGTAATTATGTAGCTCAACTAGATCCCCTCTCTAGTCATAAACCTCTCTCCAGAGAAAAAAAAACTAAACGAGAAAAAGAGACAGAATTGCACCCTTGCTAGAGCCATGGAATCCAAGCATCCAGTGCAGACGTGATGTGGTTCATGTGAACCCCTCCCCTCCCTTGCAACAACATTGTGTGTGTTATCATTGATGTCGTGATAAAAAAAAGAAAGAGGGAATAAATTGTCTGGAGTCGTGAGAAAAGGTTCAGTGGCCATCTTGCCTCTTGTGCTTTAACCACTTAGCCACAAACAAGACGGGCTCCAATAATGGCGTGTCTTCACATAGATCTTGGACTTCATTTGGGTCGTGTGTGACGTATATAATGACTTCATATTTGGGCAAGATTTCAGCCCCGTTCAATCGGCTTGGCTCTGAAAGAGTGTAGCCAATCATATCATCCATTGACTTCCGTTCATTTAAAAAAAATATATATATTTCAAAAAGTATAGAACGTACTGTACGTGAACATTATGTGGGCTTCAGTGGCAGTGTGCACAAGACATTTGGCTGTGATCCGGCCAGTGGTATGCCAGGCTAGTTACAGACAGACAGACCCTCTTACAGATGACTTAACCTCTTTCAGAGCAATGTCGCACTCGCAAGAATGTCAAATCATTTCATTTTGTTTGGCCCATAAGGACATGGCCAAAGTTTGGACTCCAGGGTTAAAGTGGTTAAAAGTACACTAGGTGTGCCAGGATGTGGTATGGATGGTGTTTTGGTAAATGGGTGTGCTGGATATTATCCAACTAGTGCCTATAATTTGAGGTTTCACTTTATTCTCAACGTGCTTTATCTGCTCATTTATCATATTGTGCCAATTTCAGGATTTGCCAATATTATTTACAATTTTGCATCTCTGCTTTTGATTTGGTTTTGTTTGCATATTTGTGTTTATTTGTAATTGAATTAATACATTTATAATTGCTTTAAGAAAAAAAAAAGGACTAAAGTATGTTTAATATGCGCCTTCATATTTATAACTAATTATGCTCATTCTGTAAATGAAATTATTTATTAAAGAGAGGTGCCTCTGGTAATGTTCAGATTCAGTGGGAAGCCTGAAGGAATGTTGCAAAAAGACATACAGTTACAGTACCACACCTTTTGTGTGATAGTTTTTGTTATTGAACTTTTTTTTTATATCCACAAACATGACATTCAGTTTCCCTGTAAACTCACATTTCAAATAAAAGCTGAAAAGCTCTTCCTTCCAGTTGTATCGTTTATATTTTTAGTGCAAAGGTTTATTGATGCTGAAGCGTTTGGTTGTAGTTGAAGTTGGAAGAAGGTCAACCAGGATCAGTGATGGAAGAAGTACCGTTTTGTAATCATCTGAATGTTTTCAAATAATTGTAATGGAGTAAAAGTACAATATTTGCCACTGAGATGTAAGTGGAGTTGAAGTAAAAGTACGGGAAATATTCCAGTAAAGTAAAAAATACCTAAAAATTGCGCTTGTACAGTGCCACTCATTTACACTGTGAAAAGGGTGGTTGTGCTTGTCAGGAATGGTTTTAGCAGTAAGTCAACTTATAAGAAAATGTTGGGTTATGGTTAGAGCCAACCTTTCACATCGTTAAGCCTGCATAACCTAATATTTTACTGTCCACCAGGAGTAACTATCATTCACCATATCATTTAAACACTATGATGTGGAAAGCCAGAATTATAGTTTTAGATATTCTTTTATTGTAGGCAATTTAGCATAGCAGGTGATTATCCATAGAATACATAGTCAATCAAAATGTGTTGAAGTAATAAAGAAACGAAACAAACATACAAAGAAATATATATTAGCACATTTTGAAGGGAACCAGAGTAGACCTACTTTAACTCCCTATCAACTGACCTATTAACCCCTACCTCTGTAGAAATGATGTAGTAACACTTTCAAGAATTTCCCTTTAAATGTTTGGGGGGCTGAGAGGAACAAGATGAAAATGACCGCTTCTAAAAGACAGCTATGGTAATAACAGACGTCTTGGTTCTTGCTGGTACTGCTCTGTAAACATCGCACATAGTTATTAGAGTTACCTAGTCAGGCTTCTAACTGCACATCAACATTTTCCCGTTACTTGATTAAATCATAAGATCCTGGCTAAAATATAACATGCTCAACACATAAGAAACATGACATTTACTCTGAGTTACGTACATGTCTATCACTCCATTTATCATTAGCTGCTTTAACTCCAGTTTTATATTAATTTTACGCAAATGCCACAGTCAAATTCAATATCCCTCTAGAACACATTCTTCATCAGAGGTGTGCATTTTCATGACATCTTGATCAATGGTCACATCCATATTCTTATCATAACTTACACTGTCATGACATTGTAAGTTTTAATTTTTTTCTGCTATTTTACAAACAAGCTAGCTGATCTCAGGTCAAGCTGTATTGCAGTGTCCAGACAGCACACTGATAAGCACCTGGTCTATTGTAAATGTAAAGGAATGTCTTCATGCTTCTGTCTCTCTTTACACGTTGCTTTCCTCTTCTACAACCCTGGTGTCCTGATCAGCAGAGATGAAGCCTCGTCTACGACACACTGATGTTCACGTAATCTGGACTGTCCTCCTGAAACATGACAACACAGTTAAATATGAATCATGTGTTTAAATAATGAATACATCATAATGTATCAAATTCATAATCAATAAGTGCAATCAATTAAAAATAATGTAGCTCTCCTCACTTCTTTGTCCATGCCAGAATCTTGTTTCCTTTAAAAACAAGACATATTATTTTAAAACAATAGTTTTCTTTTGAGGCTTTTAGAAAATGCGTAGCAATAATGACAAGAACAGGATATAGTTCAATAGAGTATTGTAACTTACACTGTCATTGTGATGAGTTATAATGATATAACTCACCAGGCCCACCACATAACCAAAGGAAGCAGCAGCACTGCCAACACCTTGACTCCAATACCAACACGAAGAATGACAAGACAACAACAATCAATCAACATTATTTACAGTGTGGGTATCTGGTTCTTTATATATCTTAAATCTAAAACTACATCTAAAACAGTTTTTTAACCTTTTGTAGATTTAGTTATCAGGTTACAGACTGTAAAGTACATGTTATTACAATCATTCCTTCCAACATCTTCCTCTCTATCTACTCACTGTCTATTGTGTCCATGTGCAGCAGCACCTCAGTAGAGTTGTTTTCTCCCAGTGAGTTCCTGGTGTGACAGAAGTACAGTCCAGTGTGGGAGGGCTGCAGAGAGGCCAGAACCAGCACCTGTCCTGACCCTACCTGGACCAGGGAGCTGGAACCAGGAGGCCCAGTCCTCTTGTACCAGGTGTAGTTGTGTACTGGTGGGTTAGCATCACTGCTGCAGGTCAAGCTCACACTGCTGCCCTCTGCTGGACTGTCTGGTGGACTGACCTCCACCAACATATTCACTGGTGCATCTTGATAGAAACATCAAAAAGACAAGTAACATTTGATCATACACTATATATTGTTATATTAAAAATGTATCTAGATTAGACTATGAGTGATTCACTATGCAATTGTTTATTTTCTTTTTTCTTTTTAAACAGAACATAAAGAGTAGGGTGATAACATTTGGGATCCATGTCTATTTGTCACCTGACAGTTGTACTGTCTAGAGTTTGCATTGATAGTCTGAATGTATTCTGATCTTTTATTTTTATGTGATTAGATTATTTCTTTATTGTGTTATTTTGGCTGTTATTTGTCTAATTCAATATTGCAATAGGCTACCTGAAGTTGATTGAAATATACATACATAAAACTCAAAATTCATTTCAAATTTGATTTGGTTTTGCAGGAAGTAATCTTTCAGAGCAACACAATAATTTGTTCATTTACCATTCATAATAAAGTTTTTGTTTTGACTATAGATTCAACAAAACTAGCAATTCTAAAAACAAGAACAATAACAAAAATCAATAACATGGGATTCATTTTAATGAATACAATATTATTTTAATCAATCTTTATGGTGGGGTATGTCAATACAATAGATTTAACAGATTCTATTGTCTTTACAATTCTAAGTTTAGAGAACAACAAATGTGATCATACTCACAGTGAACATCAAGAGGTACTGAATCAGACATGATTGTGTTGATGTCATTGTGAGCCTGACAGCTGTACTGTCCTCTGCGCTGTTTCTGGATGTTAGAGATGGTGTGACTCTGTGCTGATGTCACAAACCTCTGATCTCTATACAGTTTGTATTGTTCTGCTTTTACTTTGTGGTTGGCATCACTATTGCAGGTGAAAGTGACTGAACCTCCTTCAAGAACATATGATGCAGTTCGTTTTAATTTGTTTTCTAACCAGACAATACTGATTCAGTTAGTATAAAAGCCTCATTTTTTATTTTATTTCAGTCAAATAAAACGTTTTTTCTAATAGATGTAGTTAACGATAGCAACCTTGGACACAAGCTCCTCTTGTCTCTTTATGTTCTGATAGGATAGAACTTTACAAAAGGTGATCATTTGGTAAAACATTCATAGTATTGGTCATAGAGCGTCATATATGTCCTGTTATTAACATCATAATGCATATATTAAACACACCGCTGATTAGACTGAGCTATTAATTAGCCTGACCCAAGAATTTAATAAAAGTATACAGCTATTAAGAAAACTGCAAAGATTCAGGTGTTCATAAAATATTTTATTTTATGAAAATAAAGTATGAAATATATAAGGACATTTTTGTATAAAGTGATTTGTTCTTACAGAGCAAATGCCTGGTTAAGAAGGCTATGTTCACACTGGCAGCTGAAATCTGAAATCTTTCTGGCCTAGTATTCAGATTCGGATTGGTTTTATGGAGTCAAGAAAAAAAAAAGAAAAAATCTGATACTGTTTATTAGGTCAATGTTGTTTAAACCAGATCAGAGAAACCAATCAGATTTGACTGCAGTGTGAACAAGAGCTTGGCCAGCAAAGTAGGCTACTCTTTGATCCAATTAAGGCACATACATAATTACTATATAGACACTATATAGGACCGTCATTACATTTTAGTGCAAATTCATTGTCATAGACATTATTGATGATATTAATGACTTGTGTATTTGGCTTTGAACATTGTTAGTTATAAAGAATAAATAAACAATCTGTTTGACTTTTAGGCTTTGTAAACAAGTTTCACAGGCCAGAAAATAAATAAATAATTGACAACGGCCAAAAAAAACAAAAGAAACCAATGGACAAAAATCCCTGAAAGTATCACATAAATACATCCACCTGTGGCCTGTAATGCAATTTTAAGGTCATGGGTGGGATGGCCGACTTGGAAAGATTAATACAGATTATCAAGAGCCTCAAGTGCGTCAACGTCTTCAGCGTCAACCTGGGAGATGGTCCTGCCTTGACTGCCTACAGGAGGAGAAAAAAAACTATTGGTAAGGGTTTAAAAAGATCCAAATAATCATTGTCTTGTAGTAACATCAATCTCAAATTGATAAGTAAAATGAAATAAAACATACTGAAATATCCCTGAATTTGATAGATAACGTTGTCTTGTTGGTTGTCCACCATGTTGAAGGCGAACCACCTGCGAACACTCCCTGTGCGGCCGATCCGTTGAAGGTACGACACCATGTCAGCGTTCCCACCCTTGTCCACAGGCAGGTCAAAGTTCACCACCATGGACAGCCGTTCTGCATCAATGTCTGTGTGAGCAATATACACACAATAGTGATTTGTCTTACACCTGGAACACCTATACGTTGTTATACCTTTGAAGCCGGGAACACCTCTGTGTCACATTAGCTGTTGCTATATGTAAGCGACATCATTTTTATTTACTTTTTTTGGATACGAATTTAGAAGGTGTTTTTAGAATCGGCCTCAGGTCTAAATGGGTTAAGAACTTTGGAAAACATATTTTTTTAAATTTGTATTGAAGGGATAGCCCCTTGAGATGCAGCATCTCATTTTCTAGGCGGTCCCATAAAAGGACATAGACACATACAAGTATACAGATACATTCATACACAGATAGCTTGCTCACCGTCTCCCACCCACCCCCACCAACCACCACACCAATCAGCTGTTAAACAACAGAAGAGAAAGAATTCCACAATGCTAGTAATGGATTTACCTCTGACTGACCAAACACATGTGGTCACCAGTACTTTGTCTTTGCTGTCCCTGAAGCGCTGGATGGACGCAGCTCTCTGTACCTCAGTCATGTCTCTGCTCAGCAGCGCCACCTGGTGCCCCTCCTCCCTCAGCTTTGCAGTCAGCCAGGCGGCCACACCGCGGGACTGAAAGCAAGTCAACATGTTGTTTAGCCATGGTTCACATGACGGCCGTCTCTCACCGTCTCACGACCGTCATGGCGAAACTTCAACCTGGTGTTTGCACTTTTCCCCTTTTTGGCCCGTACATCAACATAAATGTTCATATTTCAAATATAAAGTGCTTAACCCATGGCCACGGATGTTACAATTATGTACGGACCCTCAGAAGTACCCGTATATTCCGTATTGTTCAATAAAAAGCATTTTAATCCGGTCGGTGGCCATTTTCTCATAGAGTTATAATGTATCAGAGTGCAGTATACATCCCAACCGATAGGGTTGCGTAGTTGAAAGCATATGGAGGAAATACAGGGAAAATGGCCACAGATCGGATTAAAATGCTTTTTATTGAACAATACGGCATATACGGGGACTTCTGAGAGACCGTACATAATTGTAACATCCATGGCCATGGGTTAAGCACTTTATATTTGATATCTGAACGTTTATGTAGACGTACGGACCAAAAATGGAGAAAGTGCAAACACCAGGTTGAAGTTTCGTCATGACCGTCATGATATGACAGTCATGTTTCAGGGCTACATATGTCACCATAACTCAAGTCAATACAGAAGGGAGGACAGGGGTCTTCAACAGGGGGTCCGGGGACCCCTAGGGGGTCCTCGGAGTTACTACATGGGGGTCGCCAAATCTTTGTGTGGTGTTTACATTAACCACTTGAACCCTAGCATCCCTATTCTGAGGAGACATTTAGCCAAAAAGTGCAGATCTACAAGCACACAAGTATTGCCGGTTTAAGTGGTTAAATGTCTGAAATTACAAATGAACATGAATCCAACACAACACTGATGATATTGTCTATGAAGCTATCTATGAAAAGGTTTAATCTGCAACACAATTTTATACAATATGTAGTGGGGGTCCCTGCTTCATCTCTCAGCAAGGGGGTCCTTGGCCTGAAAAATGTTGAGGACCCCTGGTTTAGGTTAAGTACTTTTGCAATGTAAAAGAATTAAGGTTTATGACTCACATTGCAGAAGATCAGGACCCATGGTAGGGTCATGCATCCATAGATGTTACAGAATTGAGTGAACTTGTCCTCTTTCCCTTGGCACTCGACGTAGAACTGCTTGATCTTGTCATTTGGCAGCATTCTGAAAATGGTAGGAAAACATGGAGGACAAATGGAGAGAAGTGGTTTGTTGGGGACAAACACTCAGGGCATTTTGCAAGGTTAACTAGAAAAGTGTGCTCCTCTGAGCGCAGGCCTCTCCCAGGCCGAGTTGCCTATCCAGGGCCTGCAAACTTTGGAAGGCTAATGGTCATAGCTAATTGGAATGGGATCTGAAAAATCACATTCATTTTGATCACTCGACCCTAGAGATACTGTGTTCCAATTTGTGTGAGTTTTGGACACAATCTGTAGGAGAAGTAGCAAAAATGTGTTTTGAAGAACACTCAAATTGTAATATGGCACAAATATATGTTGCGTCATGATCCAAGGAATCCAGGGGAGGAAAGATGTTGATTGTATGACCTACGGTTCAAGAGTTATAGCAGTTAGTAACAATGCAAGTTAGGGGTGCCGTGGATGAAAACATTCTGAGCCCCAAAAATGTGAGAACCAATGGTCTACATATTGACACTGATGATTGGTGGTTTGTGAGACTAGCTGTGGACGGACGGACGGACGGACGGACGGACGGACGGACGGACGGACGGACGGACGGACGGACAAAACATAATTCCACCTCCTTGCCTTCAGCCTGATTGTTTATTACAAAGACCGTGGATTACATTTATATCACCGTTGGAAAGTTTCAGTTATTATGACATCAATATAAAAAAAATGCAGACTTACAATGCCACCGGAGGAGGGTTGGGGTGTCGCTGGAAGTTGTGATTGTTGTTCATACCTGGAAACTGGAGAGAAGCACATACAATGTATTAACATCACAGTATTACAATTATGTTCATCATTAACTCTCAGAGTTACAGACCCCTAAGGGTCCATTTGGTTCCATGTGTACACTCTCAGAGTTGCAGACCCGTAAGGGTCCATTTGGTTCCATTCGTACACTCTCAGAGTTGCAGACCCGTAAGGGTCCATTTGGTTCCATTTGTACACTTTCAGAGTTACCGACCCGTAAGGGTCCATTTGGTTCCATGTACACTCTCAGAGTTACAGACCCGTAAGGGTCCATTTGGTTCCATTTGTACACTCTCAGAGTTACAGACCAGTAAGGGTCCATTTGGTTCCATTTGTACACTCTCAGAGTTACAGACCCGTAAGGGTTCATTTGGTTCCATGTGTACACTCTCAGAGTTACAGACCTGTGAGGGTCCATTTGGTTCCATGTACACTCTCAGAGTTACAGACCCGTAAGGGTCCATTTGGTTTCATGTGTACACTCTCAGAGTTACAGACCTGTAAGGGTCCATTTTGTTCCATTTGTACACTCTCAGAGTTACAGACCTGTAAGGGTCCATTTGGTTCCATTTGTACACTCTCAGAGTTACAGACCTGTAAGGGTCCATTTGGTTCCATTTGTACACTCTCAGAGTTACAGACCTGTAAGGGTCCATTTTGTTCCATTTGTACACTCTCAGAGTTACAGACCTGTAAGGGTCCATTTGGTTCCATTTGTACACTCTCAGAGTTACAGACCTGTAAGGGTCCATTTGTACACTCTCAGAGTTACAGACCTGTAAGGGTCCATTTGGTTCCATTTGTACACTCTCAGAGTTACAGACCTGTAAGGGTCCATTTGGTTCCATTTGTACACTCTCAGAGTTACAGACCCGTAAGGGTTCATTTGGTTCCATGTGTACACTCTCAGAGTTACAGACCTGTGAGGGTCCATTTGGTTCCATGTACACTCTCAGAGTTACAGACCCGTAAGGGTCCATTTGGTTCCATTTGTACACTCTCAGAGTTACAGACCGTAAGGGTCCATTTGGTTCCATTTGTACACTCTCAGAGTTACAGACCTGTAAGGGTCCATTTGGTTCCATTTGTACACTCTCAGAGTTACAGACCTGTAAGGGTCCATTTGGTTCCATTTGTACACTCTCAGAGTTACAGACCTGTAAGGGTCCATTTTGTTCCATTTGTACACTCTCAGAGTTACAGACCTGTAAGGGTCCATTTTGTTCCATGTGTACACTCTCAGAGTTACAGACCCGTGAGGGTCCATTTGGTTCCATGTACACTCTCAGAGTTACAGACCCGTAAGGGTCCATTTGGTTTCATGTGTACACTCTCAGAGTTACAGACCCGTAAGGGTCCATTTTGTTCCATTTGTACACTCTCAGAGTTACAGACCTGTAAGGGTCCATTTGGTTCCATTTGTACACTCTCAGAGTTACAGACCTGTAAGGGTCCATTTGGTTCCATTTGTACACTCTCAGAGTTACAGACCTGTAAGGGTCCATTTGGTCCCATTTGCACACTCTGAGAATTACAGTAAGGATCCATTTGGTTCCATTTGTACACTCTCAGAGTTACAGACCTGTAAGGGTCCATTTGGTTCCATTTGTACACTCTCAGAGTTACAGACCTGTAAGGGTCCATTTGGTTCCATTTGTACACTCTCAGAGTTACAGGCCTTTAAGGGTCCATTTGGTTCCATTTGTACACTCTCAGAGTTACAGACCTGTAAGGGTCCATTTGGTTCCATTAGTACACTCTCAGAGTTACAGACCTGTAAGGGTTCACTTGGTTCCATTTGTACACTCTCAGAGTTACAGACCTGTAAGGGTCCATTTGGTTTCATGTGTACACTCTCAGAGTTACAGACCTTTAAGGGTCCATTTGGTTCCATTTGTACACTCTCAGAGTTACAGACCTGTAAGGGTCCATTTGGTTCCATTTGTACACTCTCAGAGTTACAGACCTGTAAGGGTCCATTTGGTTCCATTTGTACACTCTCAGAGTTACAGACCTGTAAGGGTCCATTTGGTTCCATTTGTACACTCTCAGAGTTACAGACCTGTAAGGGTCCATTTGGTTTCATGTGTACACTCTCAGAGTTACAGACCTGTAAGGGTCCATTTGGTTCCATTTGTACACTCTCAGAGTTACAGACCCGTAAGGGTCCATTTGGTTCCATTTGTACACTCTCAGAGTTACAGACCCGTAAGGGTCCATTTGGTTCCATTTATACACTCTCAGAGATACAGACCCGTAAGGGTCCATTTGGTTCCATTTGTACACTCTCAGAGTTACAGGCCTTTAAGGGTCCATTTGGTTCCATATGTACAGTCTCAGAGTTACAGACCCGTAAGGGTCCATTTGGTTCCATTTATACACTCTTAGAGTTACCGACCCGTAAGGGTCCATTTGGTTCCATTTGTACACTCTCAGAGTTACAGACCTGTAAGGGTCCATTTGGTTCCATTTGTACACTCTCAGAGTTACAGACCTGTAAGGGTCCATTTGGTTTCATTTGTACACTCTCAGAGATACAGACCCGTAAGGGTCCATTTGGTTCCATTTGTACACTCTCAGAGATACAGACCTGTAAGGGTCCATTTGGTTCTATTTGTACACTCTCAGAGTTACAGACCTGTAAGGGTCCATTTGGTCCCATTTGTACACTCTGAGAATTACAGTAAGGATCCATTTGGTTTCATTTTTACACTCTCAGAGTTACAGACCTGTAAGGGTCTATTTTGTTCCATTTGCACACTCTCAGAGTTACAGACCTGTAAGGGTCCATTTGGTTCCATTTGTACACTCTCAGAGTTACAGACCTGCAAGGGTATCCAGATTTTCTTTTGCTATTTTTGAATTGGAATCCTGACAAGTAACATTTTTATCTAATTTCAAATGCATTTAGTTATAAATACTTATGTTAACTTTATGAACTTAAATACAAATACATAGGACAATATTTAGTACAATATTTGCCTCTGAGATGTAGCAAAGTATAAGTCTAAAGTATTGAGAATTGTACATCCTCCTCTATAGTAAAATAAAATACCTCATGTGTACTAAAGTACAGTAGGCTACTTAGTCAGGACTAAGGTGCTGCTTCTAACAACAATACATAAAACAAAATAGTAGTTAACTTATTCTGTAAACATAACATAAATAAGTAGGCTACATAACGAAGTACATAAGGATTTATACACATATATGTTAAATAAGTTAAAGAGAGAAATAGAGAGATAGATAGATGGATGGATGGATGGATAAATGGATAGAGGAATAAGCTTGAGTAAGGAGAAAAGCACAGGATAGAAAAACATTTATATCAAGACATATTTATAGTTAGTTAACTTACTTGTGGGTTTGAAGCTATCATTCAATGTTAGCAGCTTTAAACCAAATCGGAGTATGATCCTATGATCATCATGCAGCAGGTTGGTCTCTTTTTACTCTGGGTCTCTTGTAACCTCCACCAGTCTTTCCACCTCGGAGGAAAAGGTCTCTTGCGGCAACAGTGCAGTGTTGCCAGATTTTGCGAGAGAAGCAAGCAACCAGGTCTATGAAAACGAGCCCAAAAGAAGCGACTGGGTTTTCGTCTATTTTCAAAAATCTTGAAAAGAAAAGTATCAAATAATAATAATAAAAAAATAATATTTTTTAATTTTGAAACATTCTAACAACACAAATCTATGTATGGGGCTCCCTGACATAAAATATTTTCAGATGGGGGTCCACCTGTGGACAAATACATATGAATTAATTTCACATGAAGATGTTTGGGAACCACTGGTTTAAACAACATTAGGATGCAAGATGAAATAAACAACTACACTACTTTAGAAACAAGACCCCCCAAACACGCAACTACCAATATTTACAAGCAACTTTACAGAAAAACAAGCCCAAAGTCGCTTATAATAAGCAGACATGGCAACCATAAAAGATATGAACCAGAGAAGTAGAAGAAGAACATAAAGGATATGAAAGTCGCCGCAGCATTTTGAAGGCACTTTCTGAATATTTTCCATTGCAAGCATTTGTTTTGCACCAAAACCACTCCTTGGGCTAAAAACGGCCATAGCCATCCTTTTCCAGGTATACTTTTTGTGTAAAAAGCCCATTGAGATTGGGCCGTTTTTAGCCCAAGGAATGCTTGCAATGGATTCAGAATCATAAAAACACCCTAGTTTGACACCTCACATGCTACTTAAAACAGAATTAAATTTAGATTTTTTTTTAGATTTTTTTTAAACCAAGGTTATGGTGGGTACCCCAACTTTAAGGAGCTGTCAAAAATTCTCCTAGGGGGACTGCATTTCAGTCTTTGTGAGATGTGTTACTAGACACCTTTACAAACACATTGGTGAAGATTTTTTTTGGTAAGGAATTTTTTAATATCCCCTGACTATTAGGACCTCGTTATTAGTGTGGTTGCCCGAATGGGCAACCAGACTATAGTACCGACTTTCTTTCTAGATAAACTTTTTTCTTACTCGCTACTCCTCCCACAGTTTATTTTCCCCAATTTCGTGCCATATGTCATAATGACCGGCTTCACCGGGAATCGACTGCTTGTACTTTGCTAAGAGATTGGTTGCATAGTTTAATTGATATTGATTTATTAGTGCATTAAATTTCCCCATCCACTTTAATGGAAAAGTGAAAAAACTCAAATTCAAGTATTTTTTTCTCAGAAACCGTAAGAGCTAGAGTTACCAGATTTGGAGGGGAGGTTCATAGTTTATTGCAAAATTATTGAAACTAATATTACACCATTCGGCCTCATGGTGGCGCTATAACAACCCACTTTACCTTTTGGCTTATTACTCTTGAACCGTAGGTCGTAAAATCAACATTTCTTTTTCCCTGGATTCCTTGGGTCACGACGCATCTCCCCATATAGGCCACGCCCATTTGCGTATGGATAGATTTTTTGATATTGAATTATTAGTGCATTAAATTTCCCCATCCACTTTAATGGGAATTGCAAAAACTCCCATTCAAGTATTTTTTTCTCGGAAACCGTAAGGGCTACAGTTACAAGACTTGGAGGGGAGGTTAATAGTTTATTGCAAAATTATTAAAAAAAGAATCACACCAGTCGGCCACATGGTGGCGCTATAACAGCCCACTTTACCTTTTGGCCTTTAACTCTTGAACCGTAGGTCGTAAAATAAAAATTTCCCTTTCCCTAGATTCCTTGGGTCAAGACACAACTTCTTACAAAAATCGGTACACATGATCTTTGGACCAATGCGATAAAGATATCCAAACGGCATTTTGATAGTCCTTATCGTTTGTCCGTAATTGGCTTCCAAAGTTAGAGGGAGGGGCCCGTTTTACAAAGAATGCCAAAAATCACAAACGAAACGTCCGGTCAATCCCAAATTTGAATCACATGTCGAGGGTGCTTTACTCAACAAATTCCCAAAAGCATTTCCACTTTGACCCATAGGGGACGCCACAAATGCGCAAAATGTCACCGTATGATGCAAAAACATGATTTTTGGGGGGATCAGTCCCTTCAAAATGAAAAGCAAGTGATCTCAGGAGTGAGGTGACAATATGATTGGGCCGTTACATTTGTGGGAGGGTCCTGTTTCTTTAGTGGGAGGGGCCTATTTCCTCAAATCAAAACGGCACGTGTCACGAACGCGGGATCCGTTCAGCACCGAATTCGAATCGCACGTCACGCGGCCTCCGACGGTATACCTCCAAGCGTATTCCTCGAGTCCAGGCGGCCGCGACCGGCGTCGGCGCAACCACACTTTGCAATTGCCCTGAATTGCGACGCGTCTAGTTGTAATTGGAGTCGCAGTTGGAGGAGTCATTATTTGACAATAAACGAACGAACGATGTGATTTCGAAGAACAAAGAGCATAATGGAAAAGAAAAGAAAGAAAGAAAGAATAAAATGTCAGAAAGTGAAAGTTTGCGATCGGTATGAGAGCGGATACACAAACCTACAGACTTTATAGAGGATCCTCAAGGACAGTTTGTGGAGACAAGGATTGTCTGCTGGTAAAGTAAAGTTACCAGGATGGATTATTGGTGATTGTAGAGAGTGTAACAATAGAGAACAGAGGGAGAAAGAAATACAGATATTCTGCATTTTATAAGTGCTGCTCAGTGAATGTCTTTCACAGATAGGCAGATAGGTTATTACAGAAAGTCAGAAACTGTAATGCTGTGCTGCCCTCGTGAGGACAGGACATAAGGAGTAAACAACCCATGCTTTATCTCCAACCTCTCTCAGTCTCACTCACTATGACAACTGTTGAGTTATGCTCTCATATTGTGATTTGTTTTATTAAGGGCAAACTTAATGTTGACTGGTTTTCTTTATGTTGTATGATTTGACCATTGACACTGATTGATTCAACGATGCCGCCTGTCAGTGGGCGTGTATTATGGCACTGATTTGGGTGTGTGTTGTGTTCAATAAAAAGCCTCACTGCTAGGTGAGGGCAGCGCCTTGTAGCTGAGTCATTCCACGAAACCGGTACGATTTGCACTTTTTTATTTTTTTTAATGACCCAAATGTTTCACTTTTCTGAATACCCCACAACATTAAGGACATATTTAACTGGCAGAAAAAAATATTTTCCCATCTCAGGCATTAAATCCATATTATTATTGGTCATTATTATATGATACGGTACTATATTTTCTCAACCCCGTTATGGACACTCTGGAAGCCGTTATGATTATGAACTGTATTTGTAATTAAACAAACATTTTCCTATTCATAAAATGTCCCTCACACTAATTCAATAATTGTAAATATAAAAAGTACATCAATTCTCCCACTTTTGTTATACTAAAGTCTTAAAAGTGCAATTTCTTAAAATTCTTTGATGCTTTTTTATCATAAATCTACTTTAGCATCTGACTTTTAACTAAACAAGGTATTGTTATGATTGCTCAGAACATTTCTGACAGAGTTCAACAAACATTACATACATTTTCATAAAATATTAAAGAAATAATCACAGAAAATATAGGCGTGACAGGGTTGAGACTAGGATAACAGGGTTGAAGGTGGTAAACGGGGTTGAAGAGACAAATACAGCAATAACATAAATAGTTGTTTTTAATCTCAAATTCAATGTGATATTTTCTATAAACATTGTATTTCATTATGCAACCATTTAAGAAGAACAATAAACATCCATTTTAATTTAACTGAATTTTATTAACACTCTTAATCCAGGGTCTTAATGATATGTAATATAGCAGTTCTACTAGCAGTCTGCTAATGATCTAATGATCCCCTTAATCCAGACTCTTGTCTGGAGGGTTACTGTCAGGAGGGGCTATGTCCATGGGGATATTGACAGGAGGGGACATGTCTGGATGGACAGGTTCGGGAGGGGCCAAGTCTGTGTCCGGGCAGTCAAAGTACGGGGGGACCATGTCTTCAGAGCACTGTGGTGGGCCTTCCGCACTGTCAACAGCAGAATGGGCAACATCCTGTTCAGGGGCTGGAGAAAGTCAGACTGTGAGAGAGTCAGACTGGGCAACAATCAGACCCTTGGTCAAGTGAGTCGTCATCCTCTTCTGAAAGAACTTCATCATCACCTGCCTGCATCAGCCAGTTGACTGTACGGACATCACACACTGTCTTCCATCACGTCAGGCACATCAGGGCACAGATCACTTCCATGTGCAGCAGCATCACATTCTGAGTGTGCAGATCCACTGTCCACTTCACCCTCACAGGGCAAGAAGCTAACAGTGAGTAGTAGATTCATGTGGACGACTCTCTCTCTGCCTGTCAGGCAATCCTTGACTCTGTAGACATTGATCTCAGGCTTGACTGACATGACCTCATAGGGAGTCGACTCCCACTTGTCTGTAACTTTGCGTTTCCCTGGCACACCTCTGTTGGCGATCAACACTCTGTCTCCAACGACGAGGGGTGAGCCCTTGACTTTGCGATTGTACAGCTTAGCATGGCGAGTCTGTTCTTTGAGACTATTCCTCTGCACAATCTGAGCAGCCTCATGTAGATCTTTCTTCAGGTGGGACACAAAGTCTGAGTGGCTGACAACAGCGTAATTGGTGAGAGCATGCTGAAACATGACGTCGACGGGAAGACTCGGGATTCTCCCGAACACAAGGTAGAACGGTGCAAACCCTGTTGTCTCATGCTCCGTGGAGTTATAGCAGAAGGTGAGCAACTGCAGCATTTGCGGCCACTTTAGAGGGGGAAGGGACCTGATCATATCTCCCAGCGTTCTGTTAAATCGCTCTGTGACACCATTTCCTATGGGGTGATACGTAGTCGTATGGGATTTCTGCACCCCGGCCATCTCTAGAAGCTCCTTAATCAGCTTGCTCATAAAGTTGGCTCCCTGATCCGAATGCAGACGACGGGGAAAATCATAAATGAGAAAGAAGTAATTCCAGAGACGACGAGCGACTTGCTTGGCAGTCTGATTCTTGCAATGGGAAGGCGTGTGCCATCTTGGAGAAAAACTGTTCGTCTCAGCGAGTCAGCGCCTCTCCGAGGCGAGCTACAGCGGAGGGTTGCGTCATGCAGAAGTTGAACAGCTACGTTTTCACAGACTTTCATATCCCCCCAGCTCAACCTATAAATTAACATAGGAATGATCCTAGATGCATATCAATTGTCCATTGTGTGACCTGTCCTGTTGTAGGTGTTAAAATGAAATGAATAAAGTGGGCATGAGTGAACTGCTGCGCAAAACTATGAAAACACCCGCTCGGCGCTCGCCCCAAAACACAATCGCCCCGGGGAAAATCCGGCGGTATTCGCCTGGTATTCCTTAACATATCAGTAAACTATGCCTAAACCTAACCTTATTCCTAATCTTAACCTCAGTAAAACTATGCCTATTGCCTAATCCTAAACCTATTTCTACCCTTATCCTCAGTAAAACAAATACATTTACAAAAGAATACAAGAACCACTGGTCCGCCTGAAAAATGGGGGCGAGGGTGTTTTGGGGCGAGCTGTGCCAGAGCCTTTCCTTGCGCGACACCGTCGCCCAACTTTCACCACTTTATCCATTGCAGACAGACAGTCACTGTGCTTGCATAATATCCACAACCCACACGTGTTCGGGTCCCTTTATTGACAATTGGGTCCGGGCGGCTTGGTTCAGATTCTATCAGTGTCACCTCGGAAAATCACGTTTCTCTTTATCAACACCGAGCGAACACCCTACTCAGCGCTGATTAGAAGGAGAGCTGTGTGTTGTGGCGTATCAAAAACAGCAGACATACAAGCTCACAAAGCGGCGCGTTGTGACGTGCTGTGAGCTAGTAGCTCTGATATTTTCAACACGCGACACCATCGTACAACGAATAGGCTATTCTATAACTGCAGCAGAGCAGGCTGTCGGAATTAAACCACACAGTCAGATCATGGTAAAAACTTTAAATGAATATGATTTTAATGGTTGTAGCCAACTACTTTATCCAAATAATAATATTAATAATAGGCTTAAATGATAAAATAGCCTAATAACAGCATTTTCCCAACCGGCCACGGTGGCTGGTGGTGTTTATAATTACCGGCCAATTAAACATTTTACCGGTCAATGGCCGGTAAATACTGGCTAACGGAATCCCTGAGATATATATATATATATATATATATATATATATTGTTTTTTTGTTTTTTTTAACTCGGGTCCTCCCGGGTCCATACGGGTCTATCCATTTCAAATGGATCCGACCAAGCCCCGAGGGAATTGGAACCGATCCGAACCTGCCCGACGGACAAGTCAATATTTTTGGACCCGAAAATGTTCGGTTCTCGGTTCGGGTTCTCGGGTATTAGGGTTCGGGTGGACCCATGCTACCCTCTACCGTGGAGGACTTTCTGCTTCAATGAGTTGGGCACTATGAAGTGGAAGATCTTCTTGTTCATGTGGGGATCTTTCTTTGTCTTGTACAGTATGCCATTCTGTATGGTGAGTCTACTCCAATGCTTCAGCAGCTTGATCACGCTACGTGACTCAACAGCTCTCTCAAGCTTGGTAGGTCTCTTGTGCCTCTGTACAAAGTACATGGCCTTGCTTATTGTGTTGTCATTCTCTTGTTGACTGACAAGCTGGCTCTGTGGGAGTGCAGTGGACTGGTCTTCCTTCTGCAGAAGATTGAAGTCAGCATCTGTTCCCATCACGTGACTCAGACCCCCAGTGGCATTGAGAATGGCAGCGACTTCTTCTGATGCGACTGAGCATCTCGTGTCTGGTGGAACTGCCTCTTGCACTGGCATGTTCGAAGTCTCACCGCCTTCGTCCACAACAGCCTGACAGTTGTTGGACACTCTGAACACCTCTTGCACGGTTCTGTCGTTCACGCCGTTGACCTGGTCCAACAGCGAGGCATATGGCTCGGTCACAAGGCGATGACTGACACACGACTGGACAAACGGCTCACGGCACAAGGTGTTGGCTACGATGTTCTTTGGGCCGGGGATGTACTTCAAGTCAAAGTCGTATGCAGCGAGCTTCGCCACCCAGTGTGCGAGGTAGCCGGTAGCCGGTGTGCGAGGTAGTTCAGCTGGGAACAAGAGAATGTGCTACTCGCAAAGGCGCGACTGGTCTGTCTACTTTTTCACCACCTTTTCATCTCCAGGATAAACGCTGGTGCCGCTGTCATTGATTGCTTTTTTTCCCCCAGCCTCTAAATTGTTTTTCCATCTTTGTCGTTCTCTCTGCAGGTATTGCTCTCTCCTTGCAGGATCAGCATTTAGGCGGGCACGGTACTGCCTCTGCCTTTCTGCCGCTGTTGTTGGTGCCATCTTGGACTCATAGATGTCTGTAGATAATTCCATTGATATAATTAAATCAAATATACTTCCAGAGCTATTCTAGCAGAAACTTTTAGAAGAATAGAAAACCTTTCCAATGATGTGCTATTACTGTATGACTGTAAACAAAAACAAAAAAACAGCAAACCCAGCTTTAGCATAGACATTATGAAGTATATAATATGCATGTAGTATAATAATGTTGATGTAATATAATAATTCATTTAAATAATATTCAACTTCACAACTAAAGTGTTAAAAACACAACCCCGTCACAATCTCTCAACCCTGTTATGATGAAATTAGTAACGGGCTTGAGTGTAACGGGGTTGTGATTTTTTACTCAAGATGGCCACTATTCTACCTGTGTTGATTAAGAGGAGACCACATGGCATGCATGATAGTAAGAAATCCAATATATTGTTGAAATAACAAAGATAATTTTCCAAAACGATTGTTTTCTATATCTATTACATGTAACAGAGTTGAGCTGTTAAGCTTTACGACCACACTATGCAAGTTTAAATGACTATAAAACATTGTAAAAGAAGGTGGGAAGTTACCTTTCTCTGCAGCATGTTGTTCAGAAGACTTGTAGAATGTCACTTCCTGTTGGTGTTGTCACTAAAGGACCAGTTCATTATTTTTATGGAGGGTGGAATGACTTGTGTAACAGGGTTGGGTGCGACTGGGGGACGGATCTATATAATGCAATCTTAATGATTAATCATCTATTCATTAAAAAACAAAACATGACCAGCAATAAAGCACGGATACAATTGTATGTCAATGGCAAAATGTATTATTTTTTTACATTTTTGATTGTCATATCTCAAGTCCACTTTCATCGAAGGCCATGGGGGACATGAAAAAATGCACAAAATAGGTGGTGTCTACTGAAAAAAGCAAGATCATTTATGATATAAAGATAAAATGTATGTAAATTGTTTACACAATATTCAAGGTAACATTTCAATTGATTCTAAAAAGCTTTTAAGATTTGATTTTGGTGACCCGATGGATACAATACACTCAAAAAGGTCAGAGGGACCGCAAATCGTACCGGTTTTGTGGAATGACTCAGCTATCGAGCTATGTATGAAGAAAGCTCTGTGTCTGTCTCCTGTCTCCATATTTCTTTATTTATTCCTGCGCGAAGTTCGGTGTTATTACGTGTTGTATCTGAGTTCTCATGCAGAGCCGTTGCAGTTTGACCTCTGCTAACAATTTCGTAGTACGACAGTGTTGACAGTGTTGTACATGTGAAGATGGCTGATCTAGACGCTCACAAAGCACCACGATGCAACATTTTGTGAGCTTGTGGATTTTTTAAATGACAAATAAAACGAGTGAGATGCCCGTCAGATCATGCTATACCTGTTGTAGGCCTACACATTAATTGTACTTCCTAACTAAATACCTACCTAACTAAACTAACTGGCAACTAAATAACTATAAACGAACTAACTGACTGTAATCACTTTTATTTGCAAACATCTGAGTCCGTTCATCTGTCTATATTCAGGGGCCTTTGTCGCCCTCATGTGGACAAAATGAGTAAATATAAGTTAGAAGTCGTCAATAAATCACTCTGTTTATAAAACGACATGAAAGCAGCATGACACCAGATTATACATTTATAAATCTACAAGCTCACAATGAGACTCATTGTGAGCTTGTAGATCGGATATTTTCGGCGCGAGACACCGTCGTAGAACATAGTGATTTGAAAAAAGACCGGAAGTGCTCACGTTGCGTCGTGTGTGAGGCTTGTCACGTTATGTGTTTTATTTTGAAGAGAAAACGACAGTGTTCACGTGGCGTTCTATGTGAAGCATGACACTTAGTGTTTGGGAAATGTAGTCCTTTGTATTGTAGTTCTTCTAGCTACCCGTGGTGTAGTGTAGTATGGGAAATGTAGTAGTCGATCGATTATAGTTCTTCTTGATGTATGTTCTGTTTATGTAGCTAGGGGCTAGCTAGCTAGCAGCTAGCAGCTGCTTTATGCAGCAAAAAACTAACAAACCAATGAGTGGAGGAGGAATTAACAATACAAATCATCATCTTATGAAAAATATCCATAAATAGTGTTTGTTGAGTCAGCGTTGACTCATAGTTATAAATAATATACCTAGAGTAGACGAGAGTGGAGTTTGTCCACTAGAGGGCGACACAGTCCATAGAATAGAGTTAAAGGCATCATAACCTCTGGTTTTTATTCTAATCCATACATTGGCAACTGACGGCCCGGGGGCTACATGCGGCCCCCACCTTCACTTAATGCGGCCTGTAATACAGATAATCGGCTGGTTGTTTGGAACCGGACTCAAGGGCCACTGTGAAGGCCTAGCTGGGTTGTAAGGCCAGCTAGTCATCCTGACTATGCAATCCGTGATTAACAAGGCCAGCCAATCTCCTGGTACTCTGGAGAGAGTTAAGATGCATAAAATGTAAACTATTAAATTGTAATATTGTTGCATAAAATGTAAATATTATCTGCCAATATGTATGTTTTTCTACTGATAGCATTGATGGACATTTAAGTTAAAGCTGTCATAATGGACTTTTAAGTTAAAGCTGTCATAAGATAAATACGAAAGAGATTGTTTATTTTATACCCAACTGTAAACAGTGTAGATTACATCAGTCATATAAAACAAGCATATTAGACAAACCATATACAAAGAAATATAAAAACAATGGTGATTGTGCAGAATTAACAGTCAACCTGTGAATTTAAGCACGATGTCAGTCTGTGTGAGACAGTCTGTGAATAATAGATGCATTCCATTTTATTTTATTTTAGGCAGCTCTTCTCCTCTGTGCCTTGTCTGAAATTGCACCCTTTTACCACAATGGTATTCATTTAATTCTTCTACCATATGAATCTGTCAATCATATTTATTAATGTAATTCACATTTTCACCCTTTATTCTCAGTAAAATATTTTATGTCAAAAATATGTAGGTATTTTTACTTTACTGGAGTATTTGCAATTTTCAGTACTTTTACTTCTACTCCATTACATCTCAGAGGCAAATATTATAATTTTTACTCCACTACAATTATTTGAAAACTTCAGTGACTAGTTAGGTCTACTTTGTAGATTTTGATTATTATTACTAATACTAAACATACATTAACCACTTCAGCCCTATAAACATTTCCGCCATTTGAAAATAGCAGATCTACAAGCTTACAATGCGTTGCCACGCGATGCATTGTGAGCTTGTAGATCTGCTGTTTTCAGTGGCCACTCTTCCTGTGATGTCACCGCGCGCGCCGGCAAGATCAAAAGCGCCAGCGCGCGCAGGGACCCGCCTCCACTCTCTCTCTCTCTCACACACTGACACACACACACACACACACACACACACACACACAGCTGCGAACAGACGACAGAGTTAATTGTTTGGAAGTAAAAAAGACTGTTAAAAAGTGAACTAAACAACTTATAATGTAACATTATTCCACATGGACGTTGAGTAGAGTTACGTTGAGTGGTTACCAGAGAGGTGGAACAAGCTGTTAAAACCCTAAAACAAGAGAATTATCTCTAAACAGGTGAGGTTTCTACAGGTTGTAAGCTTGGCTAATTAAGTGCTTAGAATTAAAGGTATTGATGGAACTATTCAACTATTCAGGATGTAACTATAGGATGTGTGAAGTGAATATGTGTTTTATTGAGCTGTGTTTGTGATGCTGACACACATTGATTGATTGACATTTTTATTTGGCAAAAAAATGCAAAACATTACAATTACAAAATAATACTTTGTCTAAAAGGTCCGTCCAAAAAAGTCATTGCGGTCTTGTTTCCATTGAGGTCCTTGGTATTCATTTCATGACAGGCCTAGTCAGTGCTGGAAAGTAACTGAGTACATGTACTCAAGTACTGTAGGCCTACTGTACTTTTTTTTTTTTTAACTTTACTGGAGTATTTCCAATTTGCAGTACTTTTACTTCTACTCCACTACATCTCAGAGACAAATATAATACTTTTACTCCACTACAATTATTTGAAAACTTTAGTTACTAGTTACTTTGTGGATTTAGATTATTATTACAAAACCTACAGTAGCCACTTCAGCCCTATATATTTCTATATTTCGGCCATTTGAAAATAGCAGATCTACAAGCTCACAATGCGTCGCGGTGCAAAGCATTGTGAGCTTGTAGATCTGCTATTTTACGGTGACGTCATAGCAGCCCAATTTGCCGTGAGACCAAAGGGCCAGCACGAGCAGGGATTTTCCGCCTCTCTCTCACCACACACACACACACAGAGCAGCAAACAACAACTCCTAATGTAACATTAGTCCACATGGTTATGAGTAAAGTTATCAGTGTTTATTAGGCTGGTGAAGAGCAGGCTGTATAAAACACAAGTGAATGAATTCTCCATCCAGACAAACAGGTGAGCAGTGATTTGGCAGGTGAACAGACCCATAAGGGCCCATTTGTTCCTAATCTATCATTTAGCTGGGGACCCCCTGGAACTCCCTCAAGGACCCCTGGGGGTCCCCGGACCCCACTTTGAGAACCAATGCACTAGGCTGTGTATGTTGTGACAGGATACAATATATGTATATCTGTCTCTCAGTCACTTTAATTAATATTTGTTCTTTCTTTCTTTCATTTTTTTCTTTCTTTCTTTCTTTCTTTCTTTGTTTCTTTGTTTCTCAGAGTGGAGACATGGACTGTGCAGAGGTCGTTCTAGTGCCCTAAATGCCCAGAAGACTGAGGTTCTCACAGTATAACAGCCTCCTAGAACATCCACCTCTAATGACTACACAGAGGTTATCTAGTGAAGCTACCTAAGAATTCTGTGTGAGTTTTTTTTACTTTACTGGAGTATTTCCAATTTGCAGTACTTTTACTTCTACTCCACTACATCTCAGAGACAAATATTGTACTTTTACTTCACTATTATTTGAAAACTTAAGTTACTTTGTAGATTTTGATTATTACTAAACATATATTAAACACTTCAGCCATTTCGGCAATTTGAAAATAGCAGATCTACAAGCTCACAATGTGTCCCGATGCATTATGAGCTTGTATATCTGCTATTTTTGTTGCCAGACCCAAGGGCTTACATGAGGCTTTGTATCTGTTTTCTCCATACATGGTATGTCACTTTGTCCTCCGGCCCCAGCCAAAAAAGTCTGTCCCCCTTTCGTCACGAACTATTCATGACATCATTATTATGTCATAAGTAGTATAAAGTGGTTTGTAGGTGTGTTACATACTAGGACTTCATTCTGGGTCTGGCGGAACCAGGTCTCCTGGTCTTGTTGAATAGCCAAAGTGTAAAATAATGCTTTTTAGCTCAAATCTAAAAATGACACAGATGCGTTCCAGGTCTTAATGGGTTAAAGTACGTTTTGATGCCAATACATTGTAGTGTGTGACACACACACACACACACACACACACACACACACACACACACACACACACACACACACACACACACACACACACACAGCTGAGTCAAATGACTAATTGTAATTGACATCAGCAGCAGGATTGGAAGTGACAGATCAGTTGGGTTGTGTATCATGTTCCCTCTCTGTACACATATGACTTTTTTAAAGCAACACACAAGGACTAAAATATGTTTATTGAGGCTGTTGACCCTGTGAGGAAGTTAAATGATGTGTGGGTCACGTGTCTCTCCTCTGCAGAGCTGGTAATCTTGTTGATTGGGAAGGTGCCAAGCGCTGTAGAGCGTTTGTTCTCAAAGTGGGGTCCGGGGACCCCCAGGGGTCCTTGGAGGGTTCCAGGGATTGTAGCTCATAGCGCGGCACTGAGTGCTATGAGCTTGTAGATCTGCTATTTTAGAAAAATCGTGAATATTTGTGCAAATCTTTGAATATAATATTTTTTCAAGTGAACATTTGTAACTCAAATCTTTGCTTCTGGGGGTCCCTGGAACAAAATATTTTGAGATTGGTGTCCGCGGCCAAATACACATCATTTTGGGGGTCCTTGACATGAAAAAGTTTGAGAACCACTGCTGTAGTGGAGGAGGGATGTTCATATTTGTATCATGTTTTGTCTTTTTATAATTTGTGAATGAATTGGGCCTGTGTGTGACATATAGTGGAATCTGTTTGGAAATTCCTTTATGATTAAGAGTAATTGTGTAGATAACTCCCAGGCCTTAGTTGGCCATAGTTGAGTTAACCCATTCAATTCGGGAACGCATCTGTGTCATTGTAATGTTTCTTTGACTATTCAAAAATAGCAGATCTACAAGCTCATAGCACGGCACCAAGTGACGCACTATGACCTTGTAGATCTGCTATTTTTGAAAAATAAATCTTGAAAAGGTGTCAAATCTTTGAATATGTATATGTTTTAAAGCGAACATTTTTATCTCAAATCTTTGCTTCTGGGGGATCCCTGGAACAACTCCTTTTGAGATTTACTGTTGAGTGAGAACATAATGTTGCACATTAAGCTTATCATCTGGGGACCCCCCAAAATAATTTGTGGGGTCCCCCCCTGGGGTTCCTGACCCCCAGTTTGGGAACCATTGTTCTACTACTCAATGCTCAATCTATGCATTATCATTGTATTGTGTAATAAAATTGAATAATTTACAGTAATACAAAATGTTTAAGACAATTAAAAAAGGATCTTATGATGAATCTGAATAACCCTGCATAATAGCTTAAATGTGCTCTAAAAATAAAGTTTGACTTGATACACTAGGCTGTGTATGTTGTGACAGGATACAATATACGTATATCTGGCTCTCGGTCACTTGAATTAATATTTGTTTCTTTCTTTCTTCGTTTCTCAGAGTGGAGACACGGACTGTGCAGAGGTCGTTCTTGTGCCCTAAATGCCCAGAAGACTGAGGTTCTCACAGTATAACAGCCTCCCAGAACATCCAGCTCTAATGACTACACAGAGGTTATCTGGTGAAGCTATACCTGAGGGAATTCTGTGTGAGTCCCTATAATGTGCAGGTGAGATCTTTGTGACTACCTGAGGACATTCTGTGTGAATCCCTGAGTGTGTGTGCATGTATGTATATATATACATACATACATACGTACGTACGTACGTACGTACGTACGTACATACAGTAGGTGGCCAGTGACCAGTTTCACCAGTTTCACTTTCAAAAGCTTTCAAAAGCTTTATTCTTACTCTGTAAAGCTCTTTAAGCTGCATTTCATGTCATGAAAGGTGCTATACAAATAAAATGTATTATTATTATTATTATTATTAGAGGTACTTAAAATGGAGATGGCGGGAGACGCCGCTGGAAGGCTCAACCCGAGGATGCCCTTAGAGATGGAGATCTCGTTCTATCCATGGATTTGTCTGCATGGGGGGGGGATTCCTCCGTGCTGCTGACCCTGGTCTTCGGTGGACCTCCACTGTGGCTCGATTGCTGAGTGATCAGAATTTCACGTGTGTATTCACACGTGTGTCTGGTCGCCTACGGCGGTCTCCACTGGTGGTCTCCGCCAAAGACCTCGGCCCGCCGGGGGTTTCCTCTGAAGACACCTCAAAGTAGGAACCTCTTTAGGCCTGTCACCATTATGACCTTTAACTTGACGCTTGATTAATTGTCGCTCAAATAATTGCGATTAACGATTTCATTGTGTCGTACTAACATTATGAATACAACTTTGTCTGGCTTTTTTAAGCTTTGTAAACAAAGCTGCACGGGGCAGATATGATGCAGATATATTGCATAATTCAATAACTATACTTAAACAAAAAAAACATGAATTGCGGAAATAGCCGATCTACGAGCTCAAAACGTGTCACATCGTGACACGTTTTGAGCTTGTAGATCGGCTATTTCCAAATGTTTGAAAATATATGACAAATTTTCAGCATGGAAACGATTATGACGATTATGACTATTATCCATTGTGACTCTCAGATACTTGCGATTATGTAATAATTGTGACAGGCCTAATTTTTTCTTTTCCTTGGCTGGATGCTGCAGTTGCTTCATGCTGCAGTTTGTTGGATGGTGATTGTGGCGTATGCTTGTTGGATGCTGATTGTGTCGTATGTGTGCTGATGTGGTTAAATATGTTGCTCTGCTGCTTTTTTTCCAGGTTGTTTTTTTCAGGTTGTGGAATCGAACGCCGACGTTGAATCTACGACTATGTTGGTAGTGTAGGTTTTGTTTGCAGGTTGAATCTACGACTATGTTGGTAGTGTAGTTTACTAGTTTTTGTTTTCAGGTTGAATCTACGACTATAGTGTAGTTTACTAGTTTTTGTTTTTGTTTTCAGGTTGAATCTACGACTATAGTGTAGTTTACTAGTTTTTGTTTTCAGGTTGAATCTACGACTTTGTTGGTAGTGTAGTTTTAGTTTTCAGGTTGAATCTACGACTATAGTGTAGTTTACTAGTTTTTGTTTTCAGGTTGAATCTACGACTATGTTGGTAGTGTAGTTTTTGTTTTCAGGTTGAATCTACGAGGTAGTTTTTTTCAGGTTGTAGTACGACTATGTTGGTAGTGTAACCCTAACCCTAATACGTTTTCTTCAGGTTGTAGTACGACTATGTTGGTAGTGTTGTGGCTGTTATTTTGTGTGTGTGTGAGAGAGAGAATTTGCATTCAATATATTTTTAGACATAAGCCTCTGTAAATCCAGGCCTGGACCTGGTCATTTCAAAAGGTCCAAAAGACCTGGTCATTTGAAAGGTCACTTTTTTTTTTTTTTTTCACTTTCAAAAGCTTTGCATCATGCATGTCACACAAACCGAATGCGAAGCGTTTTGTTGATATAACAAGTTTTTTCATATAGAGTCCTATCCACAAATCCACCATTTAACTTCCCAGTGATTCCCGATGCATTAAGCAATGCAAAAAAAGAACAAATTGAAAAGAAATTAAACAAAAATTAAAATAAAACGATTCACAGGAGGCAGGCAGTGATGTAGGTCCCAAAAGGTCACTTTTTTTCTGGTGTAAAGTCCGGATGGGGGGAACTGTGTAAATCCGGGCTTGGACCTGGTCATCAGGCGTTCACACTAATCACATGACGCTGCTACAT
This sequence comes from Gymnoscopelus braueri, assembly GCF_963280865.1. Lineage (NCBI taxonomy): Eukaryota > Metazoa > Chordata > Actinopteri > Myctophiformes > Myctophidae > Gymnoscopelus > Gymnoscopelus braueri. The sequence goes on from NC_137607.1 coordinate 5,896,788, forward strand.
TTTAATCAAGACAATCTATGTTTTTCATTTAAAAGTTTAATTTCTTGCCCGAAGAAGAACAAGATCAAGATCATCATGTCGATGTGTTTCAACATACCTGAACTGGGTCAATGAGATGCACATTTTGAATGATCAATTTCTAACCAATGGAGCAACTATTTTTGATTGCTCGCCCACCTTTGGAGTTACATCGTGGCAAGGTAACTATACAATCCAAAATAAGAATGTGGTACTTATGATCATATTATTTTATGAACAATCTTATGAGCATTTTTCTTTTCTTTCTTTCTTGACCCCGATCTTCAACACAAAGGCCAACACCACAGTAGGCACCTGAAACGTCCGAATACTGTTCCAGTGTGGTCGTATGGACCAGGTGCTGAAGACGATGAGATTATCGCCTCGACATACTAGGCGTTAGTGAGATGAGATGGACTGGGTAGGGCCGCCTTGTGATGGATGGAGCAACTGTTCCCTACGCCGATGAACGAACGCATCATCACGGCGTGGCTGTACACCAGACATGCCAAAGTGTCCATCGTGCATGTCTATGCGAAGTAGCCCCAGAGGAAGACAAGGACATATTTTACGCCCAGCTCCAAAAAACAACACCACAAGTGGCAGCCGAGATGAGGAGGTATACAATCAGTGAGGTATATATATCAGTGAGGCAAGGTGGACCGGTTCCGGTCAGAAGAGGTTAGCCACGGGGGAGATGTTGTTGTTCTCGGGCCACGACGGAGACAACGCACCCCCACAGCCAGGGAGGAGGATAATTTGTATTGGTCATGCACGATAAGCATCGGGCCGATTGCAAGAATTATGACGTCATCCTGATAACCTTAATAATAGCTCAGATAATATATAATATTTTCTTTTGTCAGCTGTGATCTGGATGGACTCTCGGTTAGACACCGTTATGTGGAGAACTATAGCACTCTCTCTGTTAGACACCGTTATGTGGAGAACTATAGCACTCTCTCTGTTAGACACCGTTGTGTGGGGAACTATAGCACTCTCTCTGTTAGACACCGTTGTGTGGGGAACTATAGCACTCTCTCTGTTAGACACCGTTGTGTGGAGAACTATAGCACTCTCTCTGTTAGACACCGTTGTGTGGAGAACTATAGCACTCTCTCTGTTAGACACCGTTGTGTGGAGAACTATAGCACTCTCTCTGTTAGACACCGTTGTGTGGGGAACTATAGCACTCTCTCTGTTAGACACCGTTGTGTGGGGAACTATAGCACTCTCTCTGTTAGACACCGTTGTGTGGAGAACTATAGCACTCTCTCTGTTAGACACCGTTGTGTGGGGAACTATAGCACTCTCTCTGTTAGACACCGTTGTGTGGAGAACTATAGCACTCTCTCTGATGACATGAAAAAAGTTTGAGAACCACTGATATTATAGCAACATACGTTTTTTGGATTCAGAAGACATTATAGAATCCCCCCAGAAGCGAAGATTTGAGTTACAAATGTTCGCTTTAAAAGCATATATTCAAAGATTTGCACAGATTTTCAAGATTAAAAAAAATAAATAGCAGATCTACAATGAGCTTGTAGAGCTTGTAGATCTGCTATTTTTGAATAGCCTAAGACATCTTAAAAGGACACAGATGCGTTCCCGGTCTTAATGGGTTAAACATTCTAAGAATGAAGGACCACTCAACCCATCCTCTCCTCAGTGAACCTGCATGTGTGTCAGTGGCAAGCTGAGCATTTTTGCACACGGCACCTTTAAATGAGACGGAGAAGCTGTTTCTCTCTCAGTGATAAAGTTGTGTGTCTCTATAAGGACGTTGTATGGGTTTTCACAGGGAGTCCCTCTGTAGCCTGCTGGGAATCTCATCAAATACAACAGAAACACACATTGGATGTGGACGCGTCACTGCCTCCGCTATGCTGATGACTGACCACATGGACATGTTTTGAGTCAATAAAAAAAAACTAAAACTGAATACTACAACATCTCACTGAAGTAGGAATTATTATGCATACCTCAGTTTTGGATTATTTTAATTTTTTTAAACTAGTAGTGCTCAGTCAAAAAGCCATTTCATTTTAAACTTACATGGAGATGAATGTGAATAAAGTTCTGTGTCTGAGGAGGATCTCATAATTCGTGTTAATTAAATTAACAATGATGTTGAAAGTGATATTTGCTCGTTAAGTGACACAATACAAGATAATGATGGCCGTGGTTATAGTGGCCCGGGGTCCTGTTATTGTCTTAGTTAACCGGGAACGCATTTTTGGATTTCTTTGGCTATTCAAAAATAGCAAATCTATGACATGATTACATGATAAAGCTGTAGTGTGACAATAACAGACAATGTGGGCGAATCTGCCATTGAAAAAAAAAATTGCCGATGGCAGATTAGGTCTGGCCCCTCTCAATAGAGATTTTATTTCTCTCCCGCCGAAGTTGTGAGGGACCAATCAGAGCCCAGTATGCAAATATGGGGCGGGTTTATCACCAGACATTTTTTAAATTTGCAGGAAATGCAGGTTCCACACAGAGATTCCATCTACTCAGTGATATTAGTCTGGCCATGCCAGGCTAGGCTTAAGGATAGACTGATTACGATAACATTTAATTGATAATTGGAAATACTGTAATACAGTCATGTCCACTTTTTGATGTAAAAAAAATAGATGATTTTTGGAGGAGTTTGTTGGTTTTGTGTTGGTCCATGCTGACCAAAATCAAAACAATGTAATATTTACCAGATCCTGTCTATCCATAAGGTATTATTTACCAGATCCTGTCCATCCATAAGGTATTATTTACCAGATCCTGTCCATCCATAAGGTATTATTTACCAGATCCTGTCCATCTATAAGGTATTATTTACCAGATCCTGTCTATCCATAAGGTTCCATATTTACCAGAAACTGAGTATAGCTGCACTGGGGATTAAAACAGTGAGTCCAGTTCAACAATCCTCATTTAATGAAACTCAGTCTGTCTTTACATTCATATGACATTGTCTTCACATAGTAACATTCTCAGAGTTCATTTAAATCTCAGAGTGTTAGAATCTGGCTAGCAAAGCAAAACAATATATTTACATACATCTTCGATACAATAAATATTGTCAATGAAGAAAACATTCCTTAAAAAATAAAACATTTCAGAGGAGCTTGTCAACATCTATGATCTCATCTCTTAGAAGAGTTGGTTGTGATTTGTTGGGAGGGATTTCCTCCTCTGGTCTATAAATCAATGCTATTGGTTACTTATTTTTTCATCCACAATATATTTCTATTTCCCCCACCGCCCCACCCCTACACACACATATATATGGTACTTCAAAATGCAACATATTTACATAATAAAAGATCTAGGAATGTAAAAGTTAATGCAGTCATTGTCTCACAACATTTAAAATGCTCATGTTTCATATGCAAGCAGAATATTCATGAAATACATTTGGATATAGATGATGAAGTTCTGCCTCTTAAACTCTAGATGGCAGTAAAATATTATCCAATAATTAGGTTCAGCATCACATAGTGTGAGATGCAGTTTTGTAACTGAGACAGAATAATAAATACTATGGTTATACTTTGCTTAGCTTTGCTTTACTTTGCCTTTTTTGTTTAATCCACATTGGAATAGATTGCAGAGATGTCTTCCTTCACAGTGGAATAGATCACATCTTCATTTCCTGCTTCTCCAGACCTGAGAAGAACGATACACATCCATTCATACTAATGTAGAGAAGAACTACACATGTAACCCTAATGGCTCTTCAGCAGCACAGGAAACATACTTCTGTAAAACACAACTTATCTATATGCTCTTATTTAAAATATGGGCTTTTCTTTTTTTCTGACTCTCAATGCATTGTTGAGCTGTTATTCAGTTGCTATCACAATCAGATAAATGTGTGTTTTTATAACTTACAGTGTGTGTTGCAGGGCTGTGTTGTTGTGATCTGCTTGGGTCCTGGTCCCTGGGTTGAATGTCACTGAGCAATAGTCAACATCCTCCTCTTGCTGAGAAATACAAGATAAAAATTATTTACAAAAGTGTAATTAGTAATGAAATGGAATGATAAACTTTGTATTGCTTTGTTGCTTTGTCACCAACGTGCAGTTGTTAGACAATCACCCTATCGGCTTATAATGTGTATAACTAACAGATGATAGTAGATAGGCTATACAAAGAAACTGTCTATTTGTTTGCAGAGAAAAGAAGAGAAGAGAAGAGGGGGAGGGGGGGAGAAGAAGAGAGGAGAGAAGAGAAAAGGGACATAGTTTGTATGACTGTTAGAAGAGTGCAGTTTAAGGTTTCCTTCTCCTTTCTCATGCTGTGAGGACAGTGCAGAAAGACACAGGTTTTGATAAAGGAACTCTAAGGGTGTGTTCACACTGTCTGTTTGTTTTGAAGAAGTGCTGCTTAGAGCGCTTTTTATGCTTAAAGAGAAACATTTTAGTTTTCTTTCTTTTTTTGCAAAAAAGGAGGAGGGTGATGGTAGTCGGGTGTGGCTGCATAACCTCACGTAACATGTCACCCATGGCTGACAACACTACGGTTAATATCACATTAACATCACATGGGGTTTAAGTGTTAAAGTCGAGCAGAAATGAAAAATATCTCTAGACTAGAGCAGGGTTTCTCTGACCCTATGGATGCCGTGGCAGATGGCACAAGTCCAGGGGTACCTCAGAATACTTTGATAATATTTGGAATTTATCAGTATCACTTCAGTTTAACCACTTAGATCCTCTATACCTACTAAAACGGACCTGAGTTGCACTGCATATCCTTGGTGCGTTCCTTTTCGATCTACTCCAAAACTCTTTGCCAATATAATAGCAGATCTACAATCTCAGTGTTGTGAGCTTGTAGATCTGATGAATATGTTATTTACAGGGGTGCCCTGAGTCTGAGCCAAAGTAAAAAACGTCCCACGTCACTCTGACGGGACGGGAGCTTCAACATGGAGTAAAGAGGGATCTCCTCAGATTGTGTTGATCTGAGAGGAAGAGTCTTAATGCACCTGCAGGACTGAAGGGTCTGAGCTCCTCCCACTGACCACTGGGACAGACGCCAAGTCCCTCCCACTGACCACTGGGACTGATGCCAAGCCCCTCCCACTGACCATAGGGACAGACGCAGGCTGGTGTGGGACACAACAGAAAGTAACACATCAGAGATTGTCTATATTATAGTGTTAACATTGAAGATACAGAAATATTATTTTGGAAAATAATTGTTGACAAGTTTGTATCAATTTCATTTCTATGTCTACATAATAGAAGAGATATATGAATAATATCTAAATATTATTAAACTTATTATTAAAACAGCAAAATCCAAACAAATAGATACCTCTTGGTCTGAATTTGTCTTTTTCTTCCTGTCAAATCAAAAGACTTAATTTATCATTTACATAATTTAGTGATGAATGACATTGCAATAATCTTAGTCTAAGTCTGACATGGAATTTGCTGTAAAAATGTGTGAAAAGTTCATGCTTGTTATAAAAGTGGGTATAACATTTAACACCATAGTATTTACTGCTTTGTATTTAAATTAGTACAGGCACAAACGCACGCACGCACGCACGCACACACACACACACACACACACACACACACACACACACACACACACACACACACACACACACACACACACACACACACACACACACACACACACACACACACACACGTACAGTGTCGTACACTCACCTGACCCAGAAAACAATGGCGAAAACCAATGCGACAAACAGTGAGACTGCAACTCCAGATATTAGAGCAACTTTCTTGGCTTTGGAGAAACACAATAAATATGAGGAGAAAAGTTAAAATGTGCATTTCTGATTGTTGTTATCTACCTTATTTGTGATTAATACTGTGTCTAATAATACACCGATGTTGGCCTAATTATTTCAAACTCCTTTGGACAACACTGGACAAAAGGTTATCAATTTCATGTGTTCTTTACAATTCTAAGTTTAGAAAAACCTGACCATAGGCTACTCACATTAATCATCAATATAGAGAAGGAAATCAATCAATATTCGTTTCAGTATGGTTTTCCTTTACATATTTGTTTGCGAGTACATCTAAAACTGCTCTATATACTTTAGTAGTTATTACAATCTTTCCTTCCAACATCTTCCTCTCTGTCTACTCACTGTCTATTGTGTCCATGTGCAGCAGCACCTCAGTAGAGTTGTTTTCTCCCAGTGAGTTCCTGGTGTGACAGAAGTACAGTCCAGTGTGGGAGGGCTGCAGAGAGGCCAGAACCAGCACCTGTCCTGACCCTACCTGGACCAGGGAGCTGGAACCAGGAGACCCAGTCCTCTTGTACCAGGTGTAGTTGTGTACTGGTGGGTTAGCGTCACTGCTGCAGGTCAAGTTCACACTGCTGCCCTCTGCTGGACTGTCTGGTGGACTGACCTCCACCAACACATTCACTGGTGCATCTTGATAGAAACATCAAAAATACAAGTAACATTTGATCATACACTATATCGTTATATTAAAATGTATTTAGGTTAGATTACAACTATGAGTGATTCACTATGTAATTGTTCATTTTCTTATTTAAATGTTTTACTCACACAGAACATCTAAAGAGTAGGGTGATGACATTTGGGATCCATGTTTGTTTGACACCTGACAGGTGTACTGTCTAGAGTCTGCAGGAGACACATTGTCCTTTACCAGCTGAGGACCAGTGGAGATAAAGCTGCTTCCTCTGTCTCTGTACCAGGTGTAGTTGTCTACTGGTGGGTTGGCATCACTGCTGCAGGTCAGAGTCACTTTACTGCCCTCAACTACTTCTCCTGGTGGATTCACTGATATTGAGGGTATTTCTGGAGGGTCTGTGGAGGAATAATGATTGATACACTATACTATTTGCTGTGTTTACAAAACATAGGTTACAATATTTGATTTTCTTGGTATGAACAATTAATGTGTTTGAATAATGTGGTGTACACCATTACACCTACTTTCAGTTGTCAAAATGATAAAGCAAATAATGACATTTAATTTGATCCTAATTAAATAAAAACCTTACACTGAACATTAAGAGTGACTCCAGGTGAAGTGACTGTGGTAATGTAGTTCTTTGCCTGACAGGAGTATCTTCCACTGTGTCTGGGTTTGATGTTAGAGATGGTCATTATCTTCTCCTGTTTCACTTCAGTGTTGTCTTTGAGAAGGATGTAGCTCTGGATTGGTGGATTTGAACCACTGCTGCTGCAGGTCAAAGTGACTGAGCTTCCTTTGACAACATCTCCTGGTGAACTTACTGACAAAACAACATTCTTGGGACCATCTGTTGGGGGTAAAAATATATAATAGCTGCACTTTAACAAACTTCTCTTAAGAGGATAATCAAATCCACTTAAAACTCACTCAGTGTAAATAAAATACCGTAATGATGAAAAGTTATCAAACCTATGAGTTTTTATCGCACGCACCATGGTGATGCTTTGATTTTCCACGTTTTGCCATGAAACAGGGAATACTTAGTAACTAGAATGTAACGTCAAATCACCCCCACATTTTCCGTTTGATATCAGTCATGGCCTGAACACATCTAGGTGTCAATATTTAGTTAAAGTCATGACGCCACCTACTGGCAACATGAATCATAGTCATTGCAACTATTGCCTGGAGGTTATACTTTTACAAACTGATCCTATGTTTGGAATCATGTTGCTCTGTGGAAATAGAATGGTGATACTGTGTATCCTGAGAAGAATCATATTCAATTAAAGCTGCAAGCAGCGATGACCGGGCCCGTCCCTTGTGCCTTTTTCCACAATAAAGGCCCGGTCATCGCTGCTTGCAGCTTTAATTTAATATGATTCTTCTTTAAATGTGCTGATGTATTAATTGAATACATTAAAGACAGAATGAAACAGAGAGAAAAAGATTCAGACAAAGAGAGAGAAAGAGCTCACATGAACTCATAAACTCACACTGCACATCCAGCATCACAGCGTCAGACTTCCATGTCTCTTGTCCTTCAACAGCACACTGGTAGCCCCCAGCATCCTCTATTGTGGCCAGGAATTTTGGCTTGGGTACTCGTTGTCCATCTTTAAACCAGACAATCTTGCGACTTGCTTCACAAGATGTTTGACAGTAGAGTATCACCTGTCTCCCCTCTGACACAGTGGGAGGAGTCAACTGTACAGACAGTTCTGATCAGAAGAATAAAAACAAGATGGACGTCAGTTGGTGAGATTGACAGGAAAGATTTGACTTTGATTACATGAAAGGTTAAAAAAGTACTCTTGTTTACCTGTTACAGACAAATATACCCATGCACTGGACATACTATCACCTCTTGTCCAAAACTTGAAGTAATAATCTCCCTCATCACTGTCTTGTATGTTATTGATCCTCATGGTACAAACATGGAATTTATTACCAATGTATTGAAAACGACCTTGATGAGTTTGAGAGCCATCGTGAACAACGCCATGGTTCTTGTACCAGTATGTATGAGTGACAGTGTGACCCACTGTGTAGTCATATGAACAACCAATATCTACTGATGAGCCTCTCTTGGCACATGGAGATGGATTGGTGAAGCTCACTCCATACTCTCCACTACAAACACCTGTAAAATACATAAATAAACAGCTGTCAACAGAAATGTCAATCTTCTGACTGTTCTTTTTCATCATGACATGAGATAATAAATCTGACCTTCTAGCCTCATTTCATTGATCCATTAGATCGTGATAACATTAGTTGAAAGTAGAAATATATAATATAATATAAATATTTACATAAATATTTTTATGTATATGTACATTACCCACAACATTTAACTATGTGTTGAATACAGCATTTGATTTGTACTTTGCAGTTTTGAAGTCATTTTTTGAAACCATTTCAAACTCTCCTTACCAGGTACCAAGATCAGAATGTCCAGGATCACACTGATTGTCTTTAGAAACCTCATGGTATCTTGAGGTGAAAACTGACCCCAGCATCAAGTAACTGCAATGAAAGACACACTTCACAACCAACACATGTACTGTACTCTCTGTTCTGTAATAAACTGTCAATAAATCTATGTCTATACTAAGTTTCACCAATGCTAATGAAATGAAATTGTTACTAAGTTACAGTGAGGTAATTCAGACATACTCACTTGTCTCCAGAGCTTGTCTGTCCAGTACGTCTACATTAACAGTCACATACAGTCACATACTGATGACCAGATCAACAACACACACCCACAACAAAAAAGAGAAGTCCAGGTTAAAACCACTAGAATGTGTTGTTTACTCCCGCCCTCCCTCTCCACACATTACTTGTATATATTAAAATACAGAACGTATGTATTAACTGCGGCTGACTTTTAGTTCATGCTGTACTGCATGAAGTACAAGCTGTTACTTACTCTAACCCAGAGACAAAGGGCAATAACTTAAAAAAGGACAATAAGGGGAAAAAGACTATTACCAAGACCAGATGAGGGAATTGTTACAATGATCAGTAAAAGTGTACTATTAAAATAAGGTAAATGATTATGAAATTAATAATGTCTAGTTGACTAGCCTATATAAATGAAGACTTATTGCTTTGACAGTATTCTGGACAAATGTGTGAATAGCAGCTTGACAGGATGTGAGCATGTCTAAAAAGAGTCCATTTGCAGAGCCCCAGCATCACACATCTACACTAACATCAACTATTCTAGACATACTGACAGCCAAAAAGGGAAGTTCAAGTCAACCGCAAGAATGTTTTCTTTCCTCTCTTTTCGCTTTTTTGTTTTCTATTAGTGTGTAAAAGAAAGCTTGCTGTAAAGTACAAGGTTATGAATGGTCACAAACAATCTCACAATTTCTACATTTCTTATGTTTTAATTTTTTTTTTGGCACAGTGGCATAAATGTTTCTACTTCAGTGGATGAAAAGGAATCAGACAATTTACACAAGACCACATGATATGTGTATTTCCATGATATTATTGTTTTCAATAACATATAATGATAATTTTTTTAGTGGTTCTTACACAGAGGGACTTATAAATGATCATCTTTAACGTTTTTGATTGTAGTCTAAGTTTCAACATTTCCATCTCACAAACTTGTTGTCATTGATCCATGAGAGATGATAAAGCTGTAGTGTGACAATAACAGACAATGTGGGCTGAAGGATAGACTGAGAACTGATAACATTTAAAAATCCTACAGAATCTTGGTCAGCTGCCTTAGAATAAATAAAGTAATAAAGTAAAGCAATAAAGTATAGAAGTTGATTATCCATTGAATACATATAGATAAGTGGTTCTCAAAATGGGGTCCATGGATCATTAAGAGGGTTCCAGGTGGTCCCCAGTAAAAATGTCATATTCTATATGTCAGATAAATAAAAATGACTGAGCTGCTAGAGTCACTTTCAGTCGGAAACTAAATTGAACGTTATTGCGAACGCGGAAGGAGCCGCGCCTCCGCCCAAGTGGAGCCTACTATGAAACTCTGCTCGGCTTGTGAGTGTGTGTGTGTGTGTCCGGTGTGTCTGTGTTCATGCACTACCTAGTAGAGGGCGCCAGAGTGCAGGAATTTAGACAGCCTGCAACACACACACACACACACACACACACACACACACACACACACACACACACACACACACTATTTTCGAGCTGCGTTCGCTTCCAGCGTTCGCGCGTCTTACTTGTAGCATTATGGCGTGTGTGTGTGTGTGTGTGTGTGTGTGTGTGTGTGTGTGTGTGTGTGTGTGTGTGTGTGTGTGTGTGTGTGTGTGTGTGTGTGTGTGTGTGTGTGAGTGAGAGAGAGGTCTGTGCATCATAACCCACAACTTGCATTAATGTAACCACACTTGTAGTTCCTCAAAATTGCACCTTCCTAGTTTCACATTTACAATGGCTAGGATGTTTGTTAACAGTATTTACAAGCTTCCACTAAATAATGCAATGCAATAATGTCAGACATCATTAAAAAAATATAAATGTCTAGGCATGATAATTCTAGATAGCCATGGACCAGTGGTGGACAGTGACATGTTTTGAATATCTGAACTTTGCTTGAGAATTATTTTTTGATACTAATATGACTTTCACCCCAAAATATTTCAAAGACAAATGTTGAACTTTTGACTCCACTACATTTATAGGAAGGGGAAAGCCCACAATGCGGAACAATGTGATGCGTTGTGAGGTTGTTGATCTGCTTTTTTCACTATTCAATTTCTGGTAATTACCGTACTGTAAAAGGAAGGGTTACCAATTATTTTTTAAAAGCAAGCACACCAGAACTTTAACTCAAGTACAAATTTAACAGAGAAACTTTCACTTGTAGTTGAGTAATATTTGACCTGCAGTATCTTGACTCAAGTACTGGCCTTGAGTACTTTGTCCACCACTGTCATGGACAATGAACCCCTTGTTGATGAAGTATGATGACCTTCATTTCACCAAAAACGTTGATCCTATCAGTATAGAATTCGGTTCTGAGTGAAAGGAGGAATTGGAAAACACTTAAGGGCAGTGGTTCTCAACCTCTGGGTCGGGACCCCCAGGGTTTTTTTTTATGGGGGGTCCCCAGATGACAGTGAAGTGACAATTTAAGACATTTTTAATACAGAAAAAATAAAAGAAAAAGACCATCACTGCATCAAAAGTAATCAACAAACTATACTATAAAAACTGGTCAAACATTGGCCAAATTGTCAAATAATATAAGAAAGAGGTAAACATTTTGAAAATAGCCGATCTACAAGCTCACAATGCCTTGCAACACAAGGCGTTGTGAGCTTGTAGATCTGCTATTTTCACAATATTTATCTGTAGAACCAAACTCAATGTAATGCGATAACTCTTACATTCCAAGTGCTTATCAGGGTGGGGGTCCCCAGTGCAAATATGATTATTTTGGGGGGTCACAGTGGTTGAGAACCACTGCTTTATCATAAACATGGTTGGAATTCTGGCAATTTAAGCATTGTGGAGAAATAAGAGCTAAACTCTCTTCAAGAGTGTAGAGAATATGTGTGTATATGTAGGAGCATTCAACATGAATGACCATGATCCCAATACTATGAACAGAGCAGATAGGCTATAATGACACCAGATTTATGGTAATGTCATACGTGTCTGAAGTGTCAACACTGTGGCCATAACTGATCCTCATCCCAGACGCTTCACACTCGGCTGCAAAACGATCCAGTGAGAGCTGGAGGTCACAGACCGATGATGTCATCAGAACCACATCATCTGCAAAAAGCAGTGATGCAATCCCCAGCCCACCAAACCAAACCGTAAACCCTCTCCTCCATGACTGTGTCTGGAGATCCTGTCCTTCCATAAGGTATTATTTACCAGATCCTGTCCATCCATAAGGTATTATTTACCAGATCCTGTCCATCTATAAGGTATTATTTACCAGATCCTGTCTATCCATAAGGTATTATTTACCAGATCCTGTCTATCCATAAGGTTCCATATTTACCAGAAACTGAGTATAGCTGCACTGGGGATTAAAACAGTGAGTCCAATTCAACAATCCTCATTTAATGAAAACTCAATCTGTCTTTACATTCATATGACATTGTCTTCACATAGTAACATTCTCAGAGTTCATTTAAATCTCAAAGTGTTAGAATCTGGCTAGCAAAGCAAAGCAATATATTTACATACATCTTCGATACAATAAATATTGTCAATGAAGAAAACATTCCTTAAAAAATAAAACATTCCAGAGGAGCTTGTCAACATCTATGATCTCATCTCTTAGAAGCGTCGGTTGTGATTTGTTGGGTGGATTTCCCCCTCTCGTCTATAAATCAATGCTTTTGGTTACTTATTTTTTCATCCACAATTATATTTCTATTTCCCCCACCGCCCCACCCCTACACACACACACACACACACACACACACACACACACACACACACACACACACACACACATATGGTACTTCAAAATGCAACATATTGACATAAAATATTATTATATTATATTATAATATAATATATAATAAATATTATATTATATAAAAGTTAATACAGTCATTTTCTCACAACATTTAAAATGCTCATGTTTCATATGCAAGCAGAATATTCATGAAAGATATGTGGATATAGATGATGAAGTTCTGCCTCTGAAACTCTAGATGGCAGTAGAATATAATCCAAGAATTAGATTCAGCGTCACATAGTGTGAGATGCAGTTTTGTGACTGAGACAGAATAATAAAGACTATGGTTATACTTTGCTTAGCTTTGCCGTTTTAGTTTTATCCACAGTGGAATAGATTGCAGAGACGTCTTCCTTCACAGTGGAATAGATCACATCTTCATGTCCTGCTTCACCAGACCTGAGAAGAACAATACACATCCATTCATACTAATGTAGAGAAGAACTACACATGGAACCCTAATGGCTCTTCAGCAGCACAGGAAACACACTTCTGTAAAACACAACTTATCTATATGGTCTTATTTAAGATATGGGCTTTTCTTTTTCTGTCTCTCAATGCATTGTTGAGCTGTTATTCAGTTGCTATCACAATCAGGTAAATGTGTGTTTTTATAACTTACAGTGTGTGTTGCAGGGCTGTGTTGTTGTGATCTGCTTGGGTCCTGGTCCCTGGTTTGAATGTCACTGAACAATAGTCAACATCCTCCTCTTGCTGAGCAATATATATAGATACAAAATAATTGACAAAAGTGTAATTAGTAATGAAATGGAATGATAAACTTTGTATTGCTTTGTGCAGTGCAGTTGTTAGACAATCACCATATCAACTTATCATAATATGTATGACGATAGTAGATAGGCTATAATAAGAAAGAGTCTATTTGTTTGTAGAGAAGACAAGAGGAGGGGGGAAGGAGAGGAGAGGAAACGAGAGAAAAGAGACATAGTTTGCAGGACTGTTAGTAGAGTGCAGTTTAAGGTTTCCTTCTCCTTTCTCATGCTGTGAGGACAGTGCAGAAAGACACATTTTGAGAAAGGAATTGTCTGCCTGTTATGAAGAAAAAGTGCTGCTTGGAGTTTTCTTTATTATTTTTGCAAAAGAGGAGGAGGGTGATGGTAGTCGGGTGTGGCTGCATAACCTCACGTAACATGTCTGACAACACTATTACGGTTAATATCACATGGGGTTTAAGTGCTAAAAACGAGCTGAAATGAAACATGCCTCTTTCTTAGATTAAAGCAGGGTTTCTCTGACAGGGTTTCTCTGACCCTATGGGTGCGGTGCCGTGACACAAGTCCAGTGGTACCGTAGAATACTTTGATAATATTTGGAATTCACCAGTATCACTTCAGTTTAACCATTTAGATCCTCTATACCTACTAAAACGAACCTGGGTTGCACTGCATGTCCTCTGTGCGTTTTTTTCCGATCTACTCCAAATCTCTTTGCCAAAAATAGCAGATCTACAAGCTCAGTGTTGTGAGCTTGTAGATCTGATGAATAAGTTATTTACAGGGGTGCCCTGAGCCAAAGTAAAGTCACTCTGACGGGACGGGAGCTTCAACATGGAGTAAAGAGGGATCTCCTCAGTAGGAGGATGAGGTGAGGACAGAGAGTGGTGCTGGGCTGTGGAGTAGACACTGTTGATCTGAGAGGAGGGACAATGAGAGGAAGAGTCTTGATGCACCTGCAGGACTGAAGGGTCTGAGCTCCTCCCACTGACCACTGGAACAGATGCTAAGCTCCTCCCACTGACCACTGGGACAGATGCTAAGCTCCTCCCACTGACCACTGGGACAGACGCAGGCTGGTGTGGGACACAACAAAAAGACACATCAGATTGTTTCAGTGAAACTTAATGTCTATATTATCTATAGTGATAACATTTAAGATACAGAAATATTGTTTTTTATGGTTTCCATTTTATCAATTTATTTTCTATGTCGAAATCATAGAAGAGATAATATAGATATCTAAATATTATGAAACTTCTCAAATGAAAACAGCAGAATCAACAAATAGAATACCTCTTGGTCTGCATTTGTCCTTTTCTTCCTGTTAAATCAAAAGACTTAATTTATCATTTACAAAATGTAGTGATGAATTACGTTACGGTCATTTAGCAGACGCTTTTATCCAAAGCGACTTACAATAAGTGCATTCAACATAGGTAGGCAAAGAAAACTACTTATCACCGGGAGTCTTAAGTGCATTCTCTTCTAAAACAAGCAACTAAGAGTATATCTATAGCGCTACGGTAAAAGTGCAATATATCAGCTTCCTACTTTCTTAAACAGATGAGACAAAATCAAATGAGCAAGAGCTAAAACCTAGAAGTGTATCAAAATAAACAAGATCCAATAAAACAAGAGCTCGTACAAATAATTGACAACAAGTAGGCAAGGCTAAGTGGAAGGGTCAGGGTAGTGTTTCCTGAAGAGGTGGGTTTTCAGCCTGCGGCGAAAGATGGGCAGTGACTCTGCTGTCCTAACATCAATGGGGAGTTCATTCCACCACTGTGGGGCCAGAACAGAAAAAAGCTGTGACCGTGTAGATCGGCCAGAAGGACCACTGAGCGACGGGGAAACCAGTCGCCCCGAGGCGGAAGACCAAAGTGGTCGGGCAGGGGTGTAAACCTCGACCGCATAGCCCGGAGGTAAGAAGGAGCTGTTCCTTTCACTGCCCTATAGGCTAGCACCAGGGTTTTAAACTGGATGCGAGCCGCTACGGGGAGCCAGTGTAGAGAGCGGAGAAGGGGAGTTGTGTGGGAGAACTTGGGGCGGTTGAACACCAGACGAGACGCAGCTAACTGAACAAGCTCCAGAGGTCTGATGGCAGACGCCGGGGCACCAGTAAATGAAATGAATGAATGAAATTGGAATAATATTAGTTTAGTCTGACATGGAATCTGGGGGGGGGGGAATCTGAGGCGGCAGTGGCTCAGGGGTAGAGCGGCCGGTCGAGTGTCCTGATGGTTCCCAGTTCGATCCCGGATGCTAAACCCCTAATTGCTCCCGTGGAGCAGGTTGGTGCCTTGCATGATTTCCTCTGCCATCGGTGTGTGAACTGTGAATGGGTGAATGTAATGCACAATGTATGTAAACCGCTTTGGATAAAAGCACTATATAAATGCACCATTTATCTGCCGCAAAAGCTCACAATTGAAAAGTTCATGTTGTGGTATAAAAGTGGGTGTAACGTTTATCATCACAGTATCTACTGCTTCATTAAAATTAATACATGCACGCACGGCGCACACATGCAAGCACGCACAGTCTCACACACACACACACACACACACACACACACACACACACACACACACACACACACACACACACACACACACACACACACACACACACACACACACACACACACACACACACACACACACTCACCTAACCCAGAAAACAATGGCGAAGACCAGAATCAGCACAAACAGTGAAACTGCAACTCCAGATAATAGAGCAACTTTGTTGGCTTTGGAGAAACACAATAAAAAAATCTTGATTAATACTGTGTGTGGTGTCTAATATTACACCACCTTTGGCCTAATTATTTCAAACACCTTTGGACAACACTGGACAAAAGGTAATCAATTTCTTGTGTTCTTCGCAATTCTTAGTTTAGAGTAACTTGACCATACTCACATTAATCATCAATAGAGACGGAAATAAATCAAAACAGTATTGGCATATTGTTATATATGAGTGCATCTAAAATTATTTTATACACTTTAGTAGATTTAGTTGTCAGGTTACAGACTGTAAAGTACAAAATTCACACTGCTGCCCTCTGCTGGACGGTCTGGTGAACTGACTTCCACTGATACATTCACTGTGGCATCTTGATATAAAGATCAGAAACACAAAGGACTCTAGATCACAAGATATTGTTATATTAAATAAACATTTGCATTGGACTATGACATTTTTTATTGATTTATTTACTCACAGAGAACATCAATGGCATGAGGTGGAGACATCTGGGATCCATGTTTGTTGGTCACCTGACAGGTGTACTGTCCAGAATCTGCAGGAGACACATTGTCCTTTACCAGCTGAGGACCAGTGGAGATAAAGCTGCTTCCACTGTCTCTGTACCAGGTGTAGTTGTCTACTGGTGGGTTGGCATCACTGCTGCAGGTCAGAGTCACTTTACTGCCCTCAACTACTTCTTCTGGTGGATTCACTGACACTAAGGGCATTTCTGGAGGGTCTGTGGAGGAACATTTGCTGTGTTTACAAAATATAGGTTACAATATTTGATTTTCTTGGTATGAACAATGACAATAATTCATGTTTATGAATAATGTGGTGTACACCATTACACCGGCTTTCAGCTGTCAACATGATAAAGTAAATAATGCCATTTAATTTGATCTAAATTAAATCAAAACCTCACACTGAACATGAAGAATGACTTCAGGTGAAGTGACTGTGGTAATGTAGTTGTTTGCCTGACAGGAGTATCTTCCACTGTGTCTGGGTTGGATGTTAGAGATGGTCAATATCTTCTTCTGTGTCACTTCAGTGTTGTCTTTGAGAAGGATGTAGCTCTGGATTGGTGGATTTGAACCACTGCTGCTGCAGGTCAAAGTGACTGAGCTTCCTTTGACAACATCTCCTGGTGGACTTACTGACAAAACAACATTCTTGGGACCATCTGTTAGGGGTAAAACATATATATTAGCTGTACTTTAGCAAACTCTGTAATGATGAAAAGTTATCAAACTCATGTGTTTTTATCGCACGCACCAGCGGCACCATCATGGTGACGCGTTGATTTTCCACGTTTCACCATGAAACAGGGAATGCTTTGTTGATACTTTATTTTCTATTGGCTTTTCCCATGGGCATTTAGGGCCAATGAACAATTTTACATTTAGTCACATCTACAGTCCACGATATTTTTTTCCTCGAATACTTTGCTACAAGAATGTAAGGTCAAATACAATTTCACGATTGATATGAGTCATGACCTGAACACATCTAGGTGTCAATATTACTTAAAGTCATGACATCATCTACTGGCAACATGAATCATAGTCATATCAACAATTGCTTGGAATCCTACGTTTGGACATCCTGATGTGGATAAAGGTACGAGGGGCCCAATTCTTCTTTGAGTGTGTTGTTAATTGAATGCATTAAAGACAGAATGAAACGGAGAGAAAAAGACTCAAACAAACAGAGGGAAAAACATCACATGAACTCATATAAACTCACACTGCACATCCAACATCACAGCTTTAGACTTCCATGTCTCTTGTCCTTCAACAGCACACTGGTAGCCCCCAGCATCCTCTATTGTGGCCAGGAATTTTGGCTTGGGTACTTGTTGTGAATTTTTAAACCAGACAATGTTGGGTCTTGGTTTACAAGATACTTGACAGTAGAGTATCACCTGTCTCCCCTCCAACACAGTGGGAGGAGTCACCTGTGCAGTCAGTCCTGATCAGAAGAATAAAAACAAGATGGACGTCAGTTGGTGAGATTGTCAGGAAAGATTTGACTATGATTACATGAATGGTTAAAAAAGTACTCTTGTTTACCTGTTACAGACAAAGATACTGTTTGACTATTCAATGCATCACGTGATGTCCAAAACCTGAAGTAATAATCTCCCTTATCACTGTCTTCTATGTTATTGATCCTCATGGTACAATCATGGAGTTTATTACCAATGTATTGAAAACGACCTTGATGAGTTTGAGTGCCATGGTGAACAACGCCATTGTTGTTGTACCAGTATGTATGAGTGACAGTGTGACCCACTGGGTAATCATATGAACAACGAATATCTACTGAGGAGCCTCTCATGACACATGGAGATGGATTGGTGAAGCTCACTCCATACTCTCCACTACAAACACCTGTAAAATATATACATAAACAGCTGTCAACAGAAATGTCAATCTTCTGATTGTTCTTTTTTATCATGAGATAATAAATCTGACCTTCTGGCCTCATTTCATTGATCCATTAGATCGTGATAACATGACGTGATGTCAAATAGTTGAAAGTAGAAATATATAATATACATAATATACATATTGACATCAATATTTTTACATGTATATGTACATTACCCGTGTTGAATACAGTATTTGATTTGTACTTTTTGGAAGTAATTTTTTAAAACCATTTCAAAGTCTCCTTACCAGGTACCAAGATCAGAATGTCCAGGATCACACTGATTGTCTTTAGAAACCTCATGGTATCTTGAGGTGAAAACTGACCCCAGCATCAAGTAACTGCAATGAAAGACACACTTCACAACCAACACATGTACTGTACTCTCTGTTCTGTAATAAGCTGTCAATGAATATATGTCTATACTGAGTTTCACCAATGCTAATTAAATGGTAAGGTAAATGTTAAATATCCAAGCAATATTATATATCAACATTATACTATAAGGTGTGTACTCAAAAAACTAAATAAAAATAAGGTAAATAAAGCACAGTCTTTTGTGCAAGTAGGAGACATCACTTAGCAGCAGATCGTCAATGTACATTTGTGAGAATGAAGTATATAACATACATAAAGTCATAGTGTAAAAGGCTTGTGTTGCCACTGCTCGCCAGGACTGACATAAAGGCTCAGCGCCTGTTCAGCAGCCTGACGGCCTGGTTGTAGAAACTATTTTAGTCTTTTAATGTAGTTACATGTATCAGTATAAGATACAATCCTGTCAATGAATATATAAAGTATAATTGTTACTAAGTTACAGTGAGGTAATTCAGACATATACTCACTTGTCTCCAGAGCTTGTCTGTCCAGTACGTCTACACTAACAGTCATCTAGACATACTGATGACCAGATCAACAACACACACCCACAACTAAAAAGAGAAGTCCAGGTTAATACCACTAGAATGTGTTGTTTACTCCCACCCTCCCTCTCCACACATTACTTGTATATTTTAAAATACAGAAAGTATGTATGTACAAGCTGTTACTTACTCTAACCCAGAGACAAATGGTAATAACTTAAAAAAGGACAATAAGGGTAAAAATAAGGTAAATGATCATGAAATGAATAATGTCTAGTTGACTAGCCTATATAAATAAAGACATTGCTTTGACAGTATTCTGGACAAATGTGTGAATAGCTACTGGACAGGATGTGAGCATGTCTAAAAATAGTTCATTTGCAGAGCCCCAGCATCACAGATCTACACTAACGTCAACTATTCTAGACATACTGAAAGCCAAAAAGGGAAGCTCAAGTCAAACGCAAGAATGTTTTCTTTCCTCTCTTTTAGCTTTTTTTGTTTTCTATTAGTGTGTAAAAGAAAGCTTGTTGTAAAGTACAAGGTTATGAATGGTCACAAACATTCTCACAATTTCTACATTTCTTATGTTTTAATTTTATTTCTTTTGGCATATTGACATAAATGTAATAAAACTGAATTGACTTCAGTGGATGAAAAGGAATCATACAATTTACACAAGACCACATGTGTATTTCCATGATGTTATTGTTTTCATTAACAACATTTAATGATAATTTATTAGTGGTACTTACACAGAGGGACTTATAAATTATCATCTTTATGATAAAGCTGTAGTGTGACAATAACAGACAATGTGGGCTGAAGGATAGACTGAGAACTGATAACATTTAATTGACATTTGGAAATACAGTGATACAGTCATGTCCACTTTTTGATAAAAAAGAAAATAGACTTTTGTGTCGGTCCATGCTGACCAAAATCAAAACAATGTAATATTGATCTATTCTAAATCAATGTTAAAATCAGTTAACCAGTACTTGACATTGTTTTGTGATACTGATATACGTTATGAAGGCTATATTACATATTAAAGGTAACATAATCATTGAGATAAAAGTCAAATGGCCTTCAAGGAAATCATACAGAATCTTGGTGAGCTGCCTTAGAATAAATAAAGTAATAAAGTAAAGCAATAAAGTATAGAAGTTGATTATCCATTGAATACATAGTAAAAGTGAATACAAATTAGTCACTTAGATAAGTGGTTCTCAAAAGGGGGTCCAGGGATCATTGAGAGGGTTCCAGGTGGTCCCCAGTAAAAAGAACAGTTTAATTTCACTATTATTTCACCATATTCTATATTCCAGACAGAGAGGAGCTAAATAAAAATGACTGAGCTGCTAGAGTCACTTTTAGTCCGAAACTAAATAGAATGTTATAGCATTATGGCCTGTGTGTGTGTGTGTGTGTGTGTGTGTGTGTGTGTGTGTGTGTGTGTGTGTGTGTGTGTGTGTGTGTGTGTGTGTGTGTGTGTGTGTGTGTGTGTGTGTGTGTGTGTGTGTGTGTGTGTGTGTGTGTGTGTGTGTGTGTGTGTGTGTGTGTGTGTGTGTGAGAGAGAGAGAGAGAGAGAGAGAGAGAGGTCTGTGCATCATAACCCACAACTTGCATTAATGCAACCATACTTGTGGTTCCTCAAAATGGCACCTTCCTAGTTTCACTTTTACAATGTCTGGTACGTTTGTTAACAGTATTCAAGAGCTTCCACTAAATAATGCAATGTCAGACATCATTAAAAATCACACCCAGTGTGAAGTGGGCGGTGTCTTGCTAGCTAATCACAATACTGAATGGAGTCAACCAATCATGTAAAAAAAACTAATACATTTATTGAAATGTTTAATACCCTTTCCACCCACAATACCCTTTCCACCCACTTAAAAAACACCATAAATGTGTTTTTTTAAAGTGCATAGTCCTATTTATAGGGCTATGCACATATGTCATGTTTCACTAGCCAATCACAGTCCTGAATAGACTGTGATTGGCCAATCACGGTGCAGGGTTAGGGGGGTACACTGGTGGCCAATCACAGCGCAGGATTGGGGGTGCAAATATCCAAACCTCACATATATGGGCGGTTTCACCGCCCAAAAATATATAAATGACTAGGCATAATCAGTCTAGATAGCCATGGACCAGTGGTGGACAGTGATGTTTTGAGTATCTGAACTTTACTTGAGAATTATTTTTTGATACTAATATGACTTTCACCCCAGAACATTTCAAAGACAAATGTTGAACTTTTGACTCCACTACATTTTTAGGTATAGGGGAAAGCCCACAATGCGTAACAATGTGATGCGTTGTGAGGTTGTAGATCTGCTTTTTTCACTATTCAATTTCTGGTAATTACCGTACTGTAAAAGGAATGGTTACCAAGTATTTTTCAAAAGCAAGCACTCCAGAAGTACAAATTTGACAGAGCAACTTTTACTTGAAGTTGAGTAATATTTGACCTGCAGTATCTTGACTCAAGTACTGGGGTTGAGTACTTTTTCCACCAGTGTCATGGACAATGAACACCTTGTTGATGAAGTATGATGCAAAATATATGATAAATGTTGACCTTAACAAGGTTCTGTTCTTCACAGTTTAACAATTTATTTATGTCCACACACAGGGAAAGCATACAGGGACAATATTAGGTGCAGCTAGAGGTTACATTCACAAACTCATGGATATATGTCCTCATGATACAACACGTGTGAAACTCAGCAGTCCATGGGCACAAGTAGCGGCGGCGCTGCCATACATGGCAGCAGAGACAGCATGATACTTTCTGCCTTTCTGCCTCGTCTTTGGGCATCCCAAGTTGTCGAAACCCTCCGACAACCAGTCCGTGGGTACACACACACACACACACACACACACACACACACACACACACACACACACACACACACACACACACACACACACACACACACACACACACACACACACACACACACACACACACACACACACACACACACACACACACATACTGATGAAGGCTTAACGCCGAAACGCGTCCGTTGTTAACTGTTCTGCAGCTTACTACCATGCTTAAAATGCTTAAAATGTATAAATAAAAGTACCTTAAAAGGACTGTTCCGTGAGTGCTGTTATTCTCTTATTAAAAAAGTTATTGTTCCTGACCGTGCACCCGGTGAGAAAGTTGAGTGTTGTTTAAAAGAGTTGGAGTTGTGCTCGCACCCTCTATTTTTAACAGTGTTTTTGCCACGTTTGGTGCAGATTGGAACTACAGTGTGCCTGTGGCCACGGGACTACTATCAGGCCAGGCCCCTGGACAGTGTTGGGGCCACGTTTGATGTGGACCGGAGCAACGGTGAGCCTCGCCGGTCGGGAGGTTTGTGACGTCCACCGTCGGTCCACCAAATATATAAAATACAGCAATAGCTCTATATTGTGATAGTAATCATTGCTGGTAAGTCTTATATTAGTCTTATATGTAAGTACGTAATAAGTAGAGTATAGATTTAACACAATAAGGCGTCGCAATGCGATGCCTTGTGTCTAGCTAGTCCTTGTCTATTTATATGCCCTTGTGTTTTCCGTTCCTTTTTAGTTTGTAAATGTAAGTCACTGTGTTCAGTCAGTGCCTTGTAATTCCTTGCATTTTTGAAGTTCCTATAGTGTTATATCTGTGTTTAATTCCTAGTCTCCTGGTGTTCCTGTGTTTGTTCCTGGTCCTCTGTTGTTTAGTTAATAAACCTCTTGTATTGGACCTGCTCTGTGTCTGCCTCGTCCTCTGCCTTTGTCCTGAGCTTGGGTCCTACACCTCTGAAGAGCTGTAATGATCTGTAGCTTCATTGTGACACAATGGACTTCATTTGACATGTAAATGATGGCCAGCTGTCACTCTCTGTCACACACTGTCCCTGTTTGACTGAACTGATAAGAAATAACTGCTGTTTGATACCAGTTTAACAGTCCCTCTGTTGATGCTCAAGTCAAGTCACATCGAGGCTTTTTGTTAGTCAAATACACAAGAACAGAACGGACAATGAAATACTCATTCATTGT
Source organism: Gymnoscopelus braueri (assembly GCF_963280865.1). Lineage (NCBI taxonomy): Eukaryota > Metazoa > Chordata > Actinopteri > Myctophiformes > Myctophidae > Gymnoscopelus > Gymnoscopelus braueri. The sequence goes on from NC_137607.1 coordinate 5,920,567, forward strand.
GTATTCCCCCCCTCAGTGTGACACACACACACGCACACGCATGCACACACACACACACACACACACACACACACACACACACACACACACACACACACACACACACACACACACACACACACACACACACACACACACACACACACACACACACACACACACACACACACCCTTCACTCATCACTACATAATTCACACATACACGTGAAAGGACTGCAACGGAAAAAGCCTTTTTTGCGTTTTATCTTTTTGCTAATTGTGTGACAATGTATGTAACTGTACATGTTTATTATCTATAAAGAGGTCAAAGTCAGAGTATAATATCCTTCACTTCTAGCCAGCATTGTGGTGGTTCTCTTGCACTGTGACCACAAAGCGCTCCATTCACTTCACATTTTAAAAATAACAAATTCCTTTTTTTAATATCATGCATTGCTGTAATGTTTTCGCAGTGAATTTATAAAACTCTCTGAAACCACATGCACTGACGTGCTTTCTTGTAGAACGCTGCGAAGACTACAGAAACACCTATAAAAACAGAAATGCAATCAAATCAGCAAAACGGAAAACACAGTCAAAACTTTGGTGAACATTTGAAAACACGTATTAGGGTGCGGTCGCACCAACCTTTAATTCTGCCAATGCTTTTCAATGGGAACGGGCGTGTTTTTTTTTGGCGGAAATCCTTGAATGGCAACAAACCGCTCCATTCCTATTGAAAAAGCATTGGCAGATTCAAAGTTCGATGTGACTGCACCCTTATGCACCCTTTCCACATCATTTATACATACATGAGAAAGGACTGCGAGAAAGGACTGGAAAGAAATAGGCCGTTGTGGTTTTATCCTTTTGATAATTGTGTGACAATGTACAGTATGTATCCTGGTCCATCTCTTGGTCCTTTTGAAAAGGACTCGGTTCGGTCCGTTTACATGGGTCTCTATGTGAAAAGGCCCTCTGAGTTTGGTTGGCTTAAAAAAGGACTCTATTACGTGAAAACAGGTTAAGGTGTGTGAGTCAGACATAGTGAAGAACTGAATGAAATAGAGGCTACATCAGGGAGAACAATGGACGTGACTTTATGCAGACGGTACACGTGTTCAGATAGGCAGAGTGGGACTGATAAAGGTTTCTAACGGCAGTTACATTCTGTCTTGTAAGTACGTTTATGATAATGACGTTGTCCTTGTCTGGTGAAATGCTGTTTAAGAGAGGAGACACTGAGCTGGTTTGACACAAAGCACTGAGGAGCTCTTCATCACCGCTGACAAACAGCAGATCTCTACACTAGTGAGACTATTAGAGGATTCATCCAGCAGCTTATCTACATCAGCATGGAGAAGATCAGAGTTTTCACCTTTCTGCTTCTGTGTGTGGCTCTGCTCACTGTCTGCAAGGTAAGACATGATGATGATGATCATTCTAAAGGCGCTGAAAGTGATATTTTATGGCTAAAACTAAAAAGTTAAAGCTCCATATTCTGATGTTCAGTAACAGGGGTCTCTCCAGCTCTTTACTAAACCTAAGATATGTTTTCAGGTGGGACATCAATTTCTTCTAATCAGGGGAGTAGAAAGAACCCTATAGATAATGTATCCGTTTAATATAGTGTTCCAGTTCAATTTTTTTATATTATCAATTCCAGTTTCAATTGTTTAGGATGTATCCTGTATGTATGAGTTCTCTCTCTTGATTGGATATAATTGATATCCCCACTGAACGTATTTTTTGAATGTATTTTCTGTTTGCTAAAGAGCTGGAGAGACGAGGAGACTCGTTACTGAACAAACACTCTATAGCAATGATTACTATCACAGTATAGAGCTATTCAACACTGTTACTGAACAAACACTCTATAGCAATGATTACTATCACAGTATAGAGCTATTTAACACTGTTACTGAACAAACACTCTATAGCAATGAGTACTATTTAACACTTATTTGAACAAACACAAATAATCACTCACAGCTTTAAACATTTAAAGCCTGTATATGTCACTGACCGGGGTGTCCTCCTTTTTGCCCCTCTACACCAAATCACCAAAAATAGCTGAAAACAGCAGGTCAACAAGCTCACATAACATGATGTGGTAAACTGTCTGATGACTTAAAATTCCTTTTATTATAGGCTGAAGAAGAGATGGAAGGACAAGACCACATGTCTTCTGTTGAGAAGAGACAGCTACTAACTGTAAGTTCTTTCTAATTAGCAGGAACATTTTACATGCGCACACACACACACACACACACACACACACACACACACACACACACACACACACACACACACACACACACACACACACACACACACACACACACACACACACACACACACACACACACACACACACACACACACACACACACACACACATATATATTGCATAATATTGTAACCATGAGTATGTATTATAGCAACATCTGTGTCTCTGTTCCTTTCTCAGTGCGGCAAGCAACCCTGCAAAGTAAAAGGTGTCGACAAATGTACATGTCCTGCAGGGAAAACCTGTCAGAGTCTGATCCATCCACCAGACCCTTTTTTTTGCTTTTGATGAACAGTAAGTTATTTTAAAGAAGCAGGACAATCTTTACATACACACATACATGCCGTTAATATCTGCATATATTAACTGTAAACAGATCAGTGTTGATTTTGACAGCACATTTTGATTTAGTTTTAGTCATAGTCTTTTGAATAAAATTCCATTTCGTTTTAGTCATATTTTAGTTCATCTGAAATGTTTTAGTTTTTGTCTAGTTTTAGTCGACTAAATATCATAAGATTATAGTCGACTAAATCTACAGTTGATTTAGTCGACTAAAATGTGTTTTGGCGGTGCCTTGATGGCGTCTTAATGGCTGAATTTACACTCGGTTGCATGCTGAAAATAGCCGATCTACAAGCTCACAACGCGTCGCAGCGCGACGCGTTGTGAGCTTGTAGATCTGCTATTTTCAGAGCGCACCACAGAGCTCAACCAAACATAAAATGACTTGTCTTTTAGTTCTACTGGATCTCTTCTCCACTAGTCTCTCTCTCTAACATTTAGTCTAGTTTTTATTTGTTGACGAAATTGTCAATATATTTAGTCTAGTTTTAGTCATTGTAGCTTAGTTTTTATTTAGTTTTTATTTAGTTTTTATTTAGTTTTCGTCAGTGAAAAAAGGTAGTCGACAAACATTTTTCGTCATAGTTTTAGTCGACGAAACCAACACTGATACAGATACAGTATCGTATGTATGCCTAATCCTAACCAAAACACAACCTGTATATTTTACTATATTATATTATTATTCATATATTGCATAATATTGTAATCATGAGTATATATTAGAGCAACATTTGTGTCTCTGTTCTGTCCTCAGTGTTCTGGTGAGGTCATGTGACGTGGGCAGAAGTGTGTGAGAAGGGGAAGAACTGTTAGGAAAACCCTAAGCCTCATCGCACCACGAATCACACATTTTGCCAGAATAATTCATTTAACAGACTCAAACGGAAACCAGCTGTCTGGCTTTGTCGTGTTTGATCCTTTTGACATGTGTTTATGCATAGTTATGCTTTATTTTGACAATGAAGATGTCAACCAAATCAATCAATCAATATTGGAATATAGTTTCCACTCAATTAATAAAACATTATAATCAATATTGTCTGTGGCTCTGCTTCTTTTTCAGCACATTGTTGTTTATCACTAATCAGGCCTTTTCTAACATCTGGGAGAAATTATCAAAGTACATTTACTCAAGTACTGAACTTAAGTACAATGTTTACTTAGGTACTTTTACTTTAATATTCACATTTTTCAATGTTGTACTTTTGTCTCCACTGCAACTATTTATTTGAGAACTTGGTCACAAGTTATATACCTTGTAGATTTCTATTATTTATTATTATAAAACATGCATTAACCAATTATGCCATATTTTATACACGCTTGGGAATCGGATAGTTCTCTGTTCGATCCCCGGTTCCCCCTGGGTTAGTGCTGAAGTGTCCTTGAGCAAGGCATCGAACCCCTAAACTGCTCCTGATGAGCAGGTTGGTGCCTTGCATGGTTTCCTCTGCACATTGTATTAAAGCAGTTTGGATGAAAGACTTGGATGAAAATGCACCATTTAACACTTTTAAAGGGGTTTCCTGCACCACCTGAAATACACACAACAAAACAATGTAAATATAACTCAATGGGAATACAGAGGTCATTTGGTGTAAACAGTGCAGTGATACACACACTGATTTGTAGTCTTTTAGGTGGTTGTCCATTAGACATCCTTCTCCTGTCAAAAATAATTAAAAAAATAATGCAATATAATTTGATTCTCACAGTGAACATGAAGAGTGGCTTCAGGTGACGTGACTATGGTAATGTTGTTGATTGATTGTTCTTGTGCCGGATTATGTCAGTGACAGTGTGACCCACTGGGTATTCATATGATCAGGGATTAAAACAGTGAGTCCAGTTCAATAATCCTCATTTAATGAAAACTCAGTCTGTCTTTACATTCATATGACATTGTCTTCACATAGTAACATTCTCAGAGTTCATTTAAATCTCAAGAGTGTTAGAATCTGGCTAGCAAAGCAAAGCAATATATTTTACATACATCTTCAATACAATAAATATTGTCAAAGAAGCAAACATTTCAGAGGAGCTTGTCAACATGCTTTGATCTCATCTCTTAGAAGCAGGTTGTGATTTGTTGGGGGGTTTTCCCCTCTCGTCTATAAATCAATGCTTTTGGTTACTTATTTTTTCATCCACAATATATTTCTATTTCCCCCACCGCCCCACACCCACACCCCCACACACACACACACACACACACACACACACACACACACACACACACACACACACACACACACACACACACACACACACACACACACACACACACACACACACACACACATATGGTACTTCAAAATGCAACATATTGACATAATAAAACTAGTTATATAAAAGTTAATACAGTCAATGTCTCACAACTTTTAAAATGCTCATGTTTCATATGCAAGCAGAATATTCATGATATACATGTGGATATAGATGATGAAGTTCTGCCTCTTAAACTCTAGATGGCAGTAGAATATAATCCAATAATTAGGTTCAGCATCACATAGTGTGAGATGCAGTTTTGTAACTGAGACAGAATAATAAAGACTATGGTTATACTTTGCTTAGCTTGGCTTTACTTTCCCTTTTTAGTTTTATCCACAGTGGAATAGATTGCAGAGACGTCTTCCTTCACAGAGGAATAGATCATATCTTCATTTCCTGCTTCACCAGACCTGAGAAGAACAATACACATCCATTCATACTAATGTAGAGAAGAACTACACAATGTAACCCTAATGGGTCTTCAGCAGCACAGGAAACATACTTCTGTAAAACACAACTTAGGCTATCCTATATGGTCTTATTCAAAATATGGGCTTTTCTTTTTCTGACTCTCAATGCATTGTTGAGCTGTTATTGAATTGCTATCACAATCAGATAAATGTGTGTTTTTTATAACTTACAGTGTGTGTTGCAGGGCTGTGTTGTCGTGGTCTGTAAGGGTCCTGGTCCCTGGGTTGAATGTCTCCTCTTGCTGAGTAATACAACATAAACATTGACAAAAGTGTAATTAGTAATGAAATGGAATGATACATTTTTTATTGCTTTGTCTCCAACGGCTACACACAGTGCAGTTGTATACAGTGAATCACCCTATCAGCTTATCATAATTTGTATAACTAACAGATGATAGTAGATAATAAGAAACTGTCTGTTTGTTTGTTGAGAAGAGAAGAGGGAGGGGGAGAGGAGAGAAAATGGTTTGCATGACTGTTAGAGGAGTGCAGTTTAAGGTTTCCTTCTCCTTTCTCATGCTGTGAGGATATTGCAGAAAGACACAGGTTTTGAGAAAGGAACTTTAAGGGTGTGTTCACTCTGCTTAGAGCACTCTTTATGCTGAAAATGAAATATTTGTTCCTTTATAGCTACTTAAACGGACCTGAGTTGCACTGCATATAATTGATGCATTATTTTTTGATCTACTCCAAATCCCTATGCCAGAAAATAGCAGATCTACAAGCTCACAAGGCGTCACAATGTGACGCGTTGTGAGCTTGTAGATCTGAAGAATGCGTTATTTACAGGGGTGCCCTGAGCCAAATAAAAAACGTCCCACGTCACTCTGACGGGACGGGAGCTTCAACATGGAGTAAAGAGGGATCTCCTCATATGGAGGATGAGGAGAGGACAGAGAGTGGTGCTGGACTGTGGAGTAGACACTGTTGATCTGAGAGGAGGGACAATGAGAGGAGGAGTCTTGATGCACCTGCAGGACTGAAGGGTCTGAGCTCCTCCCACTGACCACTGGGACAGATGCCAAGCTCCTCCCACTGACCACTGGGACAGACGCCAAGCTCCTCCCACTGACCACTGGGACAGATGCCAAGCCCCTCCCACTGACCACAGGGACAGACGCCAAGCTCCTCCCACTGACCACTGGGACGGATGCCAAGTCCCTCCCAATGACCACTGGGACGGATGCCAAGCCCCTCCCACTGACCATAGGGACATACACAGCCTGGTGTGGGACACAACAGAAAGTAAAACATCAGAGATTGTCTATATTGTAGTGTTAACATTGAAGATACAGAAATATTATTTTGCTAAATAATTGTAGGCAAGTTTCCATTTAATCAATTTCTAAATAAAAATATAAGAATAAATATTTCTAAATGATAGAGGAGATATACAAATAATATCTAAATATTATGAAACTCAAAAAAATCCACTCCAAAATCCAAACAAATAAATACCTCTTGGTCTGAATTTGTCCTTTTCTTCCTGTCAAATCAAAAGACTGAATGAAATTGCAAATAGAAAAAGTGCTCCTCGGAGCCAGGTCAGGTAGGTTATTTTGGCCTCCTGGTGGCGCTATAATAGGCCAATGTGAAAAGGGTGCCATTTATTCCTAGGCCGTGCACGGCAATCGGACACTGCATGCATGATTTGAGGAATTTTGTTCTAAAAATCTGTTTAGCTAAATTTGACCTGCTGGTGGCGCTATAACAGGCCAATGTTAAAAGGGTGGCATTTGTTCCTCAACGTAGTGCAAATGTGCAATCAAAGTTTCACCGCAATCGGACACTGCGTTCATGATTTGCGGCATTTTGTTCAAAAGGGGCCACTCCTGCAAACTTTGAAAGCCAATTTTTGCCAATCAGGATGGAATATGAAAAATCTGAAATGAGCCATTTCTTTTAATGACTATAGAGATACTGTGTACCGATTTGCGGGATTTTTTTGGCCAAAATCTGTAGGAGTACTGTCCAAAAATGTGTTTTGCACAAATTGGCCTCCTGGTGGCGCTATAAAAGTCCCATGTGAAAAATTTGGAGCAGAGGTTCTGCTCTGGCATCCAGGGAGTGTGTGTGAACAGTTTTGCTGCGATCAAGCCAACGGTGCCAGAGATTAGCTGTCCACAAAATGACAGAATGACACACGGACGGACACACACACGGACGGACGGACAGGGGGTAAAACATACACTCTCGCCATGCCTTTCGGCCTGGCGGAGACAATAATCTTAGTCTAGGTCTGACATGGAATCTGCTGTAAAATTGGGTGAAAAGTTCACGTTCGTTATAAAAGTGGGTGTAACATTTAACATCAGTACTGCTTTAAATTTAAATTACACGCACGTGTACGCACACGCACACACAGCTGTTATTCAGTTGCTATCACAATCAGATAAATGTGTGTTTTTATAACTTACAGTGTGTGTTGCAGGGCTGTGTTGTTGTGGTCTGTAAGGGTCCTGGTCCCTGGGTTGAATGTCACTGAACAATAGTCAACATCCTCCTCTTGCTGAGCAATACAAGATAAAAATGACAAAAGTGTAATTAGTAATGGAATGGAATGCTGAAATTTGTGTTGCTTTGTCTCCAACTGCTATACAGTGCAGTTGTTAGACAATAACCCTATCAACTTATCATAATGTGTATAACTAACAGATGATAGTAGATAGGCTATACAAAGAAACTGTCTATTTGTTTGTAGAGAAAAGAAGAGAAGAGATGAGGGGGGGAGAAGAGGAGAGGAGAGGAGAGGAGAGGAGAGGAGAGGAGAAAAAAGAGACATAGTTTGCATGACTAAGAGTGCAGTTTAAGGTTTCCTTCTCCTTTCTCATGCTGTGAGGACAGTGCAGAAAGACACAGGTTTTGAGCACACTGTCTGTTTGTTATGAAGAAAAAGTGCTGCCTAGAGTTTCTTTTATGCTTCAAGCGAAGTATTATTATTTATTTTTTGGGGCAAAAAGGAGGAGGGTGATGGTAGTCGGGTGTGGCTGCATAACCTCACGTAACATGTCACCCATGGCTGACAACACTACGGTTAATATCACATTAGTGTCACGGGGGGTAATATCATATTAATATCATGGGGTTTAAGTGTTAAAGTCGAGCTGAAATGTACTCCAAATCTCTTTGCAAAAAATAGCAGATCTACAAGCTAACAACACGTCAAGACGTGATGTGTTGTGAGCTTGTAGATCTGATGAATGCGTTATTTACGGGGGTGCCCTGAGCCAAAGTTAAAAAACGTCCCACGTCACTCTTTTTTTTATTACTTATAATAGTTTTGATCCCACGATTTTGTAACCCTTATTTTTCACCCGGTGCCAATTTTCTAAGTGATCCTGGGCACTACACTCCCCTCACCAGCCTAGGGAGGCCAGGGCCGAGCTCATGCCTCCTTCAATGCATGTGAGCCAACTGACCTTCTTGTCACCTGACAGAAGGAGTTTCCCTGGTTGGACGTAGCGCGTGGAAGGAACACGTTATTCCAACCAGTTCCCTTCCCTTCCATCAGGCGCCCCGGCTGTCATGGGGGAGGCGGTATAGTGACCAGGATTACTACATGTTTTTGTGAGGGCATTAACTACGCTGAGAGACACGGGGAGAACATGCAAACACCTAGGGTATGGGCGCTGATGACGCGGAGGAGAAGACACGCCCCCAGCGCCCACAGCGTCCGCTACCGACTGCGCCACCGTGCCCGTCCCACGTCACTCTGACGGGACGGGAGCTTCAACATGGAGTAAAGAGGGATCTCCTCAGTAGGAGGATGAGGAGAGGACAGAGAGTGGTGCTGGACTGTGGAGTAGACACTGTTGATCTGAGAGGAGGGACAATGAGAGGAGGAGTCTTGATGCACCTGCAGGACTGAAGGGTCTGAGCTCCTCCCACTGACCACTGGGACAGACGCCAAGCTCCTCCCACTGACAACTGGGACGGATGCCAAGCCCCTCCCACTGACCACTGGGACGGATGCCAAGCCCCTCCCACTGACCATAGTTACATACACAGCCTGGTGTGGGACACAACAGAAAGTAACACAACAGAGATTGTCCATATTGTAGTGTTAACATTGAAGATACAGAAATATATTTTTGCTAAATAATTGTAGGTTACTTGTAACCCTCAAATAGGTTTATTGTAGTTTCCATTTCATCAATTTCTAAATAAAAATATAAGAATAAATATGTCTAAATGATAGAGGAGATATACAAATAATATCTAAATATTATGAAACTCAAAAAAATCCACTCCAAAATCCAAACAAATAAATACCTCTTGGTCTGAATTTGTCCTTTTCTTCCTGTCAAATCAAAAGACTTAACTTATTATTTAAATAATTTAGTGATGAATGAAATTGCAATAATCTTAGTCTAGACATGGAATCTGCTGTAAAATTGGGTGAAAAGTTCATGTTTGTTATAAAAGTGGGTGTAACATTTAACATCAGTAGCCTACTGCTTTAAGTTTAAATTACACGCACATGTACGCACACACACACACACACACACGCACACACGCACGCACACACGCACGCACGCACACACGCACGCACACACGCACACACGCACACACCCATATGCACACACATGCACACTCACCTGACCCAGAAAACAATGGCGAAAACCAGAATCAGCACAAACAGTGAAACTGCAACTCCAGATATTAGAGCAACTTTGTTGGCTTTGGAGAAACACAATAAATATGAGGAGAAAAGTTAAAATTTGCATTTCTGATGGTTGTTTTCTTAAGTTATTTGTGTTTAACACTGTGTGTGGTGTCTAATAATACACTTTGGCCTAATTATTTCAAACTCCTTTGGACAACACTGGACAAAAGGTAATCAATTTCATGTGTTCTTCCTAATTCTAAGACTTTAGAGTGAATTAATCTAAGACTAATTCTATACACTTTAGTAGTTATTCCAATCATTCCTTCCAACATCTTCCTCTGTCTACTCACTGTCTATTGTGTCCATGTGCAGCAGCACCTCAGTAGAGTTGTTTTCTCCCAGTGAGTTCCTGGTGTGACAGAAGTACAGTCCAGTGTGGGAGGGCTGCAGAGAGGCCAGAACCAGCACCTGTCCTGACCCTACCTGGACCAGGGAGCTGGAACCAGGAGGCCCAGTCCTCTTGTACCAGGTGTAGTTGTGTACTGGTGGGTTAGCATCACTGCTGCAGGTCAAGTTCACACTGCTGCCCTCTGCTGGACTGTCTGGTGGACTGACCTCCACCGATACATTCACTGGTGCATCTTGATAGAAACATAAAAAGACAAATGACTTTTGATATACTATATCATATACTAGATATTGTTATATAAATGAATATTTACATTGGACGTTATTTATTTATTTACTTACAGAGAACATTAATGGAATGAGGTGATGACATTTGGGATCCATGTTTGTTTCTCCCCTGACAGGTGTACTGTCCAGAGTCTGCAGGAGACACATTGTCCTTTACCAGCTGAGGACCAGTGGAGATAAAGCTGCTTCCTCTGTCTCTGTACCAGGTGTAGTTGTCTACTGGTGGGTTGGCATCACTGCTGCAGGTCAGAGTCACTTTACTGCCCTCAACAACTTCTCCTGGTGGATTCACTGATATTGAGGTCATTTCTGGAGGGTCTGTGGAGGAATATTTGCTGAGTTTACAAAACATAGGTTACAATATTTGATTTTCTTGGTATGAACAATGACAATAATTCATGTGTTTGAATAATATGGTGTACACTACATCGGCTTTCAGCTGTCAAAAGGATCAAGCAAATAATGACTTGATTTTAATTAAATTAAAACCTCACACTGAACACGAAGAGTGACTTTAGATGAAGTGACTGTGGTAATGTAGTTCTTTGCCTGACAGGAGTATTTTCCACTGTGACTGGGTTGGATGTTAGAGATGGTCATTATCTCATTCTGTGTCACTTTAACGTTGTCTTTGAGAAGGAAGAGGCTCTGGATTGGTGGATTTGAACCACTGCTGCTGCAGGTCAAAGTGACTGAGCTTCCTTTGACAACATCTCCTGGTGGACTTACTGACAAAACAACATTCTTGGGACCATCTGTTGGAAATAAATTCTTTAAAAGTACTTTATAGATGGAGTGCCATGGTCTTATTTCCCAGTAAATCTTGTAGATCAGTTTTTTTTTATGCGCGACACCGTCGTAGGACAGGGCATAAGCTTGTAGACTTGATTTGAATTTAATATATATTTTCACCTGTATAAAATATTCAAGCAGAATTTACAGTAAAATGCTATCTAGTTTTTAGACTTCATTGATGGTTTACAAGGTATTCTAGCTCAGCCCATGGCAGTGATATGTTTGTCTTGAAGTGATTCATCTCCCCTCCCCTCTGGCTAAATATAACTTTCTGAGAATATTGTTCACTAGTGGATGCTATATCAATGCAGTATGATTCTTATCTGAGTGTAAGTAGTAAGCTTTTATGAATGGAATGCATGAGAGAATGAAACACAGAGAAAACATATTCAGACAAAGAGAGAGAAAGAGCTCACATGAACTCATATAAACTCACACTGCACATTCAACTTCACAGCATTAGACTTCCATGTCTCTTGTCCTTCAATAGCACACTGGTAACTCCCAGCATCCTCTATTGTGGCCTGGAATCCTGGGTTGGATACTTGTTGTCCATCTTTAAACCAGACAATGTTGGGTCTTGGTTTACAAGATGTTTGACAGGTGAGTGTCACCCTTGACCCCTCTGACACAGTGGGACGGGCTACACGTGCAGTCAGTCCTGATTAGAAGAATAAAAACAAGATGGAGGTAAGTTGGTGAGATTGTCAGGAAAGATTAGATTTTGATTACATGAAAGCTTAAAAAAGTACTCTTGTTTACCTGTTACAGACAAAGATACTGGTTGTTTACTGGACATCTGATCATCTGTCGTCAAAAACATGAAGTAATAATCTTTCGTATCACTGGCTTTTATGTTGTTGATCCTCAGGGTACAATCATTGAGTCTATCGCCAATGTATTGAAAACGATCCTCTAGTCGTGACTTGAATTGATTACGGCCCTTGTACCAGAATGCCTTATTGACAGTGAGACCCACTGGGTAGAAATATGAACAGACAATATTTACTGATGACCCTCTCATGACACATAGAGATGGATTGGTGATTGTCACTCTATACTCATCACTACAAACACCTGTAAAAGACAAAAAATGAACAACTGTCAACAAAAATGGCCAATCTTCAGATTATTCTTTTTACTCATGAAGGGTAATTTTGATATTCTGGCCAATGATTGTGATAAAAAATAGTTGAAAGAAGGCATTGTCTTCAATTATTATCATAATAGAATAGAACAGAATTGTTTTTCTTTTTTCATATTTACCTCAATAATTGTACATTTATCTGTACATTGCCCACAACATTTAACCCAGTGTTCGCTGCACCCCCCCTTACTTCAGTGTTCCCGGTCAAATTTGTCCGGCCTGTTTTCATGCTTTTAAAATAACATAAACCACATAAATCATCATTTTGTTCAACCAGTGCTCAACAGGGGTCTTTCCGGTGATTACATAAAGAACAAACACTGAAGATTATAATCATAAATACAAATGGAGACCATAATTTGTACATATACAGAACATCAACATGCACAGTCTTCTTTGTGTGTGTGTGTGTGTGTGTGTGTGTGTGTGTGTGTGTGTGTGTGTGTGTGTGTGTGTGTGTGTGTGTGTGTGTGTGTGTGTGTGTGTGTGTGTGTGTGTGTGTGTGTGTGTGTTTAGGTTGCAGTATTTAGGTCAATATCATGGTTAGTCATGGTCAGTATCATGTCAGTATCATGGTCAGTATCTGGTCAGTATCTGGTCAGTATCATATCATGTGTTTTCCATCTCCTGGATGAACATAATATAGTGTTTCCCATTCAATTCCTATGGCGGTCATTTTTGACCGGGAACAATAAGGGTATAACAAAGTTGAATAAACGAAAATGGTCATCACTATCTTTATATGTTCACATGCCTAGTGGGAGGAAATCATGTCTCAAGGCATCCAGATGAAAAAGTTATGATTCAGGAAAGTTGGAAATCGGACAGATTTGACCGGAACACTGCAGGAGGGTTTGACCCATTAAGACCTGAGGTTCAGATTCTACAAAATGTCTTAAATTCTAACAGTTTTTTGAAAAAACACGTATGTTTCTTTATCAGTGGTTCTCAAACTATTTCATGTCAAGGACCCCAAAATGTATATGTATTTGGCTGTGGACCCCCATCTCAAAATATTTTGTTCCAGGGACCCCCAGAAGCAACGATTTGAGTTACAAATGTTCGCTTTCAAAATTTATATATTCAAAGATTTGCACAAAATGTTCTCGATTTTTCTAAAATATCAGATCTACAAGCTCATAGCGCGACACTCGGTGCTGCGCTATGAGTGAACACACTGTGAATATGAAGCCATTTCAAACTCTCCTTACCAGGTACCAAGATCAGAATGTCCAGGATCACACTGATTGTCTTAAGAAACCTCATGGTATCTTGAGGTGAAAACTGACCCCAGCATCAAGTAACTGCAATGAAAGACACACTTCACAACCAACTAATGTACTGTACTCTCTGTTCTGCAATAAGTTGTCCATAAATCTATGTTTATACTGAGTCTCAGCAATGTTAATGTTACATTTTTATGTTTATGCTGTATTTTTGATATAATATCACATGGATTTATTAAACATTTTTTAGTTTTATTTGGACCACTTTTTCTGAATGGTGTGAATGTATCAGTATAAGATACAATCACCTCAGTGAAAATATAAAGTATCATTGTTACTCATAGTCAGGGGATATTGGCAGAATATTTTCCAATCTTGGAATAAATTCCTTACCAAAAAAAATCTTCACCAATGTGTTTGTAAAGGTGTCTAGTAACACATCTCACAAAGACTGAAATGCAGTCCCCCTAGGAGAATTTTTGACAGCTCCTTAAAGTTGGGGTACCCACCATAACCTTGGTTTAAAAAAAATCCCCCCAAAAAAATCAAAATGTAATTCTGTTTTAAGTAGCATGTGAGGGGTCAAACTAGGGTGTTTTTATGATTCTGAATCCATTGCAAGCATTTGTTTTGCACCAAAACCACTCCTTGGGCTAAAAACGGCCATAGCCATCCTTTTCCAGGTATACTTTTTGTGTAAAAAGCCCATTGAGATTCTGTCTCTCCTTTCTTTTTAAATTGCTTAAAATATTTCCCGTTCATGCCAGCCATGATGTGAAAGTGAGTTCTTTGAAGATTAAGTAAGGTATGCTGGAGGAAGCTTATTAATGATTCATTCTTTAGATAAAAGGACTAAAGAGTCATCCCCACTATAGCCTCTGTACACCATGCAGCACAAACTGCAATGCTATGACAACGTCAGTCCTCTTTGCTATAAGCAAATGGATGGTCAGTGTGAGTCATGTTCGTGTTCGCAAAAATATTGTTATTTTCTTATTTTTTTATTACTTAATAAAACTACGAGTGGTTCTAGTCACACAGACCTCCTCAGACGCCACAAAAATGGTTATGTTGAAAGAACATCATAAACTTCATCATTTTCATATATATATTGTTCCATACATGGAGCAGCTGATATAATTTTCTATAGGTCCTGAATACTGGTCACGCTATCAAAATAAATCTCAAAGATGTTTCATTTTATTTATTTTGAAAGCAAGGTAAATTATTTGAAATACAATTAATTCAGAGCCTATATCCAGCTGTGAGGCATACACTACCCACTGTGCTACATGTAGCCATGGACATTGAACACCAACCAGTCCACAGCTACAGTAGCTACTAGGGTTAAGATGTCTTGATGAAGTCTGATGCATTGTAGGTGTTGAAGTGGGAACCTTCTGACCTTAATTTCTCCAAAACCGTTAATCAGTATAAAATTGGGTTCTGAGTGAAAGGAGGATTTGCAGAACAGTTTAAGGTGTAGTATGTGTTGTGTATGTATTATAAACATTGTTGGAGTTCTGGCAATTTAATTAAGAGCTAAAATGTCTTCAAGTTACAGTGGTGATTTAATGTGTGTGTATGTGAAAGAGCAAGTTCAAAATGAATGACCATGATCCTAAAAGCAAAAGGATTAAAACAGTGAGTCCAGTTCAACAAAACTCATTCAATGAAAACTCTATCTGTCTGTACATTCATTATATGACACTGCCTTCACAGTAAAATTCTCAGTGTCAATTTAAATTGGAGAGTGTTTCTACACTCTCAGTAAAGCGGCCCAAATGGGTTGGATCCACTAGTACACGCTCAGACAGAGTTATTAACAGTTAGGATATTACTGCAGCTGAATGAAACCAAAGAACTGAGATTATTACACAAGCACAACATAATTAAATAATAATAGTAATAATATGATAATAGTTAAATACATCTTCCTGAAGTCACAAGTTTAACAAATTATTACAAAATTATTAACTTCATTTCCTGAGCTTTCATAACAGATATATATCATAGCAAAGCATTATATTTACATGCATCTTCTATAAATCTATACTATAAATGCTGTCGATGAATAAAACACTCCTTTAGTTAAAAAAAATAAAAAATTCAGAGGAGCTTGTCAATATGCTCCCATCCCTTAGAAGCAGGTTGTGATTTGCTGGTGGGATTTTCCCCTCTCTGGTCAATAAATCAATGGTTTTGGTTATTTATTTTTTGTCCCTGGTGCCCGCCAACTTGCCCCACACATACATATTGAACATATTTACATAATAAATGATCTAGTAATGTTAATAGTAAAGTTAATACAGTCATTGTCTCACAAACCTTTAAATAATCTCTGTCCTGTTTCATAAGCAAGCAGAATAATTCGTGATACATTTAGATGATGACGTTCTGCCTCTTTAACTCTAGATGGCAGCAGAATAATCCAATAATTAGGTTCAGCATCACATATTGTGAGATGCAGACAGAATAAGAAAGACTTTTACTTTGTTTTTTTCTTTGCCTTTTTGGTTTTATCCACAGTGGAATAGATTGCAGAGACGTCTTCCTTCACAGTGGAATAGATCACATCTTCATGTCCTGCTTCACCAGACCTGAGAAGAACAATACACATCCATTCATACTAATGTAGAGAAGAACTACACATGCAACCCTAATGGCTCTTCAGCAGCACAGGAAACATACTTCTGTAAAACACAACTTCTCTATGGTCTTATTTAAAATAATTTATGTCTAATTAAAATATTGGAAATGCATCTGGATTTGTGAATTTGTTTTTCTGACTCTCAGTGCATAGTTGATCTTAATTACAATGTAATTACAATTACAATTAAATCATGTTTTATAACTTACAGTGTGTGTTGCAGGGCTGTGTTGTTGTGATCTGCTTGGGTCCTGCTGGTCCCTGGGTTGAATGTCACTGAAGAATAGACAACATCCTCCTCTTGCTGAGCAATACAAGATAAAAATGGCAAAAGTGTAATTAGTAATGAAATGTAATGCTGAAACCCAGAATTCTTTAAATTATTATATTTTTTTATTACATTGTCTCCAACAGCTATTTACAGTGCAGTTGTTAGACAATCACCCTATCAATTTATCATAATCTGTATAACTAACAGATGATAGTAGATAGGATATACAAATAAACTGTCTATTTGTTTGTAGAGAAAAGAAGAGAAGAGGAGAGAAGAGGAGGGGGGGAGGAGGAGAAAAAAGAGGCATCGTTTGCATGACTGTTAGAAGAGTACAGTTTAAAGTTTCCTTCTCCTTTCTCATGCTGTGAGGATGACAAGACAAGTTTTGAAAAAGGAACTCTAAGGGTGTGTTCACACTGTCTGTTAGTTATGAAGAAAAAATGCTGCCTAGAGCGCTTTTTATGCTGAAAATAAGCAAAAGAGGAGGAGGGTGATGGTAGTCGGGTGTGGCTGCATAACCTCATGTAACATGTCACTCATGGCTGACAACACTACTGTTAATATCACAACTTCGTCTAGGAGCTGGTTGAAGCTAGTTTTAACCCCTTTAGCCCCATCATCCATATTCTGGGAAAGCTTTTGCAGTATGGGGTTTAATTGTTAAAGTGGAGATGACATGTAAAATGTCTCTTAGACTAGAGCATTGGTTCTCAAAGTGGGGTCCGGGGACCCCCAGGGGTACTTGAGTGGGTTCCAGGGGGTCCCCAGCTAAATGATGGATAGGAACCAAATGGACCCTTATCGGTCTGTAACTCTGAGAGTGTACAAATGGAACCAAATGGACCCTAACGGGTCCATTTGGTTCCATTTGTACACTCTCAGAGTTAAATTAACATTGATTTTACAATATAAATTGGGGTCCCAGAGATATAAATGCCATTAAATGGGGGTCCGTAGCCCTAATGCATGTCAAAATGAGGGTCCTTGAAATTAAAATGGTTGAGAATCACTGCTAGAGAGCCGTAAAAATCTTCTCTTATGGGGGTCCCTGCCATATCTTTTCAAATGGGGTCCGCGGGCTAATAAGTGTCAATTTGGGGGTCCTTGGCACAAAAAAGTTTGAGAACCACTGGACTAGAGGACATGCTCAGTTATATTTGGCACCGAACCTATTTATTAACGATATGTTCTAAAATATATATGTTTGGGTATTTTTATATCAAAATCCAATCTTGATTACTTTGAGTAAAAGAAAACATAAGGCGTGCTTATATCAGCAGGTACAAATCAAATACAAAATCAATAATAACATGACATCCACCCATCAATCAATCTTCCACACAGACCTAAGCTTCATTATGCCAGAGGAGAGTGCTGTATGTAGTTACTACTGTATCCAACATGGAGTAACATGTTGCAACATACTTCATGCTAAACAAGGGCTAATTTGATGACTTATTGCTGAGGGTTGTGCCAGCAATATCAAGACACAATTTATCATGATTAGCCAGTTAATAAAACCCTCCCACGTGACTCTGAGGGGACGGGAGCTTCAACATGGAACAGAACAGAAAAGAGATGTATACAGTAGTTTGCGTGACTGTTATGAGTCAGGAGCGTGTGTTGTAATCTAAATAAATATTATGTTAATTAGAAAGGAGAAGGGATCTCCTTTCTGTGTGAGAAAAGTGCAGAACCCCACATTTTTGGAGAAATAAATTGTAATTAAACTGTGTTCTGGTGGGTTTCTTGGGTAAAGGGTTCAAGTGTAAATCAAAGACCATGTGACCTTTAGACACAGTACCTGTCCAGGGGGGTGTGAAGCAGACTGACGGGATGGGAGCTTCAACATGGAGTAAAGAGGGATCTCCTCAGTAGGAGGATGAGGAGAGGACAGAGAGTGGTGCTGGACTGTGGAGTAGACACTGTTGATCTGAGAGGAGGGACAATGAGAGGAAGAGTCTTGATGCACCTGCAGGACTGAAGGGTCTGAGCTCCTCCCACTGACCACTGGGACAGACGCCAAGCTCCTCCCACTGACCACTGGGACAGATGCCAAGCCCCTCCCACTGACCACTGGGACAGATGCCAAGCTCCTCCCACTGACCATAGGGACAGCTGCAGGCTGTTGTGGGGTAAAACAGAAAATAAAACAGATGGTTTCAGTGACATTTTATGTCTGTAGTATATATAGTGTTAACATTGAAGATACAGATTTTTTTTTTTTTTTAAACATCTCAAATTAAAACAGGAAAATCCAAACAAATAAATACCTCTTGGTCTGAATTTGTCCTTTTCTTCCTGTCAAATCAAAAGACTTAACTTATTATTTAAATAATTTAGTGATGAATGAAATTGCAATAATCTTAGTCTAAGTCTGAAATGGAATCTGCTGTCAAAAGCTCACAATTAAAAAGTTCATGTTTGTTATAAAAGTGGGTGTAACATTTTACATCACAGTACTGCTTCATCAAAATGAGTACACACATGCACACATGCACGCACGCACGCACGCACGCACGCACGCACGCACGCACGCACGCACGCACGCACGCACGCGCACACACACACACACACACACACACACACACACACACACACACACACACACACACACACACACACACACACACACACACACACACACACACATGCACATACACACATACACACATACATACACACACACACACACACACACACACACACACACACACACACACACACACACACACACACGCATGCACGCTCACCTGACCCAGAAAACAATGGTGAAAACCAAAATCAGCACAAACAGTGAAACTGCAACTCCAGATATTAGAGCAACATTGTTGGCTTTGGAGAAACACAATAAAAATAAGGAGAGAAGTTAAAATGTGCATTTCTGATGGTTGTTTTTCTAAAGTTATTATTGATTACTGTGTGTGGTGTCTAATATTACACCAACTTTGGACAACACTTGACAAAAAGAAATCATTGTTCTTTGCAATTCTAAGTTTAGAAAAACTTGACCTACTCACATAAGTTATCAATAGAGAAGGAAATCAATCAACAATGTATTCAGTATGGTTTTCTTGTGCTTTATATAGTTTTAAATAATTACATCTAAAACTCCATTATACACTTTAGTAGATTTAGTTGTCAGGTTACAGACTATTACAGACAGAATGTTATTACAATCATTCCTTCCAACGACTTCCTCTGTCTACTCACTGTCTATCAGTGGTGTAAAGTCACTAAGTACATGTACTTAAGTACAATTTT
Organism: Gymnoscopelus braueri; assembly: GCF_963280865.1. Taxonomy (NCBI): domain Eukaryota; kingdom Metazoa; phylum Chordata; class Actinopteri; order Myctophiformes; family Myctophidae; genus Gymnoscopelus; species Gymnoscopelus braueri. The sequence continues at coordinate 5,940,589 of NC_137607.1, forward strand.
GAAGTACTTTTAACTTCCTGGAATATTTCCAATTTTCTATACTTTTACTTCTACTCCACTACATCTCAGAGACAAATATTGTACATTTACTCAACTACAGTTATTTGCAACTTTAGTTATAAATACTTTGTGGATTTTGATTGTTAACAAAACATACTTAAGCCATATTTAAACTTTGGCTATTTAAAAATTGCTGATTTACAAGCTCACAACACGTTGCGATGCGACCCGTTGTGAGCTTGTAGATCTTCTTTTTTCATAATATTTTAAATACATTTTAGACATATGATAACTTGTGAAACGGGACATTTTGCATAATGAATACTTTTACTTTTGGTACTTTAATTATATTTTGATGCTAATACTTTTGTATTTTACTCAAGTACTTTGAAGTAAAACAAATCTAAGTAGGCCTACTTTTTCCACCAGTGCTGTCCATGTGCAGCAGCACCTCAGTAGAGTTGTTTTCTCCCAGTGAGTTCCTGGTGTGACAGAAGTACAGTCCAGTGTGGGAGGGCTGCAGAGAGGCCAGAACCAGCACCTGTCCTGACCCTACCTGGACCAGGGAGCTGGAACCAGGAGGCCCAGTCCTCTTGTACCAGGTGTAGTTGTGTACTGGTGGGTTAGCGTCACTGCTGCAGCTCAAGTTCACACTGCTGCCCTCTGCTGGACTGTCTGGTGGACTGACCTCCACCAACACATTCACTGGTGCATCTTGATAGAAACATCAAAAATACAAATTACTTTTGATAATATACTAGATATTGTTATATAAATACATATTTTAATTGGACTATGACATTATTTATGTATTTACTTACAGAGAACATTAATGGGACGAGGTGATGACGTTTGGGATCCATGTTTGTTGGTGACCTGACAGGTGTACTGTCTAGAGTCTGCAGGAGACACATTGTCCTTTACCAGCTGAGGACCAGTGGAGATAAAGCTGCTTCCTCTGTCTCTGTACCAGGTGTAGTTGTCTACTGGTGGGTTGGCATCACTGCTGCAGGTCAGAGTCACTTTACTGCCCTCAACTACTTCTCCTGGTGGATTCACTGATATTGTGGTCATTACTGGAGGGTCTGTGGAGGAATATTTGCTGAGTTTACAAAACATAGGTTACAATATTTGATTTTCTTGGTATGAACAATGACAATAATTCATGTGTTTGAATAATATGGTGTACACTATTACACCGGCTTTCAGCTGTCAAAAGGATCAAGCAAATAATGACATTCAATTTGATTTTAATTAAATCAAAACCTCACACTGAACATGAAGAGTGACTCCAGGTGAAGTGACTGTGGTAATGTAGTTCTTTGCCTGACAGGAGTATCTTCCACTGTCACTGGGTTGGATGTTAGAGATGGTCATTATCTTCTCCTGTGTCACTTCAGTGTTGTCTTTGAGAAGGATGTAGCTCTGGATTGGTGGATTTGAACCACTGCTGCTGCAGGTCAAAGTGACTGAGCTTCCTTTGACAACATCTCCTGGCGGACTTACTGACAAAACAGCATTCTTGGGACCATCTGTTGGAGAAATACATTATTTAAAAGTACTTTATAGATGGAGTGACAATTTATTTCCCAGTAAATCTTGTAGATCAGCCTTTTTCGATGCGCGACACCGTCGTAGGACAGGGCATAAGCTTGTAGACTTGATTTGAATTTGATATACATTTTCACCTGTATAAAATATTCAAGCAGAATTTACAGTGAAATGTTATCTAGTTTTTAGACTTCATTGACGGTTTACAAGCCATTCTAGCTCAGCCCATGGCAGTGATATGTTTGTCTTGAAGTGACTCATATCCCCTCTTGCTAAATATAACTTTCTGAGAATATTGTTCACTAGTGGATGCTATATCAATGCAGTATGATTCTTATCTGAATGTAAGTAGTAAGCTTGTATTAATGGAATGCATGAGAGAATGAAACACAGAGAAAACATATTCAGACAAAGAAAAAGAAAGAGCTCACATGAACTCATATAAACTCACAATGCACATTCAACTTCACAGCATTAGACTTCCATGTCTCTTGTCCTTCAACAGCACACTGGTAACGCCCAGCATCCTCTACTTTAGCCTGGAATTTTGAGTTGTATACTCGTTGTCCATCTTTAAACCAGACAATGTAGGGTTGTGGTTTACAAGATGTTTGACAGGTGAGTGTCACCCGTTTCCCCTCTGACACAGTGGGAGGAGTCACCTGTACAGACAGTTCTGATCAGAAGAATAAAAACAAGATGGACGTCAGTTGGTGAGATTGTCAGGAAAGATTTGTCTTTGATTACATGAAAGGTTAAAAAAAGTACTCTTGTTTACCTGTTACAGACAAATATACTGGTTGTTTACTGGACATCGATTTATCTGTTGTCAAAAACCTGAAGTAATACTCTTTCTTATCACTGGCTTCTATGTTGTTGATCCTGAGGGTACAATCATTGAGTCTATCACCAATGTATTGAAAACGATCCTCTAGTCGTGAATTGACTTGATTACGGCCCTTGAACCAGAATGCATCATTGACAGTGAGACCTTTTGGGTATTTATATGAACAGACAATATTTACTGATGATCCTATCATGACACATGGAGATGGATTGGTGAAGGTCACTCCATACTCATCACTACAAACACCTGTAAAAGACAAAAAAATAACAACTGTCAACAAAAATGGTCAATCTTCAGATTATTCTTTTTAATCATGAAGGGTAATTTTGATATTCTGGCCAATGATTGTGATACAAATAGTTGAAAGTAGGTATTGTCTTCAATTATTATCATAATAGAATAGAACAGAATTGTTTTTGTTTTTTCATATTTACCTCAATAATTGTACATTTATCTGTACATTGCCCACAACATTTAACCCTCCTGCAGTGTTCGCTGCACCCCCCCTTACTTCAGTGTTCCCGGTCAAATTTGACCGGCCTGTTTTCATGCTTTTAAAATAACATAAACCACATAAATCATCATTTTGTTCAACCAGTGCTCAACAGGGGTCTCTCCGGTGATTATATAAAGAACAAACACTGAAGATTATAATCATAAATACAAATTCAAAATGGAGACCATAATTTGTACATATACAAAACATCAACACTTCTGTGTGTGTGTGTGTGTGTGTGTGTGTGTGTGTGTGTGTGTGTGTGTGTGTGTGTGTGTGTGTGTGTGTGTGTGTGTGTGTGTGTGTGTGTGTGTGTGTGTGTGTGTGTGTGTGTGTGTGTGTGTGTTTTTTGGTTGCAGTATTTAGGTCAATATCATATCAGTATCATGGTCAGTATCTGGTCAGTATCATATCATGTAGTCTTTCCCATTCATTTCCTATGGCGGTCATTTTTGACCGGGAACAATAACAAAGTTGAATAAACGACTGAAAACTCTGTGAAAATGGTCATCACTATTTTTATATGTTCACATGCCTAGTGACCGGAACACTGCAGGAGGGTTTAACCCATTAAGGCCTGCAGGTTCCGATTCTACAAAATGTCTTCTAAATCCTAACATTTTTTGAAAAAAACATATGTTGCTATGTCAGTGGGTCTCAAACTATTTCATGTCAAGGACCCCAAGATGTATATGTATTTGGCTGTGGACCCCCATCTCAAAATATTTTGTTCCAGGGACCCCCAGAAGCAAAGATTTGAGAAAATGTTTGCTATAAAAAATATATATATATTCAAATTTTCATGATTTTTCTAAAGTATCAGATCCGCGCTATGAGTGAACACACTGTGAATATGAAACCATTATAATAAACTCTCCTTACCAGGTACCAAGATCAGAATGTCCAGGATCACACTGATTGTCTTTAGAAACCTCATGGTATCTTGAGGTGAAAACTGACCCCAGCATCAAGTAACTGCAATGAAAGACACACTTCACAACCAACACATGTACTGTACTCTCTGTTCTGTAATAAATGCTGTCAATACATTTATGTCTATACTGAGTCTCAACAATGTTAATGTTACAATTTCATATGTATGCTGTATATGTGATATAATATCACATGGATTTATTAAACGTTTTTTAGTTTTATTTGGACCACTTCTTCACTATTTCTGAATGGTGTGAATGTGTCAGTATAAGATACAATCACCTCAGTAAATATATAAAGTATCATTGTTACTATATAATTCAGACATACTGTACTCACCCGTCTCCAAAGCGTGTCTGTCTAGTCAATAGATTCTCTTGTCAGCTCCTTAAACACGACCACTTGGTCAAGTGACGTGTGTGCTTCTGGTCAGTGTGAATTCACCCTAGTGTCATATTTAGACATCCATGGTAGTTAAATACACTTAGAAATACCACAGCATCACACATTTACATTAACGTCATCTAGACATACTGATAACCATCAACTCCTTAAACACGGCTACTTGGTCAAGTGACGTGTGTGTGAGGGTCAGTGTGAATTCCCCTTAGTGTCATTTTTAGACATCCATATAGTTAAATACACTCATAGAGAAATACCACAGCATCATACATTTACATTAACGTCATCTAGACAACTGATAACCATCAACTCTTAACCCATTAAGACCTGAGGCCCATTCTACAAATGCCTTCTAAACCACTAGTTCTCAAACATTTTCGTGCCAAGGATCCCCCAAAATGATATGTAATTGGCCGCGGACCCCCATCTGAAAATGCTTTGTGCCAGGGACCCCCAGAAGAGAAGATTTATGTTAAAAAAAAAGTATTTCAAGAAGATAAAGATCAAAAATAGCAGAAGTACAAGCTTGCAGCGCGGCACAAAGTGATGCTCTGTAAATACCACAGCATCACATCTACATTAATAGTCATCTAGAGTCTAGAGACTGGTAACCACGTCAACAACGCACACCGAGCAAACTAACAGGGAAGTCAAGGTTAAAACCGTGAGAATGTTTTCTCTCCTCTCTTCCTCCATCTCTACAGAAAAGTTAACTTTTATTTTTGTGTTTTCTAATAGTGTGTTAAAGAAAGCATGCTGTAAAATACAAGGTTGAATGAATGAATGAGTTTTATTTCGAACATTATTAAAAAATAAAGACAAATAGAATACAAAAAACAGAAGAAAAAAAAAAGAAACAATGTCCGAAAAGGAGTAGGATGAAGTGTAAAACGTATAAACCCCTACCCCCTTTTTCACTAGTAATTTTCAAAAATGTTCTAAATGTATTCACAACCTAAACATCTCCACTGCATGTTAAAAAGAAAACATAAAAATAGAGCAATAAAAATAACCGCAGTAATAACAGAGATAAAATAAAATAAAACCAACCCTACTAGTAGATACTCTATCTACAGGGATGCCAGGACGCAATGGGTCAACATGGCCCCTACTCAAGCAAATACTTCTTAAATATGACATTTTTATATGCCTTCTTGAAGTGATTCATATTTTGACTTTGTTGTACCTCCAAACTCAGTCCATTCCATAATTTCACTCCATGAACTGAAATGCACATACTTTTCAATGTTGAATTAACACAATGCATTTTGAGATTAAACTCCCGTCTTAAATTGTAACCCCCCTCACTTTCACCAATTTTTTTTTTGTATGTTACCTGGCAATAGTTTATTTCTTGCAAACCAATGTTTTAGTTTATTCATTTCTGTAGTGGTGAGCTCCAAAAGCTGCTGTAGATTTTCCCCTGAACAAAATGCATTGGTACTGTATCATCTGCAAATAAAACAAATTTCAACCTATTTGACACACTACATACATATATCATTGATGTATAAAATAAACAGTATTGGGCCTAACACTGACCCCTGTGGGACTCCACAAGTAATGTCAGCCCATGATGATTTATAGTCCCCCTGAACAAACTGTTGCCTGTGTTGCATGTAACTTTTCAACCAGTTTAATGCCACCCCCCTTATACTGCACCATACCTTTCAATTTTTTTAATTAATATTTCATGATGGTGTTGAAGGCTTTTTTCAAATCTATAAATACTTCTAAAAAATATTTCTGACTATCAATACAGTTAGTGATCTCCTCTGTTAACTCCATCAGTACCATTGCTGTTGACCTGTTGACTGTCTGTCTGAATGTTATGATTTTTAATGAAATTATCTAATCTAACAATAAACATTTTTTCCAATATTTTGGAGAATTGGCAATGGTTATGAATTGCCAAGGTTATGAATGGTCACAAACAAACGAAAACAATCTCACAATTTCTAAATTTCTTTCATTATTTTTTCATTTCTTTGGATTGGCCTGACATAAATGTATCTAATGCTGATGAAAAGGAAGCAGACACACAAGACCACATTTGTATATTTCCATGATGTTATTGTTTTCATTAACATTTAATGATTATTTATTAGTGGATCTTAGGGACATATAAATGATCATCTCTAACTTTTTTAATAAAACATACTAAAAGACAGAGTCACTTTTCGTCTGAAACTAAGTCGAATGTGATAGCATTACGGCCAGTGTGTGTGTGTGTGTGTCTGTGTGTGTGTGTGTGTGTGTGTGTGTGTGTGTGTGTGTGTGTGTGTGTGTGGGTGTGTGTGGGTGTGGGTGGGTGGGTGGGTGTGTGTGTGTGTGTGTGTGTGTGTGTGTGTGTGTGTGTGTGTGTGTGTGTGTGTGTGTGTGTGGGTGGGTGGGTGGGTGGGTGGGTGTGTGTGTGTGTGTGTGTCTGGTGGCAGAGCCCGGCCTCCGCCTGCAACCCACAACTTGTAGTTCCTCAAAATTGCACCTCCCTAGTTTCACATTTACAATGATAAGGCTAAGTTTGTTAACCGTATTCACGAGCTTCCTTGTACGGTGAACTGTCAACAGGCTCCAGACCACTTGGTCGCTCACACTTGCGCTTCAAGGACGTCTGCAAACGTCACATGAAGTACTGTAGGCAGGCATTGACCTGGGAGGAAGCTGCGAAATACCGTGGCGTTTGGAGTCAGAACCACTGCTTTAGGGTGCAGCATAAACAGGGTTGGAGTTCTGGCAATTTAAGCATTGTGGAGAAATAAGAGCTAAACTGTCTTCAAAAGTGTAGAGAATATGTGTGTAAATGTAGGAGCATTAAAAAATGAATGACCATGATCCCATTACTACTGTATGCACAGAGCAGATAGGCTATAATGACACCAGATTTATGGTAATGTTTTGACATGTCATACGTGTCTGAACTCTGACTGAAGTGTCTAAACTTTGGCCATAACTGATCCTCATCCCAGACGCTTCACACTCGGCTACAAACCGATCCAGTGGGTGAGAGCTGGAGGTCACAGACCCATGATGTCATCAGAACCACATCATCTGCAAAAAGCAGTGATGCAATCCGCAGCCCACCAAACCGCTGTGGCGATCTGCGCCTTTAACGCTGCTCCCTACGTCACATGTTCCCACGCCTCTCCAGGAAACTATGAATGAATCAAAGGGAAGAAGGCGCGCACTATGAGCCGGCTTCTGTCAACCACTGGTGGTGTCGTGTCCTGAGATTCCCTCGCGCTAGTAGCCTACCTCTGGCCCGTTAAACAGTCTGTTTGTTTGTAGCCCACGCTGCGGTGTAATCGACGCGATCGGGGACGTGGATGGTGGTCGTCTACCCGTCGGAGCGCTGCTGCTGTTGTGTCATCTGTTCCAGTCCTCGTTACGGGAGGTAACGCCTGATTATGACAGCTCGCTGGCCTGTGAACATTCACTTGATCTGTATCTGAACATTACATTTTGGAGAACTGTTGAATTGTATTGAACACTGGGGGGTTTGGGGAAACCATTTAATACACTGTTGGCAAATGAGTTACTCTGTGTGTATATAGTGTGTGTATTTTCTTTATGATTTTCTGTGGTACTGTGTGTTCATTGTTTGTTTCAGGGGTTGATATAATATTTTGTCAGTCCCTTGTACAGTTGTAGGTGCTATTGTTATTTAACCCTTTTTGTCAGACTGAGACTCTGACTGGTACCCCGGCAACTACCCCAGCAAACTAATGCACCGCATACCCTCAGACTGATTTGACTACTTCTCGGCCTGGGGCCAATGACCCACCTATTTCCAACACATTTTGCTATGGGATGGCTCAGGGTAGAAGACAAGCAATTAAAAATGGGATTGGTTTTCAAGATAGTCAAAGGGGCTTTGCCCTCAATGCCCTCAATGCCCTCAATACCCTCATACCTGTTATAACTACCTCACCAAAGTTAGTGACACCCACAGGCACAATACTAGAGGGAACGACAACAACGATCTGGTACCACCCACCTATAGAACAAAGACGGGTACATTCTCTTTCTACTGCACTGCCACCAAAGTGTGGAATGCCCTTCCACCATCCCTTAATACATGTGGATCACTGGCTTCCATCTCTCAGGAGGCGGTAGGGGAGGTAGACTCACTTCTACCATAGAAAGGTGATGGCATCCACTGCATACAGTTGTTTTCTTTTTCCCTTCTACTACTCTGTACATATAGCGTTTTATATTTGTTGATGATATTGTACTTTAGAGTTATTTTTATGCTACAGTATGTTGATGAATTGAACACATAGGACCACAATGGAAACAAGTCCCCAGGACTTTTTTGTGTTATCCTTTTAGCTCAAATGTCAGTCTGATTGTACCTTGTGGTGTTTACGTTTCTGCCTAATAAAGTATTCAATCACTCAATCAAAACTCTCCTCCACGACTGCATCTCGAGATCCTGTCCATCCATAAGGTATTATTTACCAGATCCTGTCCATCCATAAGGTTCCATATTTACCAGAAACTGAGTATAGCTGCACTGGGAATTAAAGCAGTGAGTCCAGTTCAACAATCCTCATTTAATGAAAACTCAGTTGTCTTTACATTCATATGACATTGTCTTCACATATAAATAGTAACATTCTCAGAGTTCATTTAAATCTGAGAGTGTTTCTACACTCTCAGAATTAAATGGGCCAAAATGGGTTTAATTTGTTCCTTTTTAAACTCAGTTAAATTAACATTTAGGATGTTACTGTAGCTGAATACAACCAAAAAACTGTGATTATAACACTAGCAAAACATCGGTTTCAATAAATATTCTTGAATCACAAGTTTAACAAATTATTACAGAATTTGACTCCTTTCCTGAGCTTTCATAACCAATGGATATCATAGCAAAGCAATACATTTACAAAAAAGGAAGCATTCCTTAAAAAATAGAACATTTCAGAGGAGCTTGTCAACGTGATATGAACTCATCTCTTAGAAGCAGGTTGTAATTTGTTGGGGGGATTTCCCCCTCTGGTCTAAAGATCTATGGTTTTGGTTTTTCATCCACAATTATATTATATTTCTATAACCCGCACACAGGTATTTCAAATGCAACATATTTACTTAATAAAAGATCTAGTCATGTGAAAGTTAATACAGTCATTGTCTCACAACTTAAAATGCTCATGTTTCATAATTATGCAAGCAGGAATATTCATGATATACAGATAAAGATGATGAAGTTCTGCCTCTTAAACTGTAGATGGCACTAGAATATCATCCAAGAATTAGGTTCAGCATCACATAGTGTGAGATGCAGTTTTGTAACAGATACTTTGGTTTTACTTTGGTTTACTTTTCTTTGCCTTTTTAGTTTTATCCACAGTAGAATAGATTGCAGAGACGTCTTCCTTCACAGTGGAATAGATCATACCTTCATTTCCTGCTTCACCAGACCTGAGAAGAACAATACACATCCATTCATACTAATGTAGAGAAGAACTACACATGTAACCCTTATGGCTCTTCAGCAGCACAGGAAACATACTTCCGTAAAACACAACTTCTCTATATGGTCTTATTTAAAATAATGGATGCATCTGGATTTTTGCATTACATCAACATTTCACAGTTTTCAATGCATGTTATAATTCACAATCAAATAAATGTGTTTTTATAACTTACAGTGTGTGTTGGAGGGCTGTGTTGTGATCTGCAAGGGTCCTGCTGGTCCCTGGTTTGAATGTCACTGAACAATAGTCAACATCCTGTTCTTGCTGAGCAATACAACATAAAAAGAAATGACAAAAGTGCCATCAGTAATGTAACGAAATGAAATGCTGAAACTCAAACAGCTTAAACATCTTTATTTTTTTTTCCCCCAAATACAGTACAAATACACAATCAGCCTGTCAACTTATTACGTTGAATAACTATTAGGTGATAGTTGATACAATATAACTGTCATCTTTGTAGAGAAGAGATGGAAATAAAAGAGAAGTCGATTGCATGACTGTTATGAGTCAGACTATAGTGTAGTGTAATGTAAATTTCAATTATGTAAATAGGAAAGGAGAAGGGATCTCGTCTCTTAACAGTGCAGAAAGACACATGTTTTCAGAAATAAATTGTAATCAAACTGTGTTCTGGTAGATTTCTTGGGTAAAGGATTCAAGTGTAAATCAAAGACCATGTGACCTTTAGACACAGTACCTGTCCAGGGGGGTGTGAAGCAGACTGATGGGACGGGAGCTTCAACATGGAGTAAAGAGGGATCTCCTCAGTAGGAGGATGAGGAGAGGACAGAGAGTGGTGCTGGACTGTGGAGTAGACACTGTTGATCTGAGAGGAGGGACAATGAGAGGAGGAGTCTTGATGCACCTGCAGGACTGAAGGGTCTGAGCTCCTCCCACTGACCACTGGGGCAGATGCCAAGCTCCTCCCACTGACCATAGGGACAGATGCCAAGCTCCTCCCACTGACCAACGGGACAGATGCAGGCTGGTGTGGGACACAACAGAAAGTAAAACATCAGGTGGTTTCAGTGAAACTTAATATGTCTCTCTCTCTCTCTCTCTCTCTCTCTCTCTCTCTCTCTCTCTCTCTCTCTCTCTCTCTCTCTCTCTCTCTCTGTGTGTCTCTCTTCAATGTAAACACAGAACAGACTGTGAGAACAGGGGGGGATATGGACAAATCTTGTTTGAAATGTGCACCTATGAGTGACATTTCCCACAGAGTAGCTGCTGCGCATAATGAATCCATGGTATTTCACGAGCAACGCGGTTTTAACCACTACTCACTCACTCACTCTGCACATGAGTCACAGATCACACAGACATTTATTTTTTATTTAAATTTTTTTCATGCTCCTTTTTTTTTTTTTTTTTGTACATAGTTGTATTTTTTCTGTATTATCTGTATTTTCATATTGATTTTTGAACTGTTTGGTTGCTACTATATATGTCTATGAAATTAATTCAAGGACCCCAACGGAAACAAGTCCGCAAGGACTTTTTTGGCCGGACCTTTTAGACAAAAGCATTATAAATGTAACTGTGTTGTTTTACATTCTTTTGCCTAATAAAAATTTCAATCAAAATCAATCAATGCTACAATAGATGCCAGGGCCTTGCACAGACTTTAGAGAGGGCAGGTGCCCTGATTAACCCGTCAAAAAGCCTATCAACATAAACTAGCAGGTTCACATTTACAGACATCCTGTGCATGAGATAGAGGTGTTAGCCATGTCCTAAAAACACCTCTCACACCCAACCACATATGTCTCAGAACCCCTGAGAATCTACTATTGTTCATAGTAACTCTGAATACCTTTGAGTTGAGCATGCCAGTTCACTTGTTTCTTAATTAAACCAAACTTTATTATTATATTATATATATATATATATATATATATATATATATATTATAATATTTTTTGAGGGAGCCCTGCAGCAGCACAAAAGTTACAACATATAAAAAACTACATAACATAATTCACTCTCATTTCCCAATACAGAGGCAAATTCTATGCCTTAAAAAAGTTTTCAATTTTAATCAATTTCAGTTTTACAAATGTTTGGAAGTAGAGAAAATAGCAGATCTACAAGCTCACAACACGAGCGACATGTCTCATGTGAGAAAAACACTAAATTGGACTCTCATAATGAGCTTTTTATTTGTATTTTATTCCTGTGATTATACAGTATCTACAGTAGTATCAGTGTTACACCTAGGGTGAGCAGGTCAAAACTGTTCATTTTCAGGACAGCAGAGCCTTGTAGGACAGTACTGTGTACTTACACGGCATTTAACTATACAAACTGTTTATGATTACTGACAGTATACACTGCATTTACTGCACACTGTTTACTAGTTAATCTAACTTTTAGTAAATAAAATATACAATAACAATAGCACAGACCACCTAGTGTGCTAGTTTCCCTCCTATAGGGGTCAGTGTTTAGACAGAACATAACACACTTCTAAATATTTAAGGCTATATTAAAGCTGGTATAAGTGGACTCATCTGACCTCTCACTACCTGCATCCTGATGTCTTCTCTGCTTATTACCTAAATGCACTTCCCTTTGACCTGTAGAAAGATACTATTTAGTTAACTGTAGTACAACTCTAATGACATATTAGTAGTTGTGCATATCAGGAACTCAGTAAGTAAACTTTTACTACAAGGAAATGTAGATTTATGGCTACAGCCAACCTTTAACAATGTCAAGCATGCAAAACCTACTGTAATACTTTACTGTTCAGCAGGAGTTACAATTATTCACCATAGAACTGAAATACCATGATGTGGATAAATAGTGACACAGTCAGAATTGGAATTTTAGATATTGTTTTATTGCAGGCACTTTAGCTTAGCATGTGACTATCCATTAATACATGAGTTCAACTTAATCCAAATGTGTTGAACTATCAAAGAAATAAAACAAATATAATGATGCAAATATACAAATACACGTGCGTGCGTGCGTGCGTGCGTGCGTGCGTGCGTGCGTGCGTGCGTGCTTGCGTGCGTAAACTACAGGCCCTGGTGTGTGTGATATGTATCCTCTTTCTCTCACACTGATATCTCTCCTCTCTGACACAATCTGTTCATCTTCATCTCTCCTCTCTGGTCAGTATGGGTGTGATGACTCTGGGAATCTCACTCTTTCAACACAGTTTTATGATAGTGAACATTTTATATTTGTTCTGCTAATCAAATAACAAGCTAGCTGATCTTGGCTTCTCAAGCTGTATTTCAGTGTCCAGGCAGCAGACACTGATAAGCACCTGGTCTATTGTAAATGTAAAGGAATGTCTTCATGCTTCTCTTTCTTTACACGTTGCTTTCCTCTTCTACAACCCTGGTGTCCTGATCAGCAGAGGAGATGAAGCCTCGTCTACGACCAACACTTCCACTGATGTTCACATAATCTGGACTGTCCTCCTGAAACACAGTGAATCATATTCATAATCATCGATACATCATAATCTATAACATTCATCATAAGTAGATAAGTGCAATCAATTACAAATAATGTAGCTTTTCTCACTTCTTTGTCCATGTCAGAATCTTGTTTCCTTTAAAAACAAGAAATATAACATATTTTAAACAATTGTTCTAGGTTTTAATGTGTTGCAATACTGACAAGAACATAACTTTCATTGTGGAGTTATAATGACAGGAAACTCACCAGGCCCACCACATAACCAAAGGAAGCAGCAGTACTGCCAACACCTTGACTCCAATACCAACACGAAGAATGACAAGATGACCTGCAGCAAAATGACACCATATTTAACATTAATTATCACCTGAGAATTAAATAAATTATTAAACATTATTTAAAGTGTGGTTTTCTGGTTCTTTATATATTTTAAATCTAAAACTGCATTATACACTTTAGTAGATTTAGTTGTCAGGTTACAGACTGTAAAGTACATGTTATTACAATCATTCCTTCCAACATCTTCCTCTGTCTACTCACTGTCTATTGTGTCCATGTGCAGCAGCACCTCAGAGTTGTTTTCTCCCAGTGAGTTCCTGGTGTGACAGAAGTACAGTCCAGTGTGGGAGGGCTGCAGAGAGGCCAGAACCAGCACCTGTCCTGACCCTACCTGGACCAGGGAGCTGGAACCAGGAGGCCCAGTCCTCTTGTACCAGGTGTAGTTGTGTACTGGTGGGTTAGCATCGCTGCTGCAGGTCAAGTTCACACTGCTGCCCTCTGCTGGACTGTCTGGTGGACTGACCTCCACCAACACGTTCACTGGTGCATCTTGATAGAAACATAAAAAACACAAATAACCTGTGGTCATAGATATTGTTATATTTATATTAGATTATGAGTAATTGATTTGCAGTATTATTGTCATTTAACTTACAGAGAACATTAATAGGATAAGGTGATGACATCTGGGATCCATGTTTGTTGGTCACCTGACAGGTGTACTGTCCAGAGTCTGCAGGAGACACATTGTCCTTTACCAGCTGAGGACCAGTGGAGATAAAGCTGCTTCCTCTGTCTCTGTACCAGGTGTAGTTGTCTACGGGTGGGTTGGCATCACTGCTGCAGGTCAGAGTCACTTTACTGCCCTCAACTACTTCTCCTGGTGGATTCACTGATATTGTGGTCATTACTGGAGGGTCTGTGGAGGAATAATGGATATTGAAACAATAATAATAATTTACATTAATTGTTGTGTATACAAAGTATAGGTTACAATATTTATTTTCTTGGTATGAACAATGACAATAATATTTTTTTTGAATAATGTGGTGTACACATTACCAACCTGCCATACAATTTGATCTTAATTACATTAAAAACTCACACTGAACATGAAGAGTGACTTCAGGTGAAGTGACTGTGGTAATGTAGTTCTTTGCCTGACAGGAGTATTTTCCATTGTCACTGGGTTGGATGTTAGAGATGGTCATTATCTTCTTCTGTGTCACTTTAACGTTGTCTTTGAGAAGGATGTAGCTCTGGATTGGTGGATTTGAACCACTGCTGCTGCAGGTCAAAGTGACTGAGCTTCCTTTGACAACATCTCCTGGTGGATTTACTGACAAAACAACATTCTTGGGACCATCTGTTGGGAGTAAAAATATATAATAGCTGTAGCTTTAGCAAACTCCTCCTAAGAGGATAATCAGATCCATTTCAAACTCACTCAGTGTAAATAAAATACAGTAATGATGAAAAATGATGAGTTTTTATCACACGCACCAGTGGCACCACCATGGTGATTTTCCATGTTTTGCCATGAAACAGGGAATACTTTGTAACTAGAATGTAAGGTCAAATCAGCCACAAATTTCATGTTTGATATGAGTCATGGCCTGAACACATTTAGGTGTAAATATTTAGTTAAAGTCATAATGCCACCTACTGGCAACATGTATCATAGGCATAGCAACAATTGCCTGGAAGTTCTACTTTTACAAACTAATCCTACATTTGGAATCATGTTGCTCTGCAGAAACAGCATGGTGGATACTGTGCATCCTGATGTGGATAAAGGTACGAGGGGAGGGCCCGGTCATCGCTGCTTGCAGCTTTAATTTAATATGATTCTTCTTTGAATGTGCTGGTGTATTAATTGAATACATTAAAGACAGAATGAAACAGAGAGAAAAAGATTCAGACAAAGAGAGAGAAAGAGCTCACATGAACTCATATAAACTCACACTGCACATCCAACATCACAGCTTCAGACTTCCATGTCTCTTGTCCTTCAACAGCACACTGGTAACTCCCAGCATCCTCTATGTTGGCCTGGATTTTTTGCTTGGGTACTCGTTGTCCATTTTTAAACCAGACAATGTTGGGTCTTGGTTTACAAGATGTTTGACAGTAGAGTATCACCTGTCTCCCCTCTGACACAGTGGGAGGAGTCACCTGTGCAGTCAGTCCTGATCAGAAGAATAAAAACAAGATGGGCGTCAGTTGGTGAGATTGTAAGGAAAGATTTGACTTTGATTACATGAAAGGTTAAAAAAGTACTCTTGTTTACCTGTTACAGACAAAGATACCCATGTACTGGACATCTGTTTACCTGTTGTCCAAAACCTGAAGAAATAACCTCCCTCATCACTGTCTTGTATGTTATTGATCCTCAGGGTACAATCATGGAGTTTATTACCAATGTATTGAAAACGACCTTGATGAGTTTGAGAGCCATAGTGAACAACGCCATGGTTCTTGTACCAGTATGTATCAGTGACAGTGAGACCCACTGGGTATTCATATGAACAACCAATATCTACTGATGAGCCTCTCATGGCACATGGAGATGGATTGGTGAAGGTCGCTCTATACTCATCACTACAAACACCTGTAAAATACACACAGAAAAATAAACAACTGTCAACAAAAATGTCAATCTTCTGATTGTTCTTTTTTATCATAATAAGTCTGACCTTCTTCCGTTGATCCACTAGGTTGTTATAACATGACATGATATTTTCCTCAATATGAAAATATAATATAAAATAATAGAATACAAAATATTTTGTAGTTATTTTTTATATCTACCTCAATATATGTTTCAATGTCTTTTTACATTTATCAGTACATTACCCACAACATTTAACTATGTGTCTAATACAGTATTTGTTTTGTACTTTTCAGTTTTAAGTCATAATGTAAATCTATGAGGGATGAACACACTGTGAATATGAAACCATTTCAAACTCTTCTTACCAGGTACCAAGATCAGAATGTCCAGGATCACACTGATTGTCTTTAGAAACCTCATGGTATCTTGAGGTGAAAACTGACCCCAGCATCAAGTAACTGCAATGAAAGACACACTTCACAACCAACACATGTACTGTACTCTCTGCTATACAATAAGCTGTCAATAAATCTTTGTCCATACTGAGTCTCACAATGTTAATGTTACATTTTCATATTCATACTGTATATGTGATTCGTATAATATTACATGGTTTCATTGAAAAGTTTCATTTGGATCACTTCACTTCTTCACTCACATCTGAATGATTTGAAGTGAAAGTGAGCTCATGCTCAATGATTTGAGGTTGATTTAACCATAAACTGGCCCCAGGAGGCTTGGCCAAATAACAGCATAAGGGTCATCGTTTCCACATCAAATAATGTCTTCCATAATCATAACATTAACATATGAATGTAGCAATAGAAGAACATTATTATTTATGGCGGAAAAAAAGGAGGGGAGGGGACGCGCGCATGTCAACGGCGCACTGAAACCCATGGTTGAAACAGCTTGCTCTCTCTCTCTCTCTCTCTCTCTCTCTCTCTCTCTCTGTGTCACTCTTCAATGTAAACACAGAACAGAACAGACTGTGAGAACAGGGGGGATATGGACAAATCTTGTTTGAAATGTGCACCTATGAGTGACATTTCCCACAGAGTAGCTGCTGCGCATAATGAATCCATGGTATTTTCACGAGCAACACGGTTTTAACCACTACTCACTCACTCACTCGGCACATGAGTCACAGATCACACAGACATATACGCGCTGCCGACAACACAGGCAGACAGACTACTATAGAGACAACACAGGCAGACAGACTACTATAGAGACAACACAGGCAGACAGACTACTATAGAGAGATGCGCATCTGACTCTGCAAAACTGTTATTTATTTACTGACATCAAACTTGGAGAGGAGAGAACACACGTTTACCTGATCACTCGTCAAAGTGGGAGTTTTTTCCACTCTCTGTCTGTCTGTCTGTCTGTCTGTCTGTCTGTCTGTCTCTCTGTCTGTCTGTCTCTCTCTCTCTCTCTCTAAACCTAATCTTATTCCTAAACTTAACCTCAGTAAAACTATGGCTAACCCTAAACTTATTTCTAACCTTATCCTCAGTAAATTAATACAAGAATTACAAGAACTCAAACTCAAAGGTCCGCAAAGAAAATGGGGGTGAGAGTGTTTTGGGGCGAGTCTTCATGGTCACCACTCAGACCACCCGGCTCACGGGCGCAACTTTTCTAACAGTGAATAATAAAGTGGTTATTGTGAAGATTTATGAACCTAACTCAGTTTAATTTCATCCACGGTCCCTGTCCATTGCAGGAAGGGACATTGAGGGGGAAATGTGATTCATATTAAATAAACTACATAAGGCCTATGTGAGGTGACGGTACACCTTCTAGAGGTACTGGAGCGCAGGAGACACGTTCCAGAGCTCGGCTCCGGACAGCTCCGGCATTAATTAAGCACTGCAGGGGAGAACGAGGTAAGATGAGCCAGTGGGTAAGTTGAACCACCCCCTTTATCTAGAAAACTAGAAAACTGTGTTGTCATGTGACCTTAAATCTAGTCAACATCCATCATTTACACCTGACTGTGAAATTAGGAAGCACATGGGGAAAGAAAACATTCTTTTACATTAAAAAACTGTTTTTTTGCCAGTAAGATCTCTACACGTCAGGTAGGGACGTGCTGGCCACTGGGAAATTTGGGGAAATTCCAGAACGGCCGCTCCATTCCAGGCCGAACCAGGCCGGCCGTTTAAAAAAAATGCATGTTGGTGTGTTGAAACTATGTCTAGTTATCTAAAGTAAAGTGGTGGGAAAAGTAGGCCACTCAAATTGTGTACTTAAGTAAAAGTATCAATACTGCAATGTAGAAATACTCCATTACAAGTAAAAGTCCAGAATTAAAAATGTACTTGAGTAAAAGTACAAAAGTATTGGCATAAAAAATGTACTTAAAGTACCATAGGTAAAAGTGCTCATTATGCAGAATATCCCATTTCACAAGTTTTTAAAAATATGTATTTTGAAAATAGCAGATCTACAAGCTCACAATGCGTCGCATCGTGACACATTGTGAGCTTGTAGATCGGCTATTTTCAAATAGCTAAAACATGTATAGGGCTGAAGTGGTTGGTGTATGTTTTGTAATAATCAAAATCTACAAATTAACTAGTAACTCAAGTTTTCAAATAATTGTAGTGGAGTAAAAGTACAATATTTTCCTCTGAGATGTAGTGGAGTAAAAGTAAAAGTACTGAAAATTGGAAATACTCCAATAAAGTAAAAATGCCTCAAAACTGTACTTAAGTACAGTACTTGTAGTAAATGTTACTTTACAACACTGCTAAAGTATCCTATTTTATACTTTTCTTTTTATTTATTTTTCTCCTATTTTATACTTAAGTCATATGATTATGTCATGCAAAAATAACAATCTACAAGTTCGATCACAAGTCAAAAAGTGTAATTGTTGTGTCGTTGTAGATCTTCTATTAGCAATGAATGAGAATTTCTGCCAATACTAAAAATGGTTAAATTCCCAGGCTGAATTAGGGGCCCAGCACGTCCCTTATAACAAAGCAAATTTACCCAGGTCTAATGTGTTATTAAATTGTTTTGATAAGTGAATACATTATTTGTTCAAGTTTAAACTTGAAAAATGTCTTGTATGTTACAGGACCACTTTTTTTTTTTAGAAGTTCATATTTTTATGGCCCTTTGTCATAGATGCTTACTCACAATTGATAGAAGACATCCTTAAATAAGGTTAGATGTTTAGATTTTACTGCTATCTCATTTTGCCATGCTTCTTAAGTGAAAAGTGGCTCATCTTACCCCGTTATCGTATAAGATACAATCCTGTCAATGAATAATATAAAGTAAGTACGTAGTGAATAGTACTAAGTTACAGGGAGGTAATTCAGACATACTCACTTGTCTCCAGAGCCTTTCTGTCCATACGTCTGCATTAACATCTAGACTTATAACCAGATCAACAACACACACGCACACACAACTAAAAAGGAAGTCAAGGTTAAACCCACCAGAATGTGTTGTTACCTCCTTCATTACTTGTACACATTATGATTCAGAATAGACAGTATGAAACTTAACTACTGCTGACTTTTAGTTCATTGTTCTCTCTCTTAATGGTGAATGGTGCTTTTATTTACTGCCTTTATCCAAAACACTTTACAATGTATTATTCACCCATTCACACACATTCACACACTGATGGGGGGTGGCAGAGGAAACCATGCAAAGCACCAAATCGGGAGCAGTTTAGGTTTAGTGCCTTGCTCAAGGACACTTCAACACTAACACAGGGGGGTTCAGGGATTGAAGTGTCCGCTCTACCTCCTAAGCCACTGCCGCCCCACTAGTGTGTAAAAAAAAATCATGAAGTCATGAATTGAAGTGCAAATGGAACATCCATTGTGTGCGTGTGCGTGCGCGCACGCGTGCATGTGTGCATGTGTGCATGTCTGACACAAGACACACAGTGGGCCTGTCTGGAAAACAACTAATAAACTTGACTTGATACGCAAGAAGAGTTTGAAATTAGGCCTATCTTGAAATGTCACTGACAATGACAGACACAAAAAGAAAGATTTTTCCTGTGGGAGCCCTTCCAAGTAGTTGCTGGTGTGTGTGTGTGTGTGTGTGTGTGTGTGTGTGTGTGTGTGTGTGTGTGTGTGTGTGTGTGTGTGTGTGTGTGTGTGTGTGTGTGTGTGTGTGTGTGTGTGTGTGTGTGTGTGTGTGTGTGTGTGTGTGTGTGTGTGTGTGTGTGTGTGCCCGTTTCAGGAACAGGTTGTTGCACAATGCACTCCTCTGATGCAAAGACGTAGGCTACCATAGATCTGTGCACCCCCCCACCACAGACAGCAGAGAAACACGCACGTCAACCACCTTTTGAGACAGGAAATAAAAGTGCTCTCTCTCTCTCTCTCTCTCTCTCTCTCTCTCTCTCTCTCTCTCAGATCGAGAGAGAACAAGGCTTTGACAAAGAGACAGACGGATAGCGACACAGAGCAAGGAAGCAAGAGAGAGAGAGAGAGAGAGAGAGAGAGAGAGAGAGAGAGAGAGAGAGAGAGAGAGAGAGAGAGATAGAAGTAAATAAGTTTAGCTTACATTTCAAGTCATAAAATTTGATTGGCTCATGATAACTGGCACAAGGAATTAACAATCAGACATTGCAGATTACAGAGAGAGTTTGAATGTCAGAAATACGTTCAGAATGACGTTTGCTATCATCAGACCGGGTACATCATGCGTCCTGTGCACGTTACAAATCATTACACATTCACCATCCAACCGCACATTCCCTGTGGGTGCAGGGAATGTGCCACGGCTTTCTTTGTTGGTGCTCAGCTTTCTCTGTGGGTGCTCGAGGTCCTAGGGACCCACAGGATCGGTGCCTATGCATGTTTGTAACAGTGTTTATCAAATATTTTCAAACTCATTCTGTATTGCCAATATGACACTGACATGGTGTGATTACATATAAATAATACTAAATCTGGTAGGAGGCAATACCACCAAGATATCCTGATGCTACAATAGATGCCAAGGCCTTGCACAGACTTTAGACTAGAGAGAGCAGGTGCCATGATTAACCCGTCTAAAAGCCTATCAACAAAAACTAGTAGGTTCACATTTACAGACATCGTGTGCATGACTTGAGATAGAGGTGTTAGCCATGACCTAAAAACACTTCACACCTCTCACACCCAACCACTATGTCTTAGAAACCGTTAGAATCTGCTGCTGTGCATTGTTAATAGTACTAAGTTTGAATACCTTTGAGTTGAGCATGCCAGTTCAATTGTTTCTTTCTAAAACCAGACTTTATTTTATTATTATTGAGGTACAAGATTTCTATTTTGAGGGAGCCCTGCCCAAAGATAGCAGCAGTACAAAAGTTACAACAAACAAAAAACAACATAACATAATGCACACTAATTTCCCAATACAGAGGCACATTCTATACCTTAAAAAATGTTGACATTTTAAATACATTTTATTTGAATTTATTGTTTACACATTTTTGGAAAATAGCAGATCTAGCTCACAACACGAGCAACGTGTCTCATGTGAGAAAAACTCTCATAATGAGCTTTTTTCTTTTTTCTTTTATTCCTGTGATTATCTACATTATCTAGTGTCAGTGTTACACCGAGGGTGAGCAGGTCAAAACTGTTGCATTTTCAGGACAGCAGAGCCTTGTAGGACAGTACTGTGTACTGACACTGCATTTAACTTTACAAACTGCTGACAGTATACACGGCATTTAACCATACAAACTGCTGACAGTATACACCGCATTTACTGCAGACTGTTTGCTAGTTAATCTAACTTTTAGTATAGTAATCCAATATACAATAACAGACCACCTAGTGTGCTAGTTTCCCTCCTAGGGGTCAGTGTTTAGGCAGAGCATATCACAATTTTAAATATTTAAGGCTATATTAAAGCTGGTATAAGTGACTCATCTGACCTCTCACTACCTGCATCCTGATGTCTTCTCTGCTTATTACCTAAATGCACTTCCCTTTGACCTGTAGAAAGATACTATTTAGTTAACTGTAGTACAACTCTAATGACATATTAGTAGTTGTGCATATCAGGACGTCAGTAAGTAAACTTTTACTACAAGAAAATGTAGATTTATGGCTAGAGCCAACCTTTCACAATGTCAAGCATGTAAAACCTACTGTAATATTTTACTGTTCAGCAGGAGTTACAATTATTCACCATAGAACTGAAATACCATGATGTGGATAAATAGTGAAAAAGTCAGAATTGAAATTTTATATACGATTTTATTGCAGGAACTTTAGCTTAGCATGTGACTATCCATTGAATACATAAGTACAACTTAATCAAAATGTGTTGAACTATCAAAGAAATAAAACAAATATAATTATACAAATATACACATATATATATTACCACATTTTGGAAGTAATCAGAGATTTTATGTAGACGTCTGTTCCAACTTTAACTCCCTAACAGTTGACCTGGCTGACCTCTGCCTCTGTAGAAATGTTATAACAGAACTTTCAAGAGAATTTACTTTTTTCTTTTTCTTTTATCAGGTAGAGAGGAATAACATAAAAACAACAGAGCAGCTAAAAGATAGCTGGGGGAATTATAGACAATATCTTGGAAGGATGTTGCTAAAGGTATCATAGCCTGTATTTCATAATGTTCTTTTTTTATAGTATCTATCCACCCTCTGGGTTTCTCCCCCTTCTATTCCCAACTCCACCATAACATCTTTACCACATTATTTCAATTCTCTATTTCACCCACAACTCCTCTGCTGATTCCTCAACGTGCGTGCGTGCGTGCGTGCGTGCGTGCGTGCGTGCGTGCGTGCGTGCGTGCGTGCGTGCGTGCGTGCGTGCGTGCGTGCGTGCGTGCGTGCGTGCGTGCGTGCGTGCGTGCGTGCGTGCGTGCGTGCATGCTTGTACAGGCCCTGGTGTGTGTGAGATGTATGCACTTCCTCTTTCTCTCACTCTACCATCTCTCCTTTCTGACTCAATCTGTCTTCATCTCTCCTCTCTGGTCAGAATGGGTGTGATGACTCTGGGAATCTCACTCTTTCAACATAGTTTTATGACGGTGAACATTTTCTATTTGTTCTGCTAATCAAATAACAAGCTAGCTGATTTTGGCTTCACAAGCTGTATTTCAGTGTCCAGGCAGCAGACACTGATAAGCACCTGGTCTATTGTAAATGTAAAGGAACGTCTTCTTGCTTCCGTCTCTCTTTACACGTTGCTTTCCTCTTCTACAACCCTGGTGTCCTGATCAGCAGAGGAGATGAAGCCTCGTCTACGACCAACACTTCCACTGATGTTCACATAATCTGGACTGTCCTCCTGAAACACAGTGAATCATATTCATAATCATCAATAAATTGTAATGTATAACATTCATCATCAGTTTAGATAAGTGCAATAAATTACAGATAATGTAGCTCTCCTCACTTCTTTGTCCATGTCAGAATCTTGTTTCCTTTAAAAACAAGAAATATATTTTAAACAATTGTTTGAAGTTTTAATGTGTTGCAATACTGACAAGAACATAACTATCATTGTGGAATTATAATGACAGGAAACTCACCAGGCCCACCACATAACCAAAGGAAGCAGCAGCACTGCCAACACCTTGACTCCAATACCAACACGAAGAATGACAAGATGACCTGCAGCAAAATGACACCATATTTAACATTAATTATCATCAGAGAATTAAATCAATTATTAAACATTATTTAAAATGTGGTTTTCTGGTTCTTTATACATTTTAAATCTAAAACTACATCTAAAACTGCATTATACACTTTAGTAGATTTAGTTGTCAGGTTACAGACTGTAAAGTACATGTTATTACAATAATTCCTTCCAACATCTTCCTCTGTCTACTCACTGTCTGTTGTGTCCATGTGAAGCAGCACCTCAGTAGAGTTGTTTTCTCCCAGTGAGTTCCTGGTGTGACAGAAGTACAGTCCAGTGTGGGAGGGCTGCAGAGAGGCCAGAACCAGCACCTGTCCTGACCCTACCTGGACCAGGGAGCTGGAACCAGGAGGCCCAGTCCTCTTGTACCAGGTGTAGTTGTGTACTGGTGGGTTAGCGTCACTGCTGCAGGTCAAGTTCACACTGCTGCCCTCTGCTGGACTGTCTGGTGGACTGACCTCCACCAACACATTCACTGGTGCATCTTGATAGAAACATCAAAAAGACAAATTACTTTTGATCTATACTATATCATATACTACATATTCTTATATAAATGAATATTTACATTGGACTATGATGTTATTTATTTATTTACTTACAGAGAACATTAATGGAATGAGGTGATGACATCTGGGATCCATGTTTGTTTCTCCCCTGACAGGTGTACTGTCCAGAGTCTGCAGGAGACACATGGTCCTTTACCAGCTGAGGACCAGTGGAGATAAAGCTGCTTCCTCTGTCTCTGTACCAGGTGTAGTTGTCTACTGGTGGGTTGGCATCACTGCTGCAGGTCAGAGTCACTTTACTGCCCTCAACTACTTCTCCTGGTGGATTCACTGATATTGAGGTCATTTCTGGAGGGTCTGTGGAGGAATATTTGAGTTTACAAAACATAGGTTACAATATTTGATTTTATTCGTATGAACAATGACAATAAGTAATGAATAGTGAATGAATAGAAATGAAAGTTTGAATAATGTGGTGTACACTATTACACCAGCTTTCAGCTGTCAAAAGGATCAAGCAAATAATGCCATTCAATTTGATCTTAATTAAATTAAAACCTCACAGTGAACATGAAGAGTGACTTCAGGTGAAGTGACTGTGGTAATCTTGTTCTTTGCCTGACAGGAGTATCTTCCATTGTGACTGGGTTGGATGTTAGAGATGGTCATTATCATCCTCTGTGTCGCTTCAGTGTTGTCTTTGAGAAGGATGTAGCTCTGGAATGGTGGATTTGAACCACTGCTGCTGCAGGTCAAAGTGACTGAGCTTCCTTTGACAACATCTGCTGGTGGACATACTGACAAAACAACGTTCTTGGGACCATCTGTTGGGGGTAAAAATATATAATAGCTGTACTTTAACAAACTTCTCCTAAGAGGATAATCAGATCCACTTCAAACTCACTCAGTGTAAATAAAATACCGTAATGATGACCGTAAGTCATCAAACTCATGAGTTTTTATTGCACTCACCAGTGGCACCACCATGGTGATTTGCCAAGTTTTTCCATGAAACAGGGAATACTTTGTAATTAAAATGTAAGGTCAAATCAGCCCCAAATTTCACATCTGATATGAGTCATAGCCTGACAGGCCTGAACACATCTAGGTGTCAATATTTAGTTAAAGTCATATCGCCAACTACTGGCAACATGTATCATAGGCATAGCAACAATTGCCTGGAAGTTATACTTTTACAAACTAATCCTACGCTTGGAATCATGTTGCTCTGAGGGGCTTGCCCGCCCGGTCATAATATGACTCTTCTTTGAATGTGCTGTTGTATTAATTGAATACATTAAAGACAGAATGAAACAGAGAGAAAAAGATTCAGACAAAGAGAGAAAAAGACGTCACATGAACTCATATAAACTCACACTGCACATCCAACATCACAGCTTCAGACTTCCATGTCTCTTGTCCTTCAATAGCACACTGGTAACTCCCAGTATCCTCTATTTTGGCCTGGAATCCTGGGTTGGATACTCGTTGTCCATCTTTAAACCAGACAATGTTGGGTCTTGATTGACAAGATGTTTGACAGGTGAGTGTCACCCATGACCCCTCTGACACATCGGGAGGAGTCACCTGTACAGACAGTTCTGATCAGAAGAATAAAAACAAATATACGTCAGCTGGTGAGATTGTCAGGACATTTTTTACTTTGATTACATGAAATGTTAAAAAAGTACTCTTGTTTACCTGTTACAGACAAAGATACTGTTTGATTGGTCATTTTATCATCTGTTGTTGAAAACCTGAAGTTATAATCTTTCTCATCACTGTCTTGTATGTTATTGATCCTCATGTTACAATCATGGTGTTCATCACCAGTATAGTTAATTCGACCTTGATATGAACGTTGTTTAGAGATAATAACAGGAGTGTTCCCTGAGTAGAAGAACCAGAATGCATCAGTGACAGCCTGATCCACTGGGTATTCATATGAACAACTAATATCTACTGTTGACCCTCTGCTGACACATGGAGATGGATTGGTGAAGTTCACTCTCCACTCACCACAGCAAACACCTGTAAAAGAACGAATAAATAAATAAGTAGCTGTCAACAAAAAAGGTAAATCTTTTTTTAAATCATATGAGATACTGAATCTGATCTTCTGGCCACATTCTATTATGATTGACAATAAGTTGATTTTGATTACATGACAAATAGTTCAAATAGTTGAATGTAGATATCTTACTCAATATGATTATATAATAGAATAGAACAGAATAGAAAATATATTTTTTTATTTTACATTCACTGTACCTCAATAATTTTGTACATTCAACAGTTTTTGACAAGTAGCCTACTTTATTTTATTTATTAAAAATGTGATTGGAGGATAAACCCCTTAAGATGTAGGTAAGAGCCTCCGAGTGTCGCCAACAACACCTGCTGCTAACAGCGCACCTGCCACCCTAACAGTATACGTTTTAACAGCGGGCGACTCTCCGGACGATCGCCGGACGACATCGTCCAAAAGATAAATAAAATCCATCTTTTCAGATCAACATCGCCCCCCCGCCCGTTTCGCCTCTTCGCCCAGCTATCAGCAGTAGTTGCCGGCTCTCATAGACATATAATGCACTTCCGGAGAATACTATCCTGAATCGCCCGCTATTAAAACGCACCGTAAGCCCCTAAGAGACAGTGGGGACAGTAGCATGCCACTTGGACACAGGCCGGGGTCTGTTCAGCCTCGGTGGAGGAGGGTGTCTGTTGCAAGACCCGAAACACCCAGTGACTCCACGAAACAACACTGATGATGTGTCCAAGT